>NC_090923.1:692628697-692933924 GCF_040938575.1 Ambystoma mexicanum
CCAAGTAACATTTCTCTTTGAAATAAACTCCAGACTTTGGAACATCTCCACCATCTCCCCTAATCCATCAGGCCTTTTAAGTACCCTTTGCATAGACTACATTAATTATTTGTCTTTG
Source organism: Ambystoma mexicanum (assembly GCF_040938575.1). Lineage (NCBI taxonomy): Eukaryota > Metazoa > Chordata > Amphibia > Caudata > Ambystomatidae > Ambystoma > Ambystoma mexicanum. Next base: position 692,628,816 of record NC_090923.1, read on the forward strand.
CACAACATTGATATCACAGAGGTATTAACTATCAACTTTTAATATGGAGAAACCTTGTGAGCTAGGCCTGATCCTATCCAAGGAGGTCCACCTGGACAACTTTAGATGATAATGTGAGAATTAAAGTTTAGACCTTCTAGATGACTAATACCTTTTTGTAACTCTGTGTGCTTTATTTTATTTCAAATGTCGACTTCCAAAGTAGCCAGGGGTAGACTGTTGACACGAGGACACACTGATGATGTGATTGTTGAGCTGCCATATTCCCTTTTAGAGTCCTACCTAGAATGGACCAATTACTTTCTATCTTTGTATATTATTTTGTATTTGGTGTAGGGGAGGATTGGTCCAAAAGAACCCCCCTTGCCTACATCCCCTCCCCAGGTGAGGGCCATGGCTCATTGGGCGTCCCCTCCTTACCACCAGAGCCCAGGTGGTGGATGGCTAGCCTGCTGAAGACATTGCCCAAACGTATTAAATTTAGCTAGGCCTCAGAAACCATTTTGTCTAATAAAGATGGTGTGAGCTCTGCGCACTGTAGCACGGCCCCCACCTTTGGAGAGTTTCAATTATCCCTGTGGCCGCAGCTCCCTGGCAGATCCGCTGTGAGCCCGTTCCCACGAACAAGACGGACATGAGCTAGTGTAAGATACCAACACTGTAACATTTCACCTTCCGCAGTGTATCACTGCTCCCAGCATGACCCGGCCAGCAAAGCCTGGGTGAAAAAGAGACTTGTAAAATGGCCCTCGGACAGAAGCAAACGTTCCCAAATACTAATGCCAAAACTACTTGCAATACGCGCATTTTCTCCACAGACCCCTTTTTGATTAGAAAATTTGTAAAACGTACAGATATGGTAGAATACATGTTCACATGGCATAAGCAGTGAAGCACCCCCACCACTGCAGTTGTGTGTAAATAATAAAAGCATCCCGGGGGGTTATTTGTTATGGGCATCATTGAAAAGCTTACACCCCACGGTCCCACGCCATAACCGAACTAATGCTGCTAGAGTGCAAGGAAAGACAAATGCAACCATACTGAGGGCTCATGAGAAGGACACGCGAGAATGCACCCTCCATGTGTACAAGTCCAAGCCCCTTATGTGCCACTACTGTCATGTACGGTGGCAAGTCATTTCCCATGTGCTCCACCAACCTCACTACTACTTCACTTACTGCAAATGTATATGCATATAACACAATGTTGTAGTTGTTAAAACATAGTGTACAAGTAATGTGCTCGAACTGGCTATATTCAAGAGGAATTAGCAATGTTAAAATGTGAGCTTTGAAATGACTCAATTAGTATTGTGTGTTATTTGAATGTTTATGATGCTTTCACCTCAAATCGGCAGCACACGAGGAAGATGCCTTTGTGAGTATATGCAAGGCCATTCCGCCTCCCTCCCAGTGGGGCCTGCCAGACGAAAGAGCAGAGGCCCGCGCCGCGCTGCTCCACCTCCCCCAAATAGGCTGGAGCCGCTTCAAAGATTTGTAATCCCCTCTGCAGCACCCAAGGCCACGGCCCGCCACCTGCATTATTTACAGCCCAGTAGTAAACCTCCACCTGAATACACAAATCCAAAGGCGCCCTCTCTTAAACCCCACAACCCACCGGATAACCTTAGGTTTATGGCACCTGTAACATTAGGAAACCCAATACTATGGCAACATCCAGCAGCACATTCATAACGACTTCTAACAAGACAAAAAGACATGTACCGCCTGTCCCATGCCCCGAGACCTAGCCCCATGACCTATGGTACCCGGTCAACAGGACACTGGTAACCATGTACTAACGAATCGCTGTCAAACCCCTCTCAAGGTGCATTCCTCCTGTGTTGCATTAACCTGTAGAATAACCTATTGAAAGATTTACTAAAGAAGATAATATTGCAATAACTGAATGACTGCGGTGTGCATGGCCTAGGGCAAATAAGTCAGGAAAAGACATTCATCTCTGACACTAGCCACAATGGCACAACAACACCGTCCGGATGAACCCAGGAGACCTGCCAGGCCCAGCCCAACCCACAAGGCTGACCAGTGACGTCCTCCAGCCAAGGCCAACCACATCGCAGCAGCACCTATAGCTAGTCGTCGCCACCCAATCCCATTGAACTTGTGCCCCCTATAGTGTGTAGGTTTTGATGACGTTTTTTGTAAATATATACGCCTGTCTTTGCTATTGTCAGACAGAGCGCTCTTGGAGTTTGCAGAGTTCTTTGCATGCCCTATTCTGATTGATAAACTCCCATTTACGCTCACCCGCACTTGTCTTGGCCTTATTCCCATTCTGGGAGAGTCCATCATTGTCTCTCATTGCGGGGAGGATCGTGCTGGTTGGGGACGCTTGCCTTCAGTGGTGACCCCGAAAGCGTGATTATTATTTTTCTCCCAACATATCCCTACCGTCCCCTTTGGCACGAAAATCTCCGGTCGAAAAGGGATACGCACGGTGCGCCGGCTCCGGGAGGATACCCGCCAACGGCGACCGGTACGCTCAGAAGTGCGCAGTCAACAGAGAGAGGGTACGGGATCCCGGTTGAATAATCCCCTTTGAGTACCGCTTTGAGTGTGTTTTTCTGACATCTGGTGGATGCAAACGCCAGTAAAATGTCATTTCTGGGGAAAGCGTACATGGTTCAATTTTGCAACTTGATGAAAATATGCTTAGTGATAATATGTGTCTACGTAGACAATTGTAGAATTTTAGGTGAAATGTTTTTCATGGAAATGGCGAAAGATTGCCAGATGACTAAACAGCATCACACCAACTTAGCGTTTGGACAGAAATGTCCCTTTTGAAATATGGAATCTTTAATTTTCCTGAAAATGACATTTGTAAATATAAGTGTTTTGATCCTTATCTGATTTTGGCAAAAGTAACTTTGTTAGAACAAAGCGTGTTGTAAAAACACGCACACTAAAACTGAGACACTTCCTTCACTCTAATCTGCTTACACGGAGGAGGTGACATTTACAGGCTGACCTATCTGATTTAGAGGTATGTCTAGCTTAGTTCTTCCACATAGTAAAAATCTTCTGATGTCATCCGGTCTATATAAGGTGGAGACATACAGACAGTCAAGACATTAAAAAATCCAAGATTCAAGAAAATCTAGCATTCATAAATCAACATCCAGAGATCCAGACATTCCCCATTCACCCTGCAAGATTCCAGATTCCAGTGCCAGGCCAGGGATAGCTGATAGATCCAGGCAGAACCTCTTACCCAAGCTGAACCTCTAATCCAGAATTAAATCCTACAAAATTCCCAATAATTCAGGGACAAATGGGAGAAGGCTGCCAAACCCTTGTGGGATTATCCAGCGACCAGACCTGCTTTGCCCAGCTACCTACTTTGCCCAGCTGATTCACCCTGCTGTCCAAGAGACGAGAATCCAGTTGTCCCATTGTGTCCCTAGAGGAGAGCCCAGCTGTTGCCCAAGTGACCAGATCTCTGTCCCGTGTCCCGAGGCCTGGTTGGCTGTCCAAACTATTCCATTCAAGTTCTTGATGTAAGTATTTCCCTTCCTCAGTAACCAAAAACTGTACCCCTAGCTTTGTTACCTGGTATTATGTCCAATCCCATAGAAATCCTATAGATACCCTAGTAAAATCCTTACATTTGTCAGAATCCTCTGTGTATCCTGTCCTTAGGAAAATCTGGGTTAATTTCCATGTGTTAGTGCCATTCTATCCAAATCATTTCAGTCTGCTATATAAATCCTTAGTAAGGGTTAAAATTGCAAATTAACCTTTGTCGCGGGCAGAGTTCCTCTTTTCTATCCACTAAAATATAATCTCAGTAAAACTTGTCATTTTCCTTTTAAAACCGATTTTCCGAGTGCAACTGCTTTAATTTTGATAAGCCAATTTTTCCTTTCTCTTTAACAATCCCATGCTGTCATCCTTCCAGAATCACACTGTCACTTTCATATCATACCTGTTATATGCCTTAGTAACTTAGCATTAAAACTGATTTCTGATTATGGGCCTCATTACACGGTAGGCGGTAAGGGTTTACCGGTACCGGTTTTTTACTGGTACCGGTAAATCCTTACCGCCTTACTACGAGGTACCTTTGCGGGTTGTGGAATTTAACGCCTGCTTTTTGCAGGCGTTAAAAACCAACTGGCAAAGGGACCCAGGGAGCTAATTACGGTGCCGCAATTTGCGGTGCCGTAATTAGCGCCTTCCCCATTCCCATTATGCCCTATGGGGCAAAAATGGGAATGGGGAAGGGCAATGGTGGAAGGGGCAATTACTGCCCCGCCAACCTTGGAATGGGGTGGTAATTCCCCTTTCCACCAAGGCGGTGCCAGTATTTTACCGACATGAACCATGGCGCTAATAGCGCCATGGTTCTCCGCCTACCGTGTAATGAGGCCCTATGTCTGTTTAGCTCATTTTCCAAGCCATTTTGCTATTTCAAACCCGTGAAACGTAACAATTGCAATTTTGCCACGTGTGATTCTTGCTGCACTGTGTTTCCTTCCAGTCGATTTTTCAACACTGTATGCCCATTTTTAGTACCTTGTCTTGTAGCTTGCAAGTTTCCTTGCTTCTTTGATACAGCCACACACATTCTTGCCTTATTCATTCAACCGCACATATAAAATTCTGAGTGCCATTTTGCTCATTGTTCGAGGGAGCTCAATACGATTTTTGCCTCCCATTCAGGGATGGTAGGTCGGATTTTCAATCCAATTTTTGTATAGTATACCTGACTCTTTGCTACTCCACCCACACACAATTTGGTTAACAGGGGTTTGAGGGAGTGTTGCAGGGGGAATGCTTACCTGTGGTGCCATTTAAAGGCACTACCCAGAAGTAATCTTGCTTTCATTCATTTGTGCATTGTGAATCCTGTGCTAGAAGATTAAACTAGGTGTAGTATATCATTTTCCTGTGTAATTATCACCACACTGGTGATTGCTGCCCTATATTGAATGTGTTTGCTTTTATTCATAATTAAAAAGAAATAAATATTCTATTATTACCCACCGGCCTGGTTAATGGTCCATTGCGACATAGGATGTAGTTTAAGGGGGTGTGAGACAAGTTGGCTGCTTTCTCAAAGCTGAATTCAAATTCATAAACTTAAAAGCGTTTTGATTGTGAGCTGCATCCCTGGCCAGTAGAAAGAGTCCTGGTCTGGAGTGTGACGCCTCTTTAAAATCCTTAACAGGGGATCCTGCCTAGGTTCCCGCAACTGTTGCTGGCTCCCCGACAACATGTGTATGATACTTCATAACTCGGGTGAAACTCAGAAAACCTGCATGCGAACCCCCGTAAATTGTTCCTCTACCCGCTGCACTGCATATGTGCAACCCTAAATAAGATCTGCACCCCGCCTGCATACACCAACCCCCAAATCTAACATCCAATCCCACATCTGTGCAGTGCTGCCTATGCGCAAGTGTCTGTACGCCTGCCTACAGGTGGCATAAAAACGTGTTGTTTGGTGCAAGCCGGCCCTCGTAATGGACACTTTTTCTGCATGTCCTTCCCCACTTATTGTGTTTCACCCCTTCCCAGCCCTCTGCTCAAAACCACACCTATGCTATGTGTGGGCTCTCCCGCAAGGCGCTTCACGACTCGCTTCACGACTCGCAGTGACAATACCTAGAAAAGTACTGCACATTCGATTCCATGAATTGACAAATGGGATTACGCACAAAGTTTGGCGTGAAAGTCCCCTATTTCCCACGCACATAATTCCATGAATCGGGCCCCAGATCTGTCGACATTGCCAGTCCAGAGCAGTTCACGCTGCATACCCCACTGTGTCAGACCCTTCTTATTTTTCATAAGGCAAGGACAGGCACCATGTAATGCATGATGGGTTGGTGAGCATTTGTCTCTGACAAGCTGCTCTAATATTGCCTGAGCCTCCAGTGGAATCATGTGTGTACCTCCTACGAAGTGCCCGATAATATAAAGAGTTTTTGCCATCAAGCCTCTTACTAAGAATGTCCTACATTTTTAGATGTGTGATTTATTTATTTCCAGCATGCAAAGTCCTATTGGTCCTATTGGCCCTAATTATTAAGGTGTCAAGATGCGTAGCTTTCCAAGTAACATTTCTCTTTGAAATAAACTCCAGACTTTGGAACATCTCCACCATCTCCCCTAATCCATCAGGCCTTTTAAGTACCCTTTGCATAGACTACATTAATTATTTGTCTTTGCACAACATTGATATCACAGTGGTATTAACTATCAACTTTTAATATGGAGAAACCTTGTGAGCTAGGCCTGATCCTATCCAAGGAGGTCCACCTGGACAACTTTAGATGATAATGTGAGAATTAAAGTTTAGACCTTCTAGATGACTAATACCTTTTTGTAACTCTGTGTGCTTTATTTTATTTCAAATGTCGACTTCCAAAGTAGCCAGGGGTAGACTGTTGACACGAGGACACGCTGATGATGTGATTGTTGAGCTGCCATATTCCCTTTTAGAGTCCTACCTAGAATGGACCAATTACTTTCTATATTTGTATATTATTTTGTATTTGGTGTAGGGGAGGATTGGTCCAAAAGAACCCCCCTTGCCTACATCCCCTCCCCAGGTGAGGGCCATGGCTCATTGGGCGTCCCCTCCTTACCACCAGAGCCCAGGTGGTGGATGGCTCGCCTGCTGAAGACATTGCCCAAACGTATTAAATTTAGCTAGGCCTCAGAAACCATTTTGTCTAATAAAGATGGTGTGAGCTCTGCGCACTGTAGCACGGCCCCCACCTTTGGAGAGTTTCAATTATCCCTGTGGCCGCAGCTCCCTGGCAGATCCGCTGTGAGCCCGTTCCCACGAACAAGACGGACATGAGCTAGTGTAAGATACCAACACTGTAACATTTCACCTTCCGCAGTGTATCACTGCTCCCAGCATGACCCGGCCAGCAAAGCCTGGGTGAAAAAGAGACTTGTAAAATGGCCCTCGGACAGAAGCAAACGTTCCCAAATACTAATGCCAAAACTACTTGCAATACGCGCATTTTCTCCACAGACCCCTTTTTGATTAGAAAATTTGTAAAACGTACAGATATGGTAGAATACATGTTCACATGGCATAAGCAGTGAAGCACCCCCACCACTGCAGTTGCGTGTAAATAATAAAAGCATCCCGGGGGGTTATTTGTTATGGGCATCATTGAAAAGCTTACACCCCACGGTCCCACGCCATAACCGAACTAATGCTGCTAGAGTGCAAGGAAAGACAAATGCAACCATACTGAGGGCTCATGAGAAGGACACGCGAGAATGCACCCTCCATGTGTACAAGTCCAAGCCCCTTATGTGCCACTACTGTCATGTACGGTGGCAAGTCATTTCCCATGTGCTCCACCAACCTCCGGATGAACCCAGGAGACCTGCCAGGCCCAGCCCAACCCACGAGGCTGACCAGTGACGTCCTCCAGCCAAGGCCAACCACATCGCAGCAGCACCTATAGCTAGTCGTCGCCACCCAATCCCATTGAACTTGTGCCCCCTATAGTGTGTAGGTTTTGATGACGTTTTTTGTAAATATATACGCCTGTCTTTGCTATTGTCAGACAGAGCGCTCTTGGAGTTTGCAGAGTTCTTTGCATGCCCTATTCTGATTGATAAACTCCCATTTACGCTCACCCGCACTTGTCTTGGCCTTATTCCCATTCTGGGAGAGTCCATCATTGTCTCTCATTGCGGGGAGGATCGTGCTGGTTGGGGACGCTTCCCTTCAGTGGTGACCCCGAAAGCGTGATTATTATTTTTCTCCCAACATATCCCTACCGTCCCCTTTGGCACGAAAATCTCCGGTCGAAAAGGGATACGCACGGTGCGCCGGCTCCGGGAGGATACCCACCAACGGCGACCGGTACGCTCAGAAGTGCGCAGTCAACAGAGAGAGGGTACGGGATCCCGGTTGAAAAATCCCCTTTGAGTACCGCTCGCCGTAGCCGGGGCTGACTGTTGATCATACGGCAGCACTGCCTGGACGGACCCAGTTTCGGAGACTCTCGGTTCAAGACGGGCACGTGAGTATTGAGTGCGAGCGACCATAAAGGGAGTAGAGGAGGAAATTTAGGACAGGGAACGAGGCGGGGTAAAAAAGGGGCACATTGGGTCTACTAAGGACCATCTTAAACTTTCTTTGCTTTTTCTGTGCATATGGCCATTAGGATTAAGTGGTGATTAAGAGATAAAAAGTGACGGGAACCTAGCTCCGAAAGGGGGTGGAAGACGGCGCCGCATAGTGCTATCTTGACTAGTACTGGGAATATATGAAGAAGTGGAAAATAAGATAAAGGTGTCTGGCAAAGGGAGACACAGAGAATATATTAGTGACTGCTATTCTTTCTATTCTTTTCTTTAGGGTTACGGAAAAAATAAAAGTGGGTTAGTACAAAACAAGAAAGATAACATAGGAGACAGAGTTTTTAGTCTAAAATTGAAGGTCGAGGGCAAATCGAACTGTGAATAGAGTGTTACAGAGGGGTGTGTGCACATCGTATGCGTTGGGAGATAATTTGGTGTGATGGGAGTGTAAAAATGATCATAAATGTATAGCCATTGAGTGGTCATGGTAAGTGTGGCCAGACAAACATTATAAAGACAAAGAGTAATAAGGTGAAGTGAGTGTGTACCTTTCTGATTTCTGGGATAACATTGTTGAGATTACAATTTGGTTTGCTCTTGTACGTGCCCCTCCCCCAAAGAGAATAGAATAGAGGCTGTGTGCAGCCATTCTTATGGGGTGTAGGCGGGGGGGGAAGGAACACGAAGGCCCCCGCGATTGAGTAAGACATAAAATACGAGTACTCACATGGTGATACGTTTATATTGAGATATTGAGATACATAGAGATACACAAGTACTAGGAGGGCACAAAGTATGGGGGCAGAATCACCCTTATCACATATTTGCAAGAACCTACCTGGGTACGCGGAGCGGATTAAGAAATATCATGACCAATGGATCACAGAGTTAAAGGGAGAGGGGTTGCCCCAGATATGGCCCGAAGGGGGATCATTTGACAAGAGTGTCCTAGATATGGTAGCCACATGTATTTGTTTGAAATACAAGGGGAAGCAGTTGCATAATAGGAGAGAAATATTAGATCTCTGGAGGCTGTTTGAAGAGATACAGCCGCCTAAGGCAAGATAATTAAATCCTGATCTATCATCTACCACTGACAATCCACTAATGATACCCAAGGATGATAAAGCATTGCCAGACGAAGAGCCACCAATAGAGATAATAAGTTTATACCCAATACTAAACAAGCCAGTGCCTGCAGAGAGGTACAGTGACCCCACTTATGTGCCTCCCCCGACAACTACTACAACCCAAAGGCCAACGGCACCCCCGCCATACGAGAGTACTAGGGAGCGAGCACAGGTGAGCACACCAAGGGTGGACATAGAAAAACTAACAGACGATCTAGAATCAAGGCTCTCTATAGCCAAGGATGAACTCTTGAGGATAAAAAGCATATGTGAGCGGACCACACTTAATGCGGCCGGTTCAGAGCGTGCGTCTAGAGCACAAAGCGGGAGTAGAACTTTTGAAGAAGGGTGGAAAAAAGGTGAGGTACTGTTCAGAATACAGGAAGAACCCACTGGAATAATTGAACTAGAGGAAAGGGAGGGATGTACTGACAATGAAGAGAGGCCTATAGGGGACAGGGAGGAGCTACTATGTGATATAAGGGATGATTTGGAAGAAAGTGAAAGGTTAAGTATGGCAATGGGAGGGGGAAGCAAAGGATTGGATGGTGCATGCTCAATGAGAACACTGGATGAGGAGTGGACAGGGTTATTAAGGAACCGAGTGGGGAAAATGGCATCACTAGGAAAATCGGGAATGAAGGGGAGTCCAGATACGACGACAAAGGGCAAGTTGCAGCTCCCACTGATACACAGGGGAGGGGGGAGGACGAATTACATACCCTGGGCTCAGATGGATAAGGCTAACTTACTAAAGTTATTGCCCCCGTTGTCAGGAGGGGCGAGCAAGTGGATATATGCCTTTGAGAAACACACAGCCGGGGTGCCTCTAGCAATAGGGGACGTGAAGACCTTGCTAGTATCAGCAGAAGGGGATCAGGCTGACAGAGTATGGGTTAAAGCTGGTTTCCCGGGAGTAACGTTAGACTGCGATCGCCATGATGGTGCCTCCTTTAACACAGTGCGTGCAAGGGTATGGGATGCTTTGAGGGAAACGTTTCCAGATACACCTGACTTACAGTCAGTCATGCAGTGTACAATGAATGACGGGGAAGATACTATGGATTACATTTTTCGGGTCCAAGAGATGTGGAGAGCAGAAACGGGCACGCCCTGGTACCAATCGACATCGTTATTTTACTTCATTATAAAGAGGGGGTTCCCAAAAGAGGTGCAAAAGGCACTTGACAAGATAGCAGGTATTGAAGCGAAAGGATGGCCTGAAATTCAGAGCATAATAGTTCACCACTGTGAGCGAATAAAAGAAAAGGAGAAGGAGGTGGCGCAGAAAAGATTGGCAGACGAAGCAAAACTAGTGCAAACAAAGCTGGTGAAGGTCGCAGCAGCAGTAGCTGCGCTCCCACACAGCAGGGAGGGAGATGAGGAAGAGGAGGGGCTGGTAGCAATACAGGGGAGGATGGCAACTAATTGGGCAGGAGCAGGACAGCGGCAGTGGAACGAGCAGGAGCAGGGCGGAGGTCCGCAGTGGCAAGAGTGGACCCCTCGAGGGGGGCGAGGTGGGTACAGGGGCCGAAGAGGAGGTGGACCGGGGCACGGGGGAATGGGAGGAAATGGATGGCAGGGTCCCAGAGGTGCGCAAGGGAGTTGTTGGAACTGTGGGAGGTGGGGACATTACTCTAGAGAGTGCAGAAGTAGACCAAGCAACGGATTTCCAGAGGCAGAACATTATGGTCATTATGGAGCCCGTATGGTCTCCCAATGGAACAACAACAAAGAAACGCCGCCCAGGGGTACAATGAGCAACATAAGGGACACCAATACAGAACACAGAATCACCCACAAAACAATGACAATATGCACTACACGCCAGGCAACCCTTTCGCAACAACATCAAATGGAGCACCAGCACCAGCCCCCTATAGTGGCGTGTCAGTGGTTTCAGGGAGTGTGTTCAACCAAGGGGGGGCAATGAGACACCCCGCATAGGACAGCCCACAGAGAACACTTGTGTGTCCAGTTCTATCTACCACCTACAATGCAGCAGAGGAACCATTGGTAGGGGCGCAGATTGGAGACAAGCAGTTCATATTCATGGTGGATTCGGGAGCGGAGAAATCATGTATAAGGGAGGGCCGGTTCCCGTTATCTAACCGGACGTTAGAGACGCAGGGGTCCTCTGGGGCTGTAATTGAAGTTCCTTACACAGAAGCATTGGATGTGACAGTAGGAGGTAAAACTGTAAAAACACCCTTACTGTATTATGAACATTCACCAATAAATTTACTAGGGAGGGATCTTCTTAGCAAACTCAACATGACGATATCATTCACTGAGAGAGGTATAGTGTGTTCAACACCAGGAATATGCCCATTACACGTAATGCTGGTAGTACAGGCTCACACAACCACACCAGAAATACGTGGATTTCCAGTAAACGAGGAAATGTTTATTGAAGGACTAAAGACACTGGCCCTCATAATTCCTGAGCTAAGAAGAATGGATTGGAGGATTCCAGCGGGATGTGAGTGGCGTACAGTACTGTGTACAAATGCCAATATTGCCCTCAGAGACTTAACTGATGAGGACCTCTTTTCAGATTCGGAAGGGGATGGTGAAATATTAATGGAAATAGCAATGCCCTGTGACATTTTGTTTCAAGCTAGAGAAATCCCTGTTCAGCTGATGGCAGTGGTGGGAGCACCACCGTCATTCTTCGATGATGACATGAGGCTCGTACCAAATAATTGCTGGACAACAGGCCCCCATGATGTAGGGTTGTTGCATGGAGTACAACCTGTGATAATAAAGCTCAAACAAGGAGCAATTCTACCCCGAGTGAAACAGTATCCATTGTCCCGTGAAGCTGAAGAAGGGATAAAAGAGACAATAAATGCACTACTAGCACAAGGGATAATAGTGCCTTCAAACTCCCCATGTAACATGCATTTACCCAATTAAAAAAGCAAAGGGAGGGTCTTGGAGGATGAAACAGGATTTATGCCCCCTAAATGATGTAATACAGAAAGAGTTCCCTTTGGTCCCGAACCCTGCATCAATATTATGCAGTATCCCAAAAACGGCATCACATTTCACGGTGGTCGATTTGAAAAACGCATTTTTCTCCATCCCCCTGGCTGAAGAGAGCAGATACCTGACAGCATTTACACTAGGGGGGAAGAGATATGAACATTGCAGATTACCACAGGGTTACTGTGAGAGCCCGAGCATATTCAACTGCATACTACATGAAGACTTAGGAAACTTATCAGTTGAGAGCACAATTATTCAGTACGTAGATGATTTACTCGTCTGTGCACAGGACGAAGAAGCATGCAGAAAGGATTCAATAACACTCCTGACCCTGTTGGCCAATAAGGGGTACAAAGTAGACAAGGAAAAGCTACAGTATTGCCTGACAGAAGTTCTATATTTAGGACAGCTAATATCAAAAGATGGAAAAAGAATAATCCCCGACAGGGTAGAAGCAATAAGATCAGTAGGAGAACCCACAACAGTGAAGGAGATGCAGAAATTCTTGGGAATGTGCAATTATTGTCGAGCATGGATATTAGATTATGCAGCATACACCAGACCCTTACTGCAAGCGCTCAAGGAGACCCAACAGGAGAACAAGAAAATAGAATGGTCAGAAGAAATGAGCGCCTCCTTCAAATCATTAAAAGAGTTGATTTCAAGCGCTCCAGTGCTCGCAAATCCTGATTATGGGCGCGAGTTTTACCTGTTCTCACACTGCAAGGGGACAATCATGACAGCTGTACTGACACAAAAGACGTCCCTAGGACACAAACCTTTGGCTTACTATAGTGGCACGTTGGATGCTGTGATGCAAGGACATTTCGCGTGTGAGCAATCGCTCGCATCAGCCGCGTTCGCAATTGAGAAAAGTGCCACAATAGTAATGGGATGCCCTGTGACGTTGTTTGTGGAGCATTCATTATTTGCAATACTGGAAAGGTCAAAAAGCACACTGACAACACAGCGGGCAACCGCCTATGAAATAATATTGTCCAGCGCCAACATCCATGTGGTGCGGTGCAGGACAGTGAATCCAGCAACATTCATTACGGAAGCGTGCACACTAGAGGACATGCAGGAACACAATTGTGCAACCTACACAGGAGAAAGAGGGGAGGACACAGTGGTATGCGAGAATGCTCTGAGCGAGGGTGAAGTGTACTTTGTTGACGGGTCAGCATCCATTGACGTGGACACGGGAGAGAAACATGTGGGTATGGCAGTGGTGAGATTAGAAGACGGTGAGTATGAAACACTAGTGCAGCTCCGCCTTCCATCACATTACTCAGCACAAGCAGCAGAACTGATTGCCCTAATAGAAGCACTACATGCAGCTAAAGGGTGCGCAGTGACAATTTACACCGATTCAGCTTATATGACGACAACAGTACATGCAGGTCTGGCCAGATGGGGGTTTCGACGAGCAGATGGGACTCCCGTGCAACATGCAGACTTACTGAAAGAGTTAATTGAAGCTCTACGAGACCCCACAGTGGTAGCAATTGTGAAATGCCAATCCCATACGTCAAACACAGACGTTGTGTCTTTAGGAAACGCGGCAGCGGACGCGGCGGCCAAAGAAGCCTCTTACTTTCAAAAATATGAAGCAGGAGAGTACATGCTACAGCACAAGACAAACGAGGACCTTCCAGAAGGGTACAATGCAATGCCGATATCACAAATACTAGAGTTACAGGAAGGAGCAAGTGCAGATGAAAAGGTGATGTGGGTGAAACGAGGGTGCAGCCAATCAGCAACAGACTTACTGTGGTGACAAAATAACTCAGGAAAAGTGGTAATGCCAGTAAAGTTATTGGAAATAGCATTCCAACAACTACACTTCCCAGCACACAACAGGAAACAACACATTGCAGCAGAGATACAGGAGGAGTGGTTTGTGCCCTGTCTTCAGGAGCACTTATCTCGATTGACACTGGAGTGCACAACATGTCAGATATACAATTCAGGAATGACATTACGTACGCTCAGGGGAACAATTCCAAAACCGATTGGGCCATTCAGAGAGTTACATATCGATTACACGGACATGGGAGAAAGGTGTAATGGGGCACGTTACATGATTGTGGTTGTATGCCCATTTTCAAGGTGGGTAGAAGCAGGCCCATGTGCACGACCTGATGCTAAAAGCGCTGCGAAGTTCCTAGTGAGGGAAGTCTTTCCGCGCTGGGGAATTTGTGACGTGATTCGCTCAGACAACGGCACTCACTTTGTAAATGAGCTCTTCAAGGAAGTAACAACACTGTTGGGAATAAAGCATAAATTATGCTCGATTTATCATCCTCAAAGTAATGGCATAGTGGAGAAGACGAACGGTCTGTTAAAAGGAAGGTTATCGAAACTATGCTTTTCATTAAAAAAGAACTGGATTTACTGTTTACCCCTTGCGCTGTTTGAGCTGAGAAATCAGCCAAGCAAGGACCACCATTTGTCCCCGCACGAAATAGTGACTGGGAGACGAATGCACACAGCACACTCGCCACTGCGTGAACACTCAGAGGCACACAGAAGCGCTGCGATCTTGGGAGACGAGTTCACAGACTATTTGAAAAAATTGACAAGGGCAGCGCGCGCAATATCAAAGCAGCTCTCTCCACCTTTCACGAGAGAGGAGGGAAACACAACAGGGTCTAGTACGGAACCTGAAACACAGCTACAGCTGATGCCAGGTGAATTCATTTATGTCAGAAGTTTTGTGCGCCGGTGGAACGCACCACGATTCCATGGCCCATACGAAGTAGTGTTTTCCACGCCCACAGCTGTAAAAGTAAAGGGCCTGAAGTATTGGATACATCTGACAGATGTACAAAAGGCATATAATAATGTGCAGGAAGAGGTGGATGAGGAGGCACAGACAACAGCAAACAATGCAAATGAGGAGAATGTCTGATTATGAACTTGTGTGTGTGTGGCAGAGATGCACCTGAATGAGAAAGTGGCTGACATGTATACTTGCATTTTAAAGATATTACAAAAAAAAACATTTTTTGTCTTGTGAACTTATATGTAATTAATGATGTGATAAAATAATGAAGTGTCTACTCCCTTGTCTGTGTATCCCCATCACTACAACCCTACCCGCTTCCATTCCCTTTCAATATATACTGGCACTGGTAGTGCCAACAAAATATTTACATTCATGCACTTAATGCACTTTTATATCTCAAACAGGAGCTACCATGGCATCTAACGGTCAGCCTGCAACGGATAGATTTATTAGATATAGAGAGTTGTTAACTGAGAGATGCAGATATTCGTATGAGTGTGGATTATCTGTGTGCATTACATTGTTTTTTACAATCATGTTTGACTTGGTTACATATTGGTTCATAGCGTTCATCTCTATCGAGATGAACGAGGGGGGAAGGATTAACAGCACTAATGTGACCAATGCAACAGCACGTGCAAATACTAAAGAAGGTGTTTTTTGATATGGGACGGAACTAAACTTGTATGGGGATATTATACCACACCATCCAATGCTGTCATCTCAAAAAATGAAGGGCTACAGGGTGAAATGCAAAATAACACAGTGTCTCTGCCGAAATTATCTAATTACAATGCCCGCAGTTTAAATGACCGAAACCCCTCCGCCATATCCTGGTTGTATAACACCCCCACCAGCCAGCCTGCCCCCATAGCAAAAAACACACTAACAGACAACGTAAAGGAAGAAAAGGAAAGGATGAGAGCAACACACAAAATATTATATGATTATTGGGCAAAGGGGGGGGGGAAGGAGAAAGGGGGGCCCATTTTGTCCATCATCCATGAGGCTGGGAAGTACATGAGGAACAAAAATAACAGACGAAAAAGGGAAGCGGGGAGGAGGAAGTATGATGCGTACTATGGGTTAGGACTAGATAAAACGGAAGACCCACGACACCCCCACCAGACAAATAAATGGTATGCGGACATGAGTGCAACAGCTAAACAAACAACAAATGAGAGCTGCTATGTCTGCTCCCTCATCCCCCATGCTTCAGGCACACCCAAAGTATTGTTACCCAAAGAGTTGCCTATTGTGGATGCCCAATGTCTCCTTCATCTCACGTTGTGCAGGATTAAGAACACCTTCCAGGCACATGAAGTTACTTTTAGAATGCTGCAGAACGAGAAAACTTGCTACCCAAAGACGGTAGGAGTGGTATGTCTGGAAGAACCATTTTTTGTGATACAAGGGACACTTTTTTCAGACAACAAGTGGAAGGACGAAGAAGTAATGTGTAAAGCTGAAGCGCTGAGGGGTGTGGCACCAAAGAAATTGCAGTGGATAGAAGAAACGTGCACACCAATATGGAAGGATCACATTTCAAAACTAACTTGGGTAACAGCCATTGAAAAACCCTTCAAGCTGCAGAACGAAATAGACTATGAACTGTGTTTTAAAGGAGAGGGGAAAACCTCCATGGGGACAAACAAGAACTGTAACAAGACCCTTACCATCCCAGATCTAAGAAAAGGGACAGCGGCCCTGATGGACACGTATTGGGTATGTGGCAACCAGGCATACCTGCACCTCCCACAATCATGGAGTGGCAGCTGCTCAATGGCCACCCTGCACTCAGCACTAATGGTAATCCCAGAAAGCCACATTGATGGGAGTTAAAGGACGCGAGAAGACACCCAACAGAGTGCGGCCCAGCCCACTGCAGAGTCACAAATCTATGTCCTGTCTTCTGGGAGCAAGGGAATGGGCCTGTCCCGAAACAGACGAGCATCAAACTACATATCAAAAGCATCATCAGAGTTGCTGGCACAGATCCCAGACAGATACCGATTATTCAGCTCGGCAGAAACATTCTTTGCCTCACTGATCCCAAGTATCCAGGCAAGAGCAAACGCAAAATGGCTCCAGATAACACATTGGGAGCTGATCCAACTGGCAAATGACACTGAAGAAGGGTTCAACATAATAAAAGTGGAACTAAGAGCATTACGGCTGATGACCATGCAAAACAGGTATGTCTTGGACCTGTTGACAGCGATGGATGGAGGTGTTTGCCAAAAAATCGGAAGTGCCTGCTGCACTTTCGTACCTTCTGAAGACGCAGACAACAGCTCCCTGTCCCATGTGATCGAAGCAGTACACAACCTAGGAGAAAGAATGAAAATGGAAGGTGGAGCAGAAGAAAGCACGTGGTTCGACAATATCTTCTCCTGGGTTCCCTCATGGCTGGGAATGACTGTGAAATTATTGATGCCGGCTGTGGGGTTCCTCCTCTTTATTTTTTGCCTGTGCCAGGTGGGTCTTCGATGTTGTGCTAACGCAGTACCGAATGGTGCAATGATGATGGTGACAATGGGCAACACCCGTAGTACAATACAAACTATGCAGGAAGTGCAGGTACAAACAGGAACAGATGACACACCAAGATATCAGCTAGTGCCTAGGTATCACGACAAGGATATAGTGGACAACTTGTGGCATACTACCATTAGAGAGCCTCGTATACTAGAATGGTACAAGGAGGTATGGGTAGATTTGGAAGGAGAGAGCGGATATATATACCTGACCTGTACCCCAGATGAGTATGCTAGGAGAGGTGAGAGCTTAAGGGGGGTGTGCAGAGCGTGGATGCCCATAAAAGGCACACCTGCATGGGATGACGCAATAATTGACCAAGAGGAGTGCAGGAGATTGGAAGATTTAAAGAATTTGTTACTTAAGTAACGAAAGGGGGGGAATGTAGGGGAGGATTGGTCCAAAAGACCCCCCCTTGCCTACATCCCCTCCCCAGGTGAGGGCCATGGCTCATCAGGCGTCCCCTCCTTACCACCAGGGCCCAGGTGGTGGATGGCTCGCCTGCTGAAGACATTGCCCAAACGTATTAAATGTAGCTAGGCCTCAGAAACCATTTTGTCTAATAAAGATGGTGAGAGCTCTGCGCACTGTAGCACGGCCCCCACCTTTGGAGAGTTTCAATTATCCCTGTGGCCGCAGCTCCCTGGCAGACCCGCTGTGAGCCCATTCCCACGAACAAGACGGACATGAGCTAGTGTAAGATACCAACACTGTAACATTTCACCTTCCGCAGTGTATCACTGCTCCCAGCATGACCCGGCCAGCGAAGCCTGGGTGAAAAAGAGACTTGTAAAATGGCCCTCGGTCAGAAGCAAACGTTCCCAAATACTAATGCCAAAACTACTTGCAATACACGCATTTTCTCCACAGACCCCTTTTTGATTAGAAAATTTGTAAAACGTACAGATATGGTGGAATACATGTTCACATGGCATAAGCAGTGAAGCACCCCCACCACTGCAGTTGCGTGTAAATAATAAATGTATCCCGGGGGGTTATTTGTTATGGGCATCATTGAAAAGCTTACACCCCATGGTCCCACGCCATAACCGAACTAATGCTGCTAGAGTGCAAGGAACGACAAATGCAACCATACTGAGGGATCATGAGAAGGACACGCGAGAATGCACCCTCCATGTGTACAAGTCCAAGCCCCTTATGTGCCACTACTGTCATGTACGGTGGCAAGTCATTTCCCATGTGCTCCACCAACCTCACTACTACCTCACTTACTGCAAATGTATATGCATATAACACAATGTTGTAGTTGTTAAAACATAGTGTACAAATAATGTGCTTGAACTGGCTATATTCAAGAGGAATTAGCAATGTTAAGATGTGAGCTTTGAAATGACTCAATTAGTATTGTGTGTTATTTGAATATTTATGATGCTTTCACCTCAAATCGGCAGCACACGAGGAAGATGCCTTTGTGAGTGTATGCAAGGCCATTCCCCCTCCCTCCCAGTGGGGCCTGCCAGACGAAAGAGCAGAGGCCCGCGCTGCGCTGCTCCACCTCCCCCAACTAGGCTGGAGCCGCTTCAAAGATTTGTAATCCCCTCTGCAGCACCCAAGGCCACGGCCCGCCACCTGCATTATTTGCAGCCCAGTAGTAAACCTCCGCCTGAATACACAAATCCAAAGGCGCCCTCTCTTAAACCCCACAACCCACCGGATAACCTTAGGTTTATGGCCCCTGTAACATTAGGACACCCAATACTATGGCAACATCCAGCAGCACATTCATAACGACTTCTAACAAGACAAAAAGACATGTACCGCCTGTCACATGCCCCGAGACCTAGCCCCACGACCTATGGTACCCGGTCAACAGGGCACTGGTAACCATGTACTGACGAATCGCCATCAAACCCCTCTCAAGGTGCATTCCTCCTGTGTTGCATTAACCTGTAGAATAACCTATTGAAAGATTTACTAAAGAAGATAATATTGCAATAACTGAATGACTGCGGTGTGCATGGCCTAGGGCAAATAAGTCAGGAAAAGACATTCATCTCTGACACTAGCCACAATGGCACAACAACACCGTCCGGATGAACCCAGCAGACCTGCCAGGCCCAGCCCAACCCACGAGGCTGACCAGTGACGTCCTCCAGCCAAGGCCAACCACATCGCAGCACCACCTATAGCTAGTCGTCGCCACCCAATCCCATTGAACTTGTGCCCCCTATAGTGTGTAGGTTTTGATGACGTTTTTTGTAAATATATACGCCTGTCTTTGCTATTGTCAGACAGAGCGCTCTCGGAGTTTGCAGATTTCTTTGCATGCCCTATTCTGATTGATAAAATCCCATTTACGCTCACCCGCACTTGTCTTGGCCTTATTCCCATTCTGGGAGAGTCCATCATTGTCTCTCATTGCGGGAAGGATCGTGCTGGTTGGGGACGCTTGCCTTCATTGGCTAAGCTATGTACAAACAATAGGACACATTTCAAACAATCAGTGCACCTGGACCACTTTCAGTAAACTAAAGATGCTCAGGTCAACTCTTTGAAAATCTGGGATGATAAAATGCGGCAGGTTTTTCACATCTCACACTCACTACACGATCCCATGCTATGGCCTCCAAGGCAATGTTGCTGCTGTTTTACTGTGCTTTAAAACAAAAGTGTATACCCTGAAACATGTCTACTATCATAATTATAGAGCACCCCACTACAGACCACTCATGCAGAATGCTCTGTGTGAGTAGAGGTTTTACTCAACTTGCAGACCTCTACATGTTTTATCCTACTTGTCCCATCATCCCTCACCATCATTATTTATATGAGCTGTTGCTAATGGGTGTTGTCAGACCAAGCATCTTATAAGTGTTGCCGATTGGGCTAATTTCAGTAGTCGAAATTGGAGGGGGCTCTCACTTCACTCTTGTTATACCGTGCAGTGTACAACAGCCAGAGCAGGGGCACACTAGTTAATTCCTTTCTTAGAGTGTTGTATATGCTGGGGATGATTCTGTTGTGGCAGCTTTGGGCATGCTTTGCTTTCCTGGAAGAATGGAGATGAAGGGGAGCTGTAGGTTGCTTATAGCAATGTCTAGCAATGTTAACTCATGTGACTGTTTTGGATTCCGAAAAAGTCTGCCCCCGAAACTTGTGCTTTCAAAGAACTTGTTTATGTTTAATTTACTTATATTGGCTCAACATACATTTCCTCACAAATAAGAAAGAATGTACAGCATTAGATGGGTGAATGTGCACACATTGATAGAGAGGGATTCAGTTGGAGGCTGTTTATTTGAGGATGATCTAATGGGGGGCTGCATTTTGTCATTTGAGTTAGAGTCATGGAGGTTCCAGGCATGTGTGTTTTGGATGGATGCGCACATTCAAACCCCCTCTTGTATCCCCTGTGTGTATGTGCACTAATCAGGGGGCATTTCTGCGCCTTTTAAAGCACCTGCCATATTCGAATGTGTGATGCCCATCAAAATGCACAGAATTATCACTTTCATTATTATTGATGGATTTATTGAGTGCAGACTTAGCTCTTCAAAGCAACACAGCTCTTTTCAAATCATGAGGGATAAGTGCACAGTAAGGAAAACAAAGATTCAAGGGAGTAGGGCGCTAACAATGGAGAGGGTGAGGGTGGGCAATTCTTGGAGCAAGGCATCATCAAGCAACCGGGGGAGGAAATAGTGAGGAGCAGACACCCAGCCTCCTGTTAGGCAAGATGCAAAGACAAAGGGCCTCATTAGCAGTGACCCAGTACAGAAATAAAGGTACCGGTAAAAGCACCGGCACCTACATTTCCGGACCAGGTCACTCCGAGTCTAGCTGTAGGGGCACTCAACACCTGGCTGCACTGTTAACAATGGTGCCAGTGCTTCAGTGTTCCTATTCCAATGGCATAGTTTTAGACTCCATGGGAATGGGCACTTACCATATTGTTGCACCTTGTGGCAGGGATGTTGCTAGGTCTGGAAAAATCAGGGGCTAAGCTAATGTTGGGACTGGCAGGACTCAGGGCTAGCTATAGCTCCTATCCAGGGCTACACTCAAAGCTTCTTCAGCTCCCCCTAGTAACGCCTCTGTCTGTGGTTAACGGCAACTTTAGAATGGAGCCCAAACACATACAATTGTTCCTCTTTGGCACCAGTGTAGGGGAATGCACATTGTATGACAAGGTGATTCCAGACCTTTGGCATGCTTTCTTTAAGTGGATCAAAAGTGGTTGCAACCACTGCTATTCAGCTTGCATTTCTATCCCACAAGCAGGGTCTGTTAGTGAATTGCACTCACAGCAACCACATGGGTGCCTTCCTGAAACGAATGCAGGCAATGGTGCTGGTGAGTGCATCTTTTGTGCTTCTGTACAGACCCCTGAAATGTGCAGGCCACCTTTCAGAATAAAGGGAGATGAACATTTCTAAAAATAGTGCATATAAAAAGTGCATCCTCTGTGCTTTCTTTATTTGCGTTAGTTTGTGAGAATATGTTCAACATTCTTAAATAGTGTTTATACAAAGGATTGCCAAGCCTTTAACTGCTTGACTGAAATGTCAGTTTGAACCTTTAAAGAAATTGTCTGAATCGGCTAGGGCCATTTGAGTATCCACAGAGATGGCCCGTGAGTGGAATCAAGCTGAGTTGGTAAATGTATGATCTGGCTCGAATCGTTTCACTCTAATTGGAGCCATATGTCACACTAGGCCACTCTGGCTCAAACTTAGCTAAAAAAAAAATGTCAAATACACGTGGATTTTAATAAAGGATGTGGAAGAATTTCAATTATGTTTTGGGCGCGGTGATGAGATGCACCTGTGCAAACCATCACTCAAGCCACACAAAAAAATGCCCTAGCACTAATGTAGGCAAGAAGGCTGGCCAGCACATTATTTGTGATGCCACACAGCCTCCTTGGAATGTACAGGTCACCCTGTGGATAAGGTGAACTGCACATTTTGAAAATGAATGCAAATGAATAAAAGTGCATCCACTTTTATTCTTTACATTATTTTTATGTTCATATTGTATAATTTCATTATTCACAGGTAACACTGAATTCGAGGATACTAGCTCAATATCAGAGAATTGAGTGTTACTGAGGCAATAAGCTCCGAAACGCCAGGCCATTACCGCCCAAGGTAATGCACCAGGGGCCCATCATTACAGGCCCGAGCATAGCGAGACGTGGACCCCTTGCTCATTGTGCTTAGAAAGGCACACCTCCACCTTACTGATGAGGCCCAACTCACGTGTATGGGGTTGCTGTTTTACTGTTGTTCAGAAGGGAATTTCCATAGCATTTTGGTGCTGGGCTGCCCATATGGGCGGGACAAACCCTGATATGCAAATTGTTATTTCCCATCTGTGAAAGGTACAGTGAACTAAAGTGTGGCTGTAGACTCTCGAGTGGGTATCTTCCAAAAGAACCAGTCAATGGACCACATTTGTTCTCGCAGAGGGGCAGCAATGGACAATTTGTTGCTTGTTTAAGGGACTTAGGTTTAGTCACCCTGAGTGTTATAGGATCATCCATATGTGGACCCCTTGCTCACTGTGCTTAGAGAGGCACAGCTCCACCTCACTGATGAGGACCAACAAGGCTGAAACATGTGTATGGGGTTGCTGTTGGTACTCTTGTCTAGAAGGGAATTGCCATAGCATTTCGGTGCTGGACTGCCCATATGGGCGGGACAAAGACTGATATGCAAATGGTTATTTCCTTTTCATAAGGGAATTGCCATAGCATTTCGGTGCTGGACAGTGCGTTCCTTCTCAAATAACCGGTCAATGGGCCGTGTTTGTTCTTGCGAAGGGGCGCCTATGGACCATTTTTTGCTTGTTTAAGGGACTTAGGTTTAGTCACCCTAAGTTTCCTAAGGTCATCCAGACGTGGACCCCTTGCTCACTGTACTTAGAGAGGCATAGCTCCACCTCACTGATGAGGCCCAACAAGGCTGAAACATGTGTATGGGGTTGCTGTTGGTACTCTTGTTCAGAAGGGAATTTCCATAGCATTTCGGTGCTGGACTGCCCATATGGGCAGGACAAAGACTGATATACAAATGGTTATTTCCTGTCTGTGAAAGGCACAGTGAGTTAAAGTGTCGCTGCGGACTCTCAAGTAGGAACCTTCCCAAAGAACCGGTCAATTGTCCGCGTTCGTTCTCGGAGAGGGGCGCCTATGGACCATGTTTTGCTTGTTTAAGGGACTTAGGCTTAGTCACCCTAAGTTTCCTAGGGTCATTCAGACTTGGTCCTCTTGCTCACTGTGCTTTGAGAGGCACAGCTCTACCTCACTGATGAGGGCCAACATTGCTGAAACACATGTATTGGGGTTGGTGTCGGTACTCTTGTTCAGAAGGGAATTGCCATAGTATGTTGGTGCTGGA
The DNA here is from genome assembly GCF_040938575.1 of Ambystoma mexicanum. Lineage (NCBI taxonomy): Eukaryota > Metazoa > Chordata > Amphibia > Caudata > Ambystomatidae > Ambystoma > Ambystoma mexicanum. The sequence goes on from NC_090923.1 coordinate 692,652,718, forward strand.
CTGCCCATATGGGCAGGAGAGACACTGACATGCAAATTAATGTTTCCCATCTATGAAATGTACAGTGAGCTAAAGTGTGGCTGCAGACTCTCGTTGGGTACCTTCCCAAAGAACCGGTCAATGGGCTGCGTTTGTTCTCTCAGAGGGGCACCAATGGATAATTTGTTGCTTGTTTAAGGGACTAAGGTTTAGTCACCCTAAGTTTCCTAGGATCATCCAAACGTGGACCCCTTGCTCACTGTGCTTAGAGAAGCACAGCTCCACCTCGCTGATGAGGCCTAACAAGTCTGAAATATGCGTATTGGGTTGCTGTTTGTACTCTTGTTCAGAAGGGAATTGCCATATCATTTCGGTGCGGGACTGCCCATATGGGAGGGACAAAGACTGATATGCAAATGGTTATTTCCCATCTGTGAGAGTTACAGTGAGCTAAAGTGTGGCTGTGGACTCTTGAGTGGGTATCTTCCTGAAGAACCGGTCAATGGGGCACGTTTGTTCTCGCAGAGGGGTGCCTATGGACCATTTTTAGCTTGTTTAATCACTCTAAGTTTCCTAGTGTCATCCAGACGTGGACTCCTGGCTCAGTGTGCTTAGAGAGGCACAGCTTCACCTCATTGATGAGGCCCAACAAAGCTGAAACATCTATATGGGGTTGCTTTTGGTACTCTTGTCCAGATGGAAATTGCCAAAGCATTACGGTGCTGGACTGCCCATATGGACGGGACAAAGACTGATATAAAAATTGATATTTCCCATCTGTGAAAGGGACAGTGAGCTTAAGTGTGGCTGCAGACTCTCGAGTGCATTCCTTCCCAAAGAACCAGTCAATGGGGCGTCTTCGTTCTTGCAGAGGGGCGCCTATGGACCATTTTCTGCTTGTTTAAGGGACTTAGGTTTAGTCACCCTAAGTTTCCTAGGGTCATCCAGATGTGGGCCCCTTGCTCACTGTGCTTAGAGAGGCACAGCTCCACCTAACTGATGAGGCTCAACAAGGGTGAAACACGTGTATGAGGTTACTGTTGGTACTCTTGTTCAGAAGGGAATTGCCATAGGATTTCAGTGCTGGACTGCCCATATGGGCGGGACAAAGACTGATATGCAAATATTTATATTTTCTTTCTGTGAAAGATACAGTGAGCTAAAGTGTGGCTGCGGACTGTACAGTATGAACCTTCCCAAAGAACCGGTCAATGGTCCGTGTTCGTTCTCGCAGAGGAGCGCCTATGGACCATGTTTTGCTTGTTTAAGGGACTTAGGTTTAGTCACCCTACGTTTCCTAGGGTCATCCAGACGTGGACCCCTTGCTCACTGTGCTTAGACAGGCACAGCTCCACCTCACTGATGAGGGCCAACAAGGCTGAAACACATGCATTGGTGTTGGTGTTGGTACTCTTGTTCAGAATGGAATTGCCATAGCATTTAGGTGCTGGACTGCCCATATGGGCGGGACAAAGACTGATATGCTAATTGATATTTTCTCATCTGTGAAAGGTACAGTGAGCTAAAGTGTGGCTGTTGATTCTCCAGTGGGTACCTTCGCAAAGACCGGGTCAATGGGCTTCACTCGTTCTCGTAGAGAAGCGCCTATGGACAATTATTTTTTTGTTTTTTTCCATTGTTTAGTTATGCTTTCATATTTTTCAAGCTTGTTCAGCTACCTTAGTATGCACCCTGCAAAACCATTGGTGGAAAGGTTCAAACTCACACCTTCTGTGGGGGACGGGGATGGACCCTAGGAGATGGATCTAACCTCTTAATCACCAATTCTCTGGCAAGGATGCATACCTGAACACGTATGTGCATTTTGGATGTGGCATGCGTATTCACACAAAATAACTCTTAAAACACCAGCAGTTGATACACACTACATGGCTTGTAATTCTACTTATACTGAACACATACTTATCCTAAAACGTGTGTGGTACATTCATATTCTAGACAACAATCATGTTTTCACACCTTGTGTGTTTACAAAAACGAATCAGTACTTATGCATGTCACATGTACAAGAACATTGCTAGCATGTTTCTGTCATCCTCTGTTGGTCTATGACATTCATGAGGGATTTTGTTGGATTATATTTTCTGTCTTTCTATTCATCAGAGAAATGTTTTTTGCGATTTGCAACTAGAGCACAACTTGAATTAATCCACTGGTTGTGTAGTCTTCTGTGTTTGTTTAAAGGATCCAGATCAATTTACAGAACAAATGCATGTATGATCTCCATTAAAAAACATGAATGGCATTAATTAACTGTAAACTCACCAAGCATAGGTCTGTAAGTGCTATGCAGTGGAGATAATCTGGGGTCAAATGATGGCGAGATGTGATGATTTGTGTGAGAGCGAGTTATTTACAATGCTCAATCTCAAGTAGTATATGATGTGCATTCAAATATGTTCCCCAGTGTTACTTTCATGTGGTTTTGCATGTTGTATTAGACCCTTATATTGGCACACTCATGTGATGTTGGCAGTTACCTACATGAATGCAAAGTACTGTACAACCCGATCTATGAGGCCGACGTTGGAGTGGCCACCATCCAAAGGCAGCCCTCTCCAAGGACTCTCTATCCATCACAACTCTCATCTACTCTTTTGGAGGCATCCTTCCACCCTCTCTCTCTCTGCAAACCCAATCGTAATTAAGTTGTCAGGCACACTCTTAAATACATGTTTCAATAGTTTGTTATCAATTACCTCTATTTAGGTATGATCTACTGGCCACTGTAGGTCATTGAGTCTAACATGCAAGTAATATGTCCCATAACATTTATGGGATCCATGGACACACTCTTATCCGAGTAAAGTCCTTCCCTAAAATGTCAATTAATATATCGATTCAGTCACTTTCAATGCAAACAATATATTTTAATCATAGAATTCATGTATTAAACAAATAAATAACTAAATCAATACTTTCTAATTCACATTCAACACTTTTTCTAAACTCAGTTTACTCCCAAACAATGTTCATTATGAGATCTGATTATCATTGTTAATAAAGTTAACGATTCCGAAATTTCTTCACTAACTATCAACAGATCAAAAGCTGTTTGTCGAATTTGATGTTTTTATATTTATCTCTATTTCTCTCTCCATGTTTTGGAATAACCGTCCTTCTTCAGGAGGTCAACTGATCTGCCATCCCAAAGCAATCAATAAAAATATATTTATACAATCTATTTTAAACATTAATTCAATAATCTTATTTATGGCCTTGAGAGTAATTGGACAACTAACAAAAATATTATATAACAATCAACCCACAAAAAACACATTTTAAATAGTATTCCTTGCCTATTCTCCCCCTCTAAATCTCATACCTATCTTCTTGTATCAAATTAAGAGGTATATTATATCACCAATTGATTTTCTTTTCAATTCAAACTCTCCTGTGTTTCTTCCCTTCTCTGATCAATTAGCCTTCTAACTCATTCTTCTCCAATCAATCCTGTTAACAAAACATTTCTCAATAAGTATCAACTATATCACATAATTACACTCTCAATGTGCTCCTAACATTACCATATCCATCTTACCTATAACCAAGACATCCAGAGTCAACTATCTTACATGCCGAGCAAATACTTTAAATACTTTCAAGATGGCATCAGGTATGTCAGGTGGGTGACATCACTCGCATTATGTCCCATTCTGTAATTTCCACAATTCTGACCTAGTTTGTTAGGGTATCGATCCAATTGCTATTCCTGCCAAAAATGTGCAATCAAAAAAGCATTCTGGACAGATGTTCCCCATTATTGGATTAATAATACTCCCTCACTGTAAAAAGAATCTGCACAAATGCTGTTCTGTAATCATTGAATAACATGTGATGTGATTGATAAGCCCAACATACATCATAACATTCCTCTGGCTGAAGATGTTATCAATAGTAACTGGATACTCAATGTATTATCAATTCACAAAACATTCAGGCTCTCTAACCCTCTCTAAGGAGGTCACTTAAATCAGTCAAAACATCGGTCTAGTTTTGGACACTCCTCCAACTAAACTAACAATATCATCAATTACCCTAATATCTTAGGTTCCATGTCATTTAATCGCCTGCAATTTTATCCCCTGTCATTTTAATGTGTACATTCCAACAAAAATGCTCACTGTTTTTTTGTTTTTTTTGTTTTTTTGGGGGGGTGCCCCAATCCTTCCACCCACACTTATTTTTGGATATTGCCTCGCCGCACAAAACCTTATCTGCCCATTCCCACCACCCCCAAAACATTTGATGAGCATATTCGTTGTAATATGCACATTAAAATGCCAGGGGATGGAAATGCAGGCGATGAAAGGACGTCGTACCATATCTTACATCTACATTTGTAAGAACATATCCAAGGTAATGTCCACTTCAGTAAGATCAAATAAAAAAAACAACCAAGTATGTGTATGGCTTTCTACAGGTGACATAATGCCCAACATACAATGTCACTACTCCTGGGACCAGAGAGTTTATTTAACCTAACAGAGAACACAATATAGTTCTTAAATTGATGTCTGTGAATCCTTCATATCAATTAATTCCACCAGATTCATCCATGAATCCGTCAAATCTAACATGCTAAGTTCCATTCCACATTCAGCCCTTTAGATTCCAATGTATCCATCTTCTTTATCGAAAACAGTTCTCCCTTTTCCAATATTACTTGTGAATTACACCCTATTTTGGTAACTTAACTTGCTTAAGAATAACAAACTGCAGTTGTGCTACTGAATGTTTTTTTCTGAATGAAGTGTACTGCCACTGGTGATGTATCATTACCTGTGCACACAATTACCTCTGTGCAGAGTATTTTCTTATTTCTCTTTGTTAGCAGTACATAATAGAAGCCACAAGGGCATCTTATACCATGAATCACATTTTGGGTGTTACAAGTTGCAGAGCGATTTAAAATACTGGTTCTTCCGGTGTTGGGATGATTAATCCAAATAACCTTGATATTGTGGTGATGTTGGCAATTGCCAGATGGTTGTGTTCCTTTTGACTTCCCCTTGGTTTATTTCAAATCAACAGTATCTGCATGTACCAGTAAGTTCCTTATTGACTGTATCTATCTGTAAGAGACTACTTGGGGTTCTGCAAATAACCTCTTCAACCTATCATCCAATTTTAAGACTTCCCAATGATTCATTATAACCTTCTTCACTGTATAACTTTGATTAGAATATGTAGTTAGATATACTAAACTGGGAGTTATTTTACTGGTTCCAGATCCTAGTAATGTTGCTCTCAGTAAACGTTCTACTCTCTGTATTGTCTCAGAAATCATAATTTCATGATAAACCCTTATGAATTTTTTGTATTCTATATTTTTCAATCAGTATTCTCAATCTTTAGAGATAATCTTTAATATCTCACAAACTGACTGTTAGATAATCTCAATGATTTTTCTAGGGTGGAAAATATTTGCCATCAATAAACTGTTTCTATCTGGTGCTTTTTAGTAAATTGTCATTTCTAATTTACCATCATCTCACTCGACATTAACATCCAGAAATTGAATCCTCACTTTACTGCAGTGAATTGTTTCACACATTATTGGATGTATTGCATTTACATAGTCAAACGATTCTTGATGCTATTCTTGAGTCCTCTGTCATATCCCAAAAGCATCCAATGGCATATTACCTTTCAAACAATCATACCATGGACTTTTACAAAGAATAGTTTCCATCTATATTTTCAGCAAACATGTATTTGTATAAACCTTAGCCATTGCTGACCCCAATGAGGTACCAGATATCAGAAGAAAGAATTGTTGAACGTAACAAAAATATTATTCATTAATATCAGTTTTAACAACGTTGGGACAAAGCTCTTATCAGCTTCACACTCATCGGACAGTAATAGTAGACATTCCATGACCATGAACCTATTTTCATGTGGAATATTGGTATACCAACTCACCACATCCATGGTGAACAATATATGCTCACTGTGATCAAATTGTACTTCCCTCAATCTTTTCAGACAGTGTGCAGTGTCTTTCATGTATGGCCACCTCCTCTGTATCGATCTGTGTACTACTCTGTCTATGTATTGTGCCAAAGGTTCCAAAATACTCTCAGTTGCTGCAACAATTGGTCACCCTGGTGGTTTTATCAAAATCGTGTGAATTTATGGTGTTATGTAAAATACACTGGAGTAGTTGGATACATCTTTGTCAAAAACTGCTTAGTCCGATGAGTAATACATTAATTAATCTCTGTTTCATCAAGTATTTGTTCAATGCATTCTCTATTTTTTTCAGTTGGATTATATGAGATCTTCTGAAATGTAGTTGTGCCATTCAATTAATGCTCCACTTCCTCCTTAGTCAATCACGTTCATCGTTACTAGGGCACCCGCTTTATCGTCTGGTTTAAAAATAACCTCCATTCCTCCCACAATCTCTGTATAGCTCTTCTCTCATTGCAAGAGAAATTACTGAATTTGTTCTGACTGTAATTAGTCTTACATAAATCATTAAACACAGCTCATTGGAAGCATTCTAGTGTTGCATTATTAACTGTTGGTAAACATTTACTTTTTGGTTTGATTTCCACATATTCTGAAACGTGAGCATTCACTATGGGCTCGATTCATGGCATACGGCACAGGAATGGTGCAAGGGGCGCATGCCGAGAAGGAATCTGTGCGAGCCGTGGCACAAAAATAAATTGCGTTACACGCATATTCATGGATTCAAAAGGCGCATTACTATACGTTGCGCAAGTAAAAACAAGATGCGCGAGGAACACCCACAACATGCCTCCAAGCACAACAAAAACCGGTTAAAGGCCAAACCAGGCGCAAGCCTCTGCATCCACCCAGGAAATACCACCCAGTACCACTGTGAGAAGGCGTGCCCTCCCCCACAAGCCCAGGCTGCACCTCATAGAAATCGTGTGTCTCACCTTGCAAGCCCAGTTGGCACCCCATCGAAAAACGTGGGCCCTTCCTCACAAAGCCAGACTGCACCCCAGCTTAATCGCACACCTCACATTGTAATCACAGGCTACACCACAACGAAAACACAGGTCCTCCCTCGCAAGCCCAGGCTGCACACCTGCAAAAACACAGCCCCCTCTAGACTGGACACCACCCCCATCCCCCTCACCTGTGACACCCCTTCCAGTCAGCCCCTCCAGACTGGACAACACCCCATGCAGCCCACTCCAGACTGAATTCACCCCCAGGCATCCCCCCCAGACTGGACACCACCCCCAAGCTCCCTTCACCTGTGACACCTCCCCAGGCAGCTCATTCCAGACTGGACGCCACACAAGGCAGCCCACTACAGGCTGGGCACCCCAGCCATGCAGCCCCTGCTAGACTGGACATCACCCCCCAGCCCACCTCACCTGTGACACCCCCAGGCAGCCTACTCCAGACTGGGCACCACCTCCCAGCCCCCCTCACCTGTGACTCCCCCCAGGCAGCCAACTCCTGACTGGACACCCCCCAGGCAGCACCCACCAGACTGGTCAAAACCCCCTGCCCCCCTCACCTATGACAGCCCCCAGGCAGCCCACTCTAACTGGACGCCCCCCAGGCAGCCCCCTCCAGACTGGGCAATACCCCCCAGCCCCCTTCACCTGTGACACCCCCCCAGGCAGCCCCCACCAGACAGGATACCACTCCAAACCCCCTCACCTGTGACACCCCCAGGCAGCACACTCCAGATTGCCCCACCAGGCAGCCCCCTCCAGACTGGACATCACCCTGCAGCCCCCCTCACCTATGACACCCCCCAGGCAGTCCACTCCAGACTAGACACCCTCCCAGGCACCCACCCCCTGACTGTGACACCCCCCCAGGAAGCCCACTCCAGACTGGACACACTCCTCAGGCAGACCACTACAGTCTGGACACCACTCCAGGCAGCCCTGTACAGAAAGGACACCATCCCAGCCCCTGTGACACCCCCCAGGCAGCCCACTCCAGACTGAACTCCCCCCCCAGGCAGCTCCCTGACAGTCTCACAAAATACCAGTGCAATGCATGCCTGCAGCTTCCCTGAACCTCTGTGGTCTGCCAGCTCCATGAAGTGGAATACCAATATGTCCACCACACACATGAATTTTTAGGCAAGATTGTATGCAGTAACCCTGTGGGAGACTACAGCAGTCTTGTCCTCTTGATATTAGGTAACCCGCCTATTGGTACACGTCTTTAATACACAAGTTTGTATTGAAATTGATATATTGATATTTTATATCTATCGTGCTTGTACACAAGTGTTTCAGAGCGCGACAAGGCAAGGGAGGGGAACAGGGGAGAACAAAACAACAATGGTACTAGGCCCAGTGACATTGAGAATGCGCAAGTGCATGGGAGAGGGGGAGGGGAAAAGTGCTTAGAAGGGGGAGAAGTGGAAAGTGCGGAGCAAAGGAGAAACAGATACATAATAAATAAATAAATAAATAAATAAATAAATAAATAAATAAATACATAAATAATAAAGGCAACAGTGGTAGTGCAGCTAGCAATTGGCAAGTGCTGTCTTTAATTAGTGCAGGAAGAAAAAGGAGGGGCGGGGGGGACTGTATGGGTACAGATACAGACCCCAGTGCAAGGGGTGGCCCGGATGTAGTGCGGGAGGATGGCAGGGTGAGCAGGTACCTGGACCCAGAGGACAGAGGGTGGCCAGGTGCACGGAGCCAAGAAAACAGATCAGCAGGGGAGAGGGGGAGCGAAGGCAGAAGCAAAGAGTAAGGTCTTGAGGTGCTTCCGGAACCGAGGATGGTTCTCCTCAAGTATTGTAGTGTGACTGAGCAGCCAGACATATCTCAAGAGGGGTAAATGTGAGCTGTAGAGCTGTAGCATCATTATCCACACATACACGTATCCAAAATAACACTTACTCTCAAGGTGTTCTAGTAAAATAGCTATTTATTTATGTAACAGTCAGTTTTAAATACGCATTCTTTAAAAAGGGCAATGTGCAACAATAAAAATATACTTCATGCCATGTTCTCAGAATCAAGCTAAGCAAGTAGTCTCAGAATTAAGTAGATTCTCCTTAGAGATGCTTCATACACACTTCGTACACCCTGGGGTGACTTCAATTATGAGGACAGTATTGGCATTTATATGTCACTTTTGTACTTGGTAGAATTCTGAGGTTGTGGAAAGGAAAGGCTAAGGGAAGGAAAAAGGTTAACAGGTTCTCAGAGAGTCTGAGCACTATTACATCTCCCAATGAACTCTAGATAAAACCTTTACCAGCAATATTATTTAAAAACCAATGTATCACCTATGAGGGACAGTTAGAATCAAAGCCAATGAGTCAGAAGAGTCTGCAGGGAGCCAGGACAGCCAAAGTCAATTTGGAACAAAGTCTATGGAGTCAAGGTACTTCTTAGATAGCAAAAAGTCTTGCACAAAGTTAGAGAGTTTGTAGTAGAAAAATCATTGTTGGGCCACAAGCTGTTACACTTATGAAAAGTTAGAGCTAGAATAACTCTAGAAAGGCAGCTTCTGCAAATCTCAAATGAGACAAGCAAGCTACAGACAAAGAGGTAAGTACCCCTTTGTCAGAACAGTACCTTAAGTTAAAATAAGAGGATCCAGCTATTCAGCTGGTTGCAGACTTACAGATCCTGTGTTCCTGGTCCTCAGTCATGGGGACAAGAGGGAGGGCATCTGGAGGACTCCTGCACAGCAGTTCAGAGGTCGGCGGCAGCTACAGGCTCTTTTCAGTTCATCAGCACTTTGCAGTTTCAGCTATCAGCAAATAGCACTACAGCGGGTCTTTGACACTGGATGGCCTTCCTTCACTCCTTGAGTCCAGCACTCTGGTGAGGTGACTGGAGCTTGGGCCGTCCTGCTTCGGTAGGATCTCAAGATCTTCCTGGAACTTCAGTCTGGCTTAAAGACGTTGCACTTGACTATGGATTTCCCAACCACTGGCACTTAGTTCCAGCAGCAGCAAAGAAGTACAGCCAGTTGGGGAAGATCTTTCAGCAATGTTTGTCTTGGGGTTAGTTGGTCCCACCAACACAAGGGAAGAAGACGTCCTCTCCAGAGCTTCTCGTTGAGTCGGAAAAGGAGTTTCCGCACAGCAGCAGGGCTTCACTGGGCAGTTCAGCGTTCCAGGAGGATGTAGCAAGCTTCTCTTCATTCCTTCCTTCATCCAGTGGTCGACTCTGCCTTCAGTTCAAGAAGCCTCACCTTTTATGTAGGTTTCTCCCATTCATACACAGCCTAAATGTCACTCACAAAGCAGGGTGGCTGTCCTGCAATGACAGCCAGCCAGCCAATTAGGACTGGGTGCATTCAGGTTACCAAGGAGACTAAGGACAGGGAGTTTCGGGCACCTCCCTTGCTTCCTGCCCTGCCAGACACACTGGAGCCAGAGGCAGGTTTCAGTACTGAAGCCAACCAAAGGCAAAGTGAACAAAAGGGTTAAAGCTGATTTGGCGTGAGTAAAACCCAAGAAAGACCTCACAAACAAGAAATGGCAAAAAATGAAGACCGGGGCCATTTTGATACTATGGTCTCCCACGGGTGCTATACTGGAGCTGAGGATTCATCCTGCGGTAGAAAAGCATAATGGTGGGAAAATTCAACCACTGCCACCAGCCATTTAAAGTAGTGAGGGTAACATATAAAAAATGTTACATCAGTAAATACAAAAAGGGGCTACAAAGTAACCCCTCAGCACTCCACATAAGATGGGGTCTGCTGGATCGACAGAGAGATCTTTACTATTCTTGGGAACAGTCATTTTCACAAAAAAGGTATTTATACCTTAAGCGAAATCAAAAGGATTTCTCTGTGACACTGCACTGAAGGTGCTGTTTGTCACCATAAAAATAGTAGGTGCCTGTGGAGTTTGTCAGACTCCAAAAACAAAGAAAACACAGAGTCCATATCAGATAAAAAATACATGATGCACGAGTGAGAAAAAGGTCTCACTCACTCCAGGATGAAAAAAGAAAAAAGTCCTAAAGTCCAGGAAAAGAGCTGGGGTCTCTAAGGTTGAAGGGAATTAGCACAGAAATTAGAATTCTCCCTCATAATGACCAAAAGGAGGCCACCATGGGGTGACAACTCTGTGTCACTCTGCACCAATGGGCCTGTTTTGGGTCTTGAGAGCCCCCGCCACCTAAACCAGCCACCTTTGTGCTTGTGTGTGCCACAGCAAGTTGCCCCTCCTGGGCTTTCCCCCAAGCTTCGGGGCCAAAATCTGTCTGAGTTCCGACCTACAGAGAGGGACGGTGGGGGAGGCCCACTCCTGTCCTGGCTGTGGGCTCCACAATTTGCACATTAGATTCCTGGCCTCTAAGTGGGCCCATCAAGCAAAGGAGCCGCGGCGGGTGTGCAGTGACCCAACAGCCTGCCACCCTGCAGTGTGAGTGAGCTGGAGGGGGACCGGCCGAGACTGCCAGTGAAGAGGTAGGGAGCGGGAGACAGATGTGGGGTGCCGTTACCCCCCTTCCTGGAACACCAGAAGTCCTCAGTCTCTCAGGAGAGAGTGCACCAACAGGAGTATTGGCGGGAGTGAGCTCGGGCCCCCGCAAGGGTGAAGTGAAAGAGTCTTCTCGCTGTGCCCCAGGGGGGAAGAGCCACCAGTAGGAGGACCTTTGTGGCAGGCTGGTGCGGCCTTGGGCTGTGGGGGAGAGGAGGACCCCCAGAAGCCGCAGGGTGAAGAGAAGGGAAAAGAAAAAGAGGAAGAGAAGTAGGAGAGAGTAAGTGAGAGGCGAGCAAGGAAAGGAGGGAAGAGAAGGAAGGAGTCACAAGAGAGGGTCCCAGAACCCCTGCACACTCTCTGCTACCCTCACCCACTCCCAGGAGATGGAGGGCTTCCCTGGCAGGAGGCCCACTGGAAGATACACATATTGCACACCCAGACCACTTCAGTTCACCCCTCATCCCCATCTTGGGTATTCAACAGTCCTGGCCCACACCTGAAGAGTCCTAAGGAGCCAAGACATCCACCCTGTTGTTGCAGTCTCTAGCCTGAAACATAATTGAGCTTGGGTGTGACCCGGAGCTCTAGGGATAGCTGGCTGCATGTCTCCCCCTTGGGTCCACCCTCCCCACACACCATCATCAGTGCATCAACCCAAATTCAGGCGCAGGGAGCCCTGGCTGCCTCAGGCCCCGGGGAGATATCAGCTCCCTCTCCAAACACAAGAAGCCCTTGACCCCAGAGCTATTTTACCTGCCCAGAATTGGGACCCTATTCTTGTGCGGGTGCCCATTTGCCATGGTACAGCCACCCTCCTGTCCCTGGAATCTTCGCTGGGAACCCCTCCACCCATGAACTGGTCATCAGCACTGCAAATATTCCACTACGATTCAAGACCCCGGCAACCTCAAGTGCCAACACCCTCATCGCCGTCGCCAAGCATGGAGGGGTCTCAATCCCTGAGGAAGGACATGACTGCCCTGCTCGAGGAAATTAGAGGCTTCAGATCGGACATTGGCAAGAGGCTTGATGGGCTTGACAAGAAGGTAGACAATATGGACAAAAGAATCTAGGGCATTGAGGTAAACCAATCCTCCATCGACTTACTAGAGACCCAGTTTGACATGAGAATCTCCGAGCAGGAAAGGAGGGAGGAGCAGAGTGCATTGAAAATTGATGATATCGAAAATTGAGAACACTGATGCAACCTGAGGTTCTTTGGCTTTATAATTAAAGCCATCGACGAAGTCATCAGGAAAGTCTTTAATGATGACAATAACAGAGCAGGAGGGGGTGCCCGAAGACCGAGGTCAGTGCTGGATAAATTCCACTATTACTCGGAAAAGACAAAAACACTCGACATGGTGAGAAAAAGAGGCCTGGTGGCCTGGGGAAGCTCTCAGATTTCATTATACCAGGATCTATCATCCTTCACCATATCTCGCAGAAGACTATGCGCCCCCCTGACTAAATGGCTCATAACAAAAGGGCTGCGATACAGATGGGCGTTTCCCTTCGCCTTTGATTTTGAGGGGTACAAGTATAACCTGGTCACCGAGAACAACATCAACAGAGTGACGCAGAAGGTGCTCAGAGAGGCCGCCCGGTTGGCTGCCCTGGAGGGCCCTGATGGACTGCAGAGTATGGACTCAAGGAGCGAGGGCACCATAGACAGACGTTGGGTCAACGGACTACGTACTTTCAAGAAACTGAACATGGCGACCCCCCACAATCCTGGGGAATCGAGGTTACACATTGGTAGCACCATGGAGAAATATGGTGTTCTTTCTAAATATGCGGGGCCAGGATGTTGCTCCATAAGTACATAGCATCTGAGTGCTCAGTTGACCAATGAAGGGGGGGCATTCTGAAGAGGTCTCACTGGTAGTATTGTGGTGACACAGGGCCCATTGGGGGGCTGCAAATGGTGGTTTGGACCATCAATATCCAAGATGTCGCCAGGAATCCAGATGCCAAGGGTGGGGGAGGTGGGGAAGTTGGCGGGAGAGGGGGAAGTTTGGAGGGAGTTTCTTACAAATGGTTTACCGTGGTGTTTTGCTCATATATGACCATTCTACAGAAGGTTGGGACCTTATTAGTCGACAATGTTGAGGTTACCACATCAGTTCAGATGTCAGGTGATCCTGGAAAGAGGTTGTTATATGATCTAAACTCAGTCACGGATTGGCTAATGCATTTTGTTCAATTCCACTGGGCTCTTTGAACGTCAGAGGTTTAAACTCCCCAAGCAAGAGATACCTAACAACACGCAAATTTCACTGATCAAAACTAGACATCATGTTTCTGCAGCAGACACACTGGCAGAGAGGGAAGGAAACAGCCCTTAGAAACTATAGGGGTGTGTTTGATGCATTCAACCATTCCAAAAAAAAAGGGGGTCACAATAGTGGTAGCTAGCAAGCTACATTATGTCCCAAAGTTGGAAAACAAGGACCCCAACGGTCAATTCGTAATGGTCAAGGGGGAGGTCAAAGGCAACATGATTACCCTTGTCTCAGTATACTGTCCAAATGACGGGCAAGATCACTTCTGGGTCTCTATGAAGGGCAAAATACCAGAATTTGTGGAAGGGTCCTTGATCGTAGGGGGTGACTTTAAGATAGTCCTTGAGCTAGACATGGATAGGAAAATGGCGAGCACACAGACAACCACCAGTGCAAGGTATAGAAAGGCCCCCTGCTTCCAACAAATCAATACAGACCTTCAGGTGGTGGACACGTTTTCCCAGGTGAAGGGGCATGACCCCCATACACCTACTACTCTAAAGCGCATGACACATTCTCAAGGATAGACAACCTCCTCATTGAGAGCCCTCTAAAAACCAGAGTTTTGGAGTCAACCACAGAGTCTATCCCGTGGTCAGACCACAATATGGTCAAAGTCAGAATGGGGGATTGGTTCCCAGAAAAAACACACCACTAAATGGTCCTGCAACAACCTCTTGTTAAAGGACAAGGAGCTGTCACAGTCACTGCTGGAATCGATTAAAAAGTTTTTTCACATTAATGCCAATGGCGAGGTGGGGGCTCCTGGAGTATCAGAGGCTTTTAAGGCAACAATTTGCAGAGTCCTGATGGTAATGGGAGCCCAAAACAAGAGGAAATGAGTAGTGCAGGAGTTGTCAATTAGGGTCAAGATAGATACACTGCAGCAGGGGTGGAAACTGTGGTCCCAAATGCTTCCTGGTGATCTGAAGAAACTCCAGAAATACAGAGCGGAAGTGAAGGTCCTTCTGATCCAACAAACGGAGCAAAAACTGGCATTTCTCAAACAAAATTCTGGCTTTGAGGATAAGGGACCAAATAAACTCTAGAAGGGTTGCTGCAATACAACCTGTGAGTGGATAAAAACTCCTAAATTATGCCAAAATAGCTGACAAATTATGTACTACGAAACTGTCTACACATCAGAGATCACCGAAGAAGGTTCCCACATCAACCAATTCCTTGACTCCCTCCCTATCCTTGATGTCCTCATACAAAGTGGCTATGTTGGAATCCCCAATCACCGAGAAGGAGGTCCTGGACACATCAGTAAAATGAAGGGGGGCACAGCAACCGGGGAAGATGGCTTCACGGTTACATTCTTCAAAACATTCTAGTCCACTCTGGCCCCTTTCTTGACAAAACTGTTTAATAGCGCTGTGAAATCAGGCTCCATTCCGAGATCCATGCTTTCAGCCCTCATATTCTTGATCCTGAAGTAAGGTAAATACCCTTCCCATTGCCTAGCCTACTGCCCTATCTTATAGCTAAACACAGACATAAAGATCAAGGCGAAGGTCCTAGCTAATAGACTCCACCGTATAATGTCGTCTTTGATCCATGGGGACCAAGTGGGGTTTATCCCGGGCCGCCAGAGATCAGACAACATAAGACAATTTATTAACATAATGTATGTGGCACAAAACAAGGGTTGAATGCTTACTTAGTTCTGATAGATTCCGAGAAGGCCTTTTATTGGGTAGAATGTTGCTTTATGGTGAAGGTTCTGCAAAAGATGGGGTTTGGTTGCAACTTTCGGCAATGGATCTCAGCGCTTTACAATGACCCGTTAGCCAGCGTGGCTGTCAATGGTATTTTATCTGCCTCCTTCCACTTTACTAGAGGAACAAGGCAGGACTGTCCCATCTCCCCCTTGACACATGCCCTCACAATGGAGCCCCTGGTCATTGCAATAAGGAACAGCAATAATATTGCGGCAGTCTGTTGTGGCATCTTAGACTTTAAGCTCTACTTGTTTGCAGATGACATCCTGTGTTGCCTGACGGATGTGGAGCACACCCTAACCAAATTGCTTGCCCAAATGAACCAGTTTGGTCAGTTTTCAGGCCTGACAATAAACATTCCTTAGACAAGCATAATGGCCATTGGGGCCACTGACTCCACAATTAGAGACAGGAGAACCATGGGGGGGATGAGAGCTGAGAATGTAGCAACCCCGTACATAGGACTTAAAATGTATAGGGATCTCTCAACGCTAGTGGAGCACAACTTTATGCCTCTGTTGGATAAGATCAAGTCAGACCTAACCCACAGGGCTGCCCTAACTCTCTCTTGGTTTGGGAGGATGGTCACTGTCAAGATGAATGTACTCCCTCAGCTGCTGTACATATTTACTGCCCTCCCAACTCCCCTCCCTGAACCCTTCTTTGCTAAACTAAAGACTATGATAAATAAATGTATATGGAAGAGAAAGAGGCCTAGAATTAATATGATGATCCTAACCCTGCCTAGACACTACAGAGGCTTTGGACTTCCCAATTTTATCTCAAGAAAGGGAATCCTTTCAGAAATATACAAAGTGTGTATTACGTCTGACTTGGAGGGGAGACAATTTTGGGCTGAACAGTCAGGTTGATAAATCTCACAAGAGTCCTGGGGCAAAATGTATAAGCTAATGTTTTCAGGCAACCACTACACCTCAGCAATGGAACACACTTTCAACATAATGCACCGTTGCCACCTGTATTCCCTAAGGCTATCTAAAATGTTCATTGGGTCATCCCCCGCTGTCCCAGACCCTGTGGCCAATCTGGTTCCTGGTTTCACATGTGGTGGTTCTACTCAAAGGTAAAGATTTACTGGTCCGAATCCTCAGTTGGATCGGAGACACAGTGGGAATATCCCGTAGGCTGAACCTCTCCAACTCCTCTTCGGTGTCCCGGATGAGGAAGGTAATGTGTCAAGTTTCTCAAAACTCATTGAAGCTATGCTGAGGGTGGGAGTGTGGCCCTGGCTCAAAAATGGAAGTGTGTCTCCCTACCCTCCAAAAATGACTGGTTGATCAACCTGTGGGACATATTCATGTTCGAAAAACTGTCAGCTACGGTGAATGACTGAGTTGTTTCATATTGAATGGGGATTTTCATGCTGAAATGGAGCAGTGTCAAAACTTCTCTCCGTCCCGCTACTCATCCCTAGTTATGGAGTTAACGAGCTGGTCCACATTGAGGGAAATGTGGAGAGGGAGAATCATGAGATCTGCAATGTTTCAGTGCCACCGTTGATTTTTGCTGTATATTTGTTATTTACTAATGTCATGTAACTGGTCTTTTGGTCTAACTGGTAGAATGGTCAATATGTTTAAATCATTTGAGGGGGAGGGGGACGAAGTGGAGAGAGAATTCAAGGAAAGTTGAAGACTGATTGTGCCTTATTCCTGTGAACTGTTCATCCAAAAATCTAATTAACATCTAGGTTTAAACAAAACATGATCAACAGGATGTACCAGAGATCCATCCAGGACTGGAGCATCTGCTGAAACACCCCTCAAGACTTTAACCAGCCCACCCGATACACATGTGACAAGTGAATGCAATGGCAAGCGGCATATGCATGTTGGCCATGGCACATTGCCAAGGCATCAAAGCAAACTAACTGAATATGTGCCCACGACAAAAGTAAACATACTAATAAATATGACATATACACAAACAATGGCAAAGCATGTCTTCAACTCTGGGTGCCCTGTTTATCTCGTACCACTATTCTTACTTTTCTGGTAGCTCTCCGGGGTTCGCCTATGCATTTCTGTCTTGCTTGGTGCCACTGGGTATCATGTACCACTTTTTTCTTATTTTGGAAGGTATCCTGGTATCACGTACACATTTATTTTTGTTTTGGGGTGCCTGAGCATTACCTATACCGTATTTTGCACACCTGGCATACAATTGAGCCTTGCTAGACCATAGAACTAGGTCTTCCATGCCCGTAGACTTCCCCCTCACTCAAATCACCCAGGACAATTACTTGATGTGCCTTCCATATTTCCATTACACCTGGAACATGAATGGAAAGGATGCAAGAGGGAAAGGGTTCAGACGGGGCCTGGGTCAAGGAAATGCCGTGGGAGCTGTCTCAGGCCCAGAGGTTCAGGGACATGCTCTGGAAGCAGCTGTCCCAGCCCCAGTGGTTCCAGGACGTGCTGTTGAACCAGATGCCCCAGCCCAAAAGTGTAAGGGATGTGCTGTAGAGCAGCTGTCCCAGCCCGAAAGTGTAAGGGCTGTGCTGTGGAAGCAGCTGTCCCGGCCCGAAAGGCTAAGGGATGTGCTGTGGAGGCAGCTGCCCCAGCTCCAGGGGGTAATGCCATGCCCCAGGTCACTTTTGCTCAGGCTTCTGGACCCAAAAGTGGTCCCAGCCACACAGGGGTGTCACCAACACCTTGTGGCAAGAAGGGAAACAGGCTCTACACCATGACATGGCACAAGACACTGGCACGTTGAGGAAGAAGAACTTCCATGATGAAGAACTCTAGATCCTCATGGATTACGTGACCATTCACCACAGTGACATGTGCCAGCATCTGGGGAGCACACATCACCAGCTCAGCGTATGGTGCATTGGCAGCAGGTCACGGATGAGAGCAACCCCTTAGGGTTAGAGAAGCGCACTGCTGCACAGGTAGTGAAGTGCTGGAGTGAGCTCACCCATCACACCAAGTGCAAGATGGGTGCCGACCTAGCCTCTGCTCTGGCAACTGGAGGGGGGTCACCAGAGGAAGAGGAGCTGACCGAGCATGAAGAGGCTCTGAGCCAATTCATTCTACTGGAGCTGGTGCAAAGCGTGGAAGCCCTGAAAAGTTACAAGGACACATCTGGCGAATGCCCACTATTACGCATCCTGAGTACATGAAGTAAAGCATCACAAAGATGTATAATTGTGGTGCACATCTGGCTGCTTTGGAATGACTGCCCGGGGTGAACCATGTCATGTGGCATACTGATTCCTGTCCAGTGTACACAAGAGTGAACACAAACCATGTGTTGTACATCAGTTGAACATGTCCATGTGACAGTACTCATCCCCCACTACCATACCCCCCAACATCTGCACCGTGATACCACAATGTGCACAGTTGCTTGCTGCATCCTTGATGTGAGTGACTCTGCTCTGCTAGACATGTGCATGTGTCCGAAATCCAAGTTACACTTCATGGCCTTCAGGGTATACAACCTCTTTTCACACATGTACATATGTGCTTCCATGCTACATAGAACATCCAAGATGACATTCAACATGCCTTATGGTGTGCCCTGAGTGAGTGTGCATATGTCTAGACTGTGCAAATCCCTGCTGCTCCAATGGCTATGACTCCACAGAAAAATTGTTGTGAGGCCTGCTCCCAGTTACCCTCCCACACTCAGCCCACACTCCATGGGTCCTCTCCCTCTTGTGGGTCACTGTATCTTGTTTCTATCTACACCTCCATTGACTTAGTCTTTCCACCTCACGGGCCTTGCTGAGGTGTTGCTCTTACAGCCATACATCAACTGGGACTGTTTTCTTTTTCACAGACTTACAGCATGTTCCCATTGTGTACAGTCCCTCTACCAAGACAACACTGATGTGGCATGTGATGGATGAAGACTTAGATGTGGATATGTGTTTCAGCCTGTTGCCATGAGAAGTAATTATACGTCACAGAGCCACATGGCCATGTCATGGGCCATAATTTGCTTCTTAACAACCTCGTGTCTTGGCAATGTGTCCACTGGCATCATGGCCCTGAGCAGGGAATTGTGTTGCCAGTCTGCATATGACATGGCAAGATAGCTTGTTGTCCATACTTTATAGATGCTGTATTTCTTATGGCAACATGTCCTGCATTGTGTTGCATGACAGCAATGTGATACACATGTTTACTTTACACACTTTGCACATGACCCCACATGTCTATTTCTGTCCATGTGCAGATGAGGAGGCACCAGATGCAGAGGCGGAGGGGGATGAAGAAGAGTCTGCAGTGCTTCAGACCACCAGTGGAGGACGTGGCATGGCAGGCAGTGAGAACCCACTGGTGCTACAACCATCCTGAGCCGTGCTGCAGACATGTCTGACTCTTTGGACTCAACTGGCTCTGAGGCTGAACCGGATGTGCAGTCCTCAATGATGGCCGACGTGAGTGTACCAATGGGTTGACCAGGTGGGGCCTGTGAGTCTGCAGGGGGTCATATGCCTTCACAAGGCCAATCAGTGGTGGTATGCCTGTCTGTGATGGTTATGGCTGCAAGGCCACACTCCCATGTATTGGTTTCTAGTCCTGGGACAGATGTCCAAAGGAGTGTTGCAGTCCTGCAGCCAAGGACAGGAGCATGTAGGAGATTGTTTTGGGTTACATTTAGTATCTTGAGGTATTTTGTGGTATTTTTGGCATGGTGGTAATTTCTTAGCTCTTGGCAAGAACCCACTAGGAAACAGGCTACGCCTAACAGACCCAGGATGAACAACCCCAAACAGACAACCAAAGGTAGTCACAACACTACCTGCTCTAATTTAGCAGACCATAAACCATATCTCAAAGGTGCGCTTCTAAACGCCAGGTCGCTAGTCATACACGCCACAGAGATCTCAGATATCATTGCCATAGACAACCTAGACTTTTTGGCCATCTCAGAATCCTGGCTACACGATGCGGCTGGCCCAGCCCTATCACTAGCAGTCCCAGACAACTATAAATCCTACGTGCGGACAGACTTACCTCCCGAGGTGGAGGTCTAGCTATCATAGCTAAAACTAGCCTGGACATGAGGATTATCACTACTACCACTATGCAATCATGTGAATGCCTCACAGTCAAAATAGCCATCGCCAACTCCCAAACCCTAAACATTAACCTCATCTACAGACCACCAGGTCCTATCGGAATCTTCGCTGAGGACATCTCAACATCCCTGTCCAACAACCTAAAAAATACATCTCAAACAATAGACTTTAATCTAGGCTATAATGACAATAAGGGCACCCAAGCGACAGCAATTGCCTGACCTTGAAAGAGCTGGGATTCTCCCAAAAAATTGAAGGACCTACCCACAACAAAGGTCGCATCCTTGACTGGATAGCAGAACATAATTGCGAAGTAAACGTTACAGACTCTGTACCGCATACCTGGACTGACCACTACCTGCTACTATTCACAGTGACAACCAACCGGGCCACTGGCCTGTCCTCACCCGCTCCACCTCTGCCAACGAGAAATAAAAAACTAATGACAGCAGAAAATCTGATGCCCGCTATAATACCTAAACTGAACTCACTACCCGACAGCATGGACCCTAATCTGCTAGTTGAACATTATAACATAGCCATGACCTCAGCCCTGAATCACATAGCCCCGCTTAAACTTAGAAACAGCAAACCAAAAAAGCACCTCAATTCTTGGTTCACGCCTCACCTAAAAAATCTCAGGCTGGCCAAAAGAAAACTATTTGGAGACTCTCCCCATCAGTCATAAATAAACTCAACCTCTCCAAAGCCTCCTCCCAATACAAGAAAGAAATACTAATAGCTAAACAAGATACCTACAATACTAGAATATCTAACTCTAAATCCAGTGTCAAAGAACTATTCAGCATTCTGAAAGAATTGGAAACACCCGTTGTACCCCAAGAAAATTGCACCAAGGATAAAAAATGGTGCTCTAGCATACAACTTGCCTTAACAAACAATGTAGCAAATCTACAAACCAAAATTGCCATCAAGAAGGCATTGCTAACACCACTCATCCCTCAGAGCTCAGCACCACTGCCACAGCCTAAGATGGGAGCGAGATTCTGCTTCTCTAAGGTATCGCTCACAGAGGTAGAAACGGTCATCCTGGGACTGAAACCATCAAACTGCGAAGGCGACCAATGCCCAGCACAACTCATCAAAGATGCTGCGAAGGAACTATCGCCATTTATAACCAAACTCATCAACTCCTCCTTCACCTAAGGTTCAGTACCGATCAACCTAAAAGAGTCCTGGGTACTGCCACTACTAAAGAAACAAACCCTTGACCCCGCCATTCCGACTAACTTCAGGCCCATCACGAATGTGCCCGTTCTTCTAAAAATCTTAGACAAAGTGGCTTACCTACAAATTCAAAACTTCCTAGAGTCCAACCACCTGCTTGGAACCCGTCAATCAGGATTCCGCCCGCAACATGGGACCGAGACAACGTTAATAGACCTTAAGGCCCAAATAGACGATTGCAGAGACAATGGCCAAGCTGCCCTACTTCTCCTCCTGGAACTATCAGCAGCATTTGACTTAGTGGACCACACCGTCCTCTCTAGTCACCTCGACTCGGCAGCCCATTTCTCAAAAGAGGCCATAATTTGGATCAAGTCATTCTTGAGTAATCGGACCATGAGAGTCTTCGCTCCATCAGCCTCAGCAGATCCAATTCCCATAACATGCGGTGTCCCACAAGGGTCCTGTGTGTCACCCACACTCTACAATGTCTTCACGAAGCCCCTCTTTGACAAAATGGATCATCTGGGTATCGCCTACACCAACTACGCAGACGATACCCAGATCCTCCTCCCGCTCTCAGGAGATTACGCCAAGGAACTGGCCCTAGTGAACAGGATATATAGCATCGTTCAGGCATGGATGGCCACACACGGCTTATGCCTGAACGATGATAAAACTGAGTTTATCATCCTGGGCACCACTGCTTATATATCCAGACTCAGCCCTGACTATAACAACTTCATCATCGATGGAAACAACATAAAAGTAGCTCACAAAGTAAAAACCCTAGGATTCTACCTAGACGCCACCATGAACTTTACCAAACAAGTTAACTCTCTAGCTTCTGCCACAGCATACACATGTAAACCTATCAGAGCAAGCAAACAATTCCTCTCTACAGATAGTTGCATTACCCTTGCCAGAGCCTTGATACTATCCAAATTAGACTACTGTAATGGACTATACATTGGAGCAAATAAGCAGACCATCCCCAAAATTCAAGTGCTCCAGAACAATGCATTGAGAGCAGCACTCAAGATTAACAGAAATGAGCATATATCCTCTACTAGAAGAGAATACAAATGGCTCTCCACCATAGACAAAAGTCATCTCAAAATCGCTTCCCTCACCCACAAATGCATCAATAACAAAGCACCACCCTACCTCATGGACAGATTATGCAAAAGAACTTCCTCTAGACCCACCAGAATAGCCAACGCAAACTGCCTCCAAGTTCCGCGTTTCAAACTTGCCACTATATGAGGAAATAGCTTCCCGGTCAAGGCTGCACAGCTATGGAACTCCCTCCCCATGACATCAGAGAACCTCAGCCTTTCGCTAAATTTAGACAAAACCTCACTAGGTGGCTGAGAGCCAATAACAGCTAACTATTCCACTTGTCACATTGTACATAACTGTATAAATGTACATAACTGTATATAACTATTTACTACGCGAACAGGACCATGCAGGAGCATGTTCCTTGCTTCCCTGCTCTTGTTCTATCCTTGTTGATATCTGCTTACTCTAATATTGCTGATGACTATGTCTACACTTCCTGCCTTTTCCTTGTACATGCAATTAGCCGAGCACATCTGTAACCAAGCTCAGCGTATTTCTGTACCTTCTTCTGATTTTTAGATACCTGTAACTAAGCTGAGCATATCCTTGTCTGTTTGCGCCCTGATACTCCAGGGTATGGCCCGCCATACAAATAATAAACTAAACAAAATATATTGTGGTATACTTATTGGGGTATTTCTATAGTGGCAAGACTAATTTCAGAATACTGCCTAACAGTAAAAAATGACTGGACTTAGTACACTCTTATCTGCTCGCAGTATCTTATGTACAATACCATTTTTATTGCCCTTTTGGCTGTGTTTCAAAATACATAAAGCGTGAAAATGAACTACAAAAAATGCATTCAGCCTCTCCAATTTACTGTGACTAACTTAGCTGTGAGATTTCTAACTGCACATTTTATCTCTCTATACATGCCAAATCAATGAGACTGAATGCAGAAGAAATAAACTGAAACCAAATTACCTTTTCAAATGAATATTCTTTATCATAAACTAGAAATCTGCAAGTTACACATCATTAACAGGCCCATTGTTAGCATCCTCCCCATTCAGATTGAGCCCTATGGGGGCTCAAATGGGAATGGGGATGTACTGGGTCTGGGTCCCGCGAAAGGGAATTACCGGGCCCTCCAAGGTTGGAAAGGCCCAGTAATTCCCTATTTCTGGGACCCGGACCTCGTACCCGGTTTGAGGTTAGCCATGCCGGTAAGAACGGCATGGCTACTTCCAAACTCGTAATGAGGCCCAATGTCTTTTAGAAGAATGGATCTCACATTCCACATATTACAACACAGCGCATCTTTTCTTCTGCACATTTAAAGTTCATGTTGTCCATTTCCATCAAGTTTACAGAATGGACCAATTTGCACTAAATGTCATTATGGGAGTCTGTTACATGTTAAATGGGGTTGGGTTAATTAGCATATCATTTTCATTTTAGTTTCATTTTTTTAGTGCAACTCAGCCCATTAACATAGCATTGTGGATCAAAGTGATCATTTTATAGTATGTGCTCAGTGCATTGACATCTATTTAGATTCAGCCTAAATCTCATCCTCTGTTCCGCCAGATGTTAGCATTGAAGCAGACAATCTCGGAGCAACTCTGTGCAACCCTTGAGGTTGTGCATAGTGACCTTCAAGCCCTCAGTCTGCAGGTGCATTCATCGGTGTCATGCATGGTGGCTGCCAACGAGGAACAGGCCTGGTCACTGCGTGGTGAGTCTCCAGCACCACTTCCACCCTCAGATTGAATGCAGGATGGGGGTGTCAGCACAGTCATGCCTCCCCGTCTACCGTAGCCATCTGATCCGTGACCGATGGAGGGGAATCCTTTTTATTTTTGGGATGTTCACCCATGTGGCCACTGATATGCACCCTGACCCTCTCCCCTCCTGGGTGGACCCCCCAATCCATGATGGACATTTTTCTTTAGAATGATTTTATTTTTTGATACTTTTGTAGACCTCTGGCCCAAATGTTATTTTGAGTTCCCCTTTCCAGGTTTTATGCAAAGGTCAAGGCCATAACGTTTGCAGTGGTGGACATGCAGGCATGCATTGTGAGGTCAACTTGCATGTTTGCATGGTGGTGAGCAGGATGGCATGTTTAGGTAACTAAGTGTCCAGTGTGTCCTCGCACATGTGTGCTGTGTGAATGGTACCCGGGGGAGACTTCCTCCACCCTTTGACGTCCATGCTCCCCATGCCCTCCAACAGGCACTGGTCCTCCTGTCACTAATTCAGAGACACAGTTTGTGTTGAAGGTGATGCGGGATTCACACCATGCCGGCGCAGTCATCAAGTAAGCATGAGCACTGTGTTGCATGTTGAGCATGCATCATTATTGCCCATGTTTGCTGCATGTGTAACTTTAATATATGTGCTTTGCATGCTACCATGCCAGGATGTTTTTTTAGGTGGTACTCATGTCACTTTGTTATCTAGCTCGGTCAAATCATCTATACCTGCACCTACTGTGGTGTAGTGCATGTCATTGTCCATCTCCAATCCAAGGAGTGTACTCCTTAATGTTTGTTTAACTTGGACTTCCCTCTCACTGTCACTCGCTCTCCCTCTCTCTCTTGTGCTATGCTGCACTCATGGGAAGATCACAATCTATGTCCTGTCACCCTCTTGCACCCTGTGGTGCTTTTGCAGTGGGTGCTCTCTGCATATTTTCTGGATCAATTCATGTGCTGTCATGGATGTGCACGTTCTTTCAGTTATCACTAGCCATGTAATTGCATTTAGGGATGCGTCTCTCAATGGGTTGCATCTCATACAAGGCAGGCGAGTGCAGGTGCTTGTGTGGTGTTTGGCTGGGATTCCTCCACTGTGTGTGATCAGTTTGGATTGACTTGTCTGTGGGGCACCAGTACTACCTCATGGGTGCATGTTTCACAGGGCGTGGTTCGGGTTATAGGTCTGGTCATGGTGTTCTGGGGCCACTGGTTTCATATTAAAAAGTGTGGAAGTTCCAACTGTGTGCGCCTTTGTTGGGAGTGGGAGGCAGGGACGGATGTGTGTGGCCCGTGACAGGTGTTGATAGTTTTGCTGGTGTGTGCCACATTGCACTTTGACCATGTGTACTGAGAGACACTTCACATCCCTTGAAATGTTTGTGGGGTAATGGTTCAAGGGCACCTTTGGCATCTCTTGCTTAGGGTTCCACAATTATGGTGTGCAGCTGCAGTTACGACCCACAACCATGAAACCATTCATGAATATTTTTGGGATGCTATGTTGTGAACTGGCACATTACGTTGTGCGGTGTTGGTGTTTTCACATGCATGTCCCATGCATGCTGCACCATGATGTTCGCAGCTTCAAGTTGACCGCAGCTAGTTGCATGGTACTGCTGCATTCAACTGAATGCACAATTGGACCAAATGTATGCTGTCACAATGAAGTCTGCATTGATCTTGCACTTTTACTTTGCATCCTACATGTAGCATGCATTTATCC
The DNA here is from genome assembly GCF_040938575.1 of Ambystoma mexicanum. Classification (NCBI taxonomy): domain Eukaryota; kingdom Metazoa; phylum Chordata; class Amphibia; order Caudata; family Ambystomatidae; genus Ambystoma; species Ambystoma mexicanum. The sequence continues at coordinate 692,678,944 of NC_090923.1, forward strand.
TTGCTTGCAGTATTACGTAGCTTTGTCTTGTCTGCTTATGTCTTCCGTGGCAGATGCCCCGGTGGCCAGCCATCCAGTCTGACATCGGCCTCTGTGAATGCCTCAAGCATGAGCCTGCATGGAGTGCAAGAGGTGAGTGTGTGCTGTCCTTCTTGTGCTTTGCATCATGGGCTCCCATGACTGTGTTCACTGCACTGTCCCAATACTACGCAGGTGCTGTCATGCCATGTCATGATAGTCTTCCAGGGGTTCCCTGCTTTTTTGGGGGCTCAATTATCTGCATACGTGATGTCTTCTTATTTTCCTGCAGCATGTTGACTGATTCACGAGTTGTGTATGCGCCATCGTCTTGGGAATGGGAATATGCGAAATGCACATTTGCTGCATGTCATTCAGGGGGACAGGCAGTGTGGTGTCTATTGTTGTTTGTCAGTGCGTGTGTTTTGTGTGTTTGATAGATAGGCGAGAGCTAATAAACAAGAATGAGGGAAGGAAGGGGTGGAGGCTGAGGGAAGGAACGGACGAAACAGTAAAACTATAGTACAAGCCTGACAGCCTTTCAGATAAGCAAGAGCTAGTGGCCCAACAAGAAAGGGGAAGGAGGAAGGTGGGGAGGAGAGGGGGAGTGATGGACAAATAGGAAGAGAGGAGGAAGAGGAAGAGGGGAGCAGAGATAAGATATGGAGAAGGTGCAGAGAAGTGTGCACAGGCAGGGATGAGAAAAGAGGCAGACGGAAGGGGAGGTGAGGAGAGGCAGGGATATGTAATGGGGGGTGCAGTGGGGTGAAGCACACCAGAGTTTCAATGTCCAGGAGCACACATATGCATGACAATATTGATGAAGGTGCAGTTGGGTGAAGCACACCAGAGTTCAAATGTCCAGGAGCACACAAATGCATGACAATATTGATGAAGGTCCAGTGGGGTCAAGCACACCAGAGTTCGAATGTCCAGGAGCACACAAATGAATAAGCAAGTGGGCACATGATGGGCACAGGTCAGATCAAACAAGAAGGTAGTGGGGTTCAAGGAGGTGGCAGACAGGGATCAGAGAGGAAAAGGCGTGAGGAAAGAGATGAAAGAAAGTAAGTTGCCCATGCACAAGGAGTAATGGCTGGACCACAGGGCTCGAAAGGGGCTTACCAGTCGACACGCGTTGGCTGATCATAAGGTGGCAGATGCATCAGGTCTGGGGATGGGATCCAAGGGCCCACCAGGACCGAGACAGGCCCAGAAAGGGTCTTCCTAGCAATTTTATGGAGCCCTTGGATGAGGGTCGGCATTCGCCTGCCGGCTTCCCAGGCAACAGACTTTGTTGTTTGTTACATTCAATCAGCTCAGCCTCCAGACAGAGCTTGAAGGACACGGTCAGGCGGAGTCGGCCATGCTGGTGAAGGACTCGCCGATCCTAGTGGAAGGGCTCCATAGGGTCCACACTGCAGGCAGGGAGATGTGAGCCCCACAGAAGAAGGTGAGGAAAATCCCAGACAGGGTCTTCCTAGCCCTTATACGGGGCCCTTGCTTGAGGGCCGACTTTCGCCTGCCGGCTTCCAGGGCAGCAGACTTTGTTGTTGGTTGCAGCCAATCAGCTCAGCCTCCAGGCAGAGCTTGCGGGACAAGGTCAGGTGGAGTCGGGTATGCTGGTGGAGGCCATGCCTTGAAGGCCATGCCGGGCCTAGTGGAAGGGTTCCATGTGGTCTGGTGTACGGGCAGGGAGATGTAAGCCGCGCAGAAGAAGGAGAGGAAAGGCCCATACAGGGTCTTCCTAGCCCTTATAGCGGGCCCTTGCATGAGTGCCGGTTTTCGGATGCCAGCTTCCAGGGCAACAGACTTTGTTTTTGTTTGCAGCCAATCAGCTCAGCATCCAGGCAGAGCATGAGAGACAAGGTCAGGTGAACTCGGGCATGCTGGTGAAGGCCTCGCCGGGCCTACTGAAAGGGCTTCATGCAGTCTGGACGGTGGGCAGGGAGATGTGAGCCCTGCAGAAGAAGGAGAGGAAAGACCCAGATAGGGTCTCTCTAGCCCTTATATGGGTTCCTTGCATGAGGGCCAGCGTTTGCCTGCCAGCTTCCGGGGCAGCATACTTTGTTGTTGGTTGCAGCTAATCAGCTCAGCCTCCAGGCAAAGCATGAGGGACAAGGTCAAGCAGAGTTATAATTAATACTGAAGACTGTGTACAAAATGAAATTATGCCAGATAACAGATCCTTCTCACCGGCGAGCGTCACAAATATTTTCTACCCACTCATCTTGCTCACTCATTTTCTGTTCCTAGTGCCACTCCACATAAAACGGCCAACTACTCGGGTCCCCCCTTCCCCTCAATTTGTTTTCTCGTTTACTTTCAAGTTTGGCAGCTAAAGGTCTTGCGTTAGGGCCGCCTCTGTTAACAAGAGCGAGACCACACTTATTGTTTTTCCACGCATACTCCATGAAGGCCATATTGGAAATGTGTTATCGGCCTGGTTCCAAAACACAGCCCCTGTTCTCTATTAAGCGAGAGTTCACCCGTATGTGTGGTTTCACCGTGTGGACTTCATGGAGGCCATATTGGAAATGTTGTCATACCAACTTGGCTCCAAAGCACATCCCATGTCCACACTTGGAATTTGAAATAAAAAACAGAGCTTTACTTGAAGTAAGAGGGGGATACAAATTGAATAGTAAGCTTCACCATGTACACTGATTTCCCATGTGCTCAACATGGACAAAACCCCAGAAGAACTTTGCCGAAATGCTTCATATTTGATGCCAATGTTCTAAGGGCTAAATTATTGAGAAGCACAATGAATGACACCAGTTTACAACAACCAATTGTTTTGTTACAAGTATGCATTGCATGCTCTGCCGACTACTCACTCTATGGACTCACATGTTTAGGGCTGGCAGAACCGACCTCTGTAGTTCATCTTTCAGGCCATTTACATGTGTACATAAGCAATGAAACCATCACTCTTCCAGTTTAGGTAGTCTGTTAGACATTAAATAGTTGCCAGCGTCACCTTTAAGTTGGTCATTTATTGACCACAGCATATCATTTTCGGTGTGGTTAGCTGTCACAAAACTTTGTACCAGTGGTGCCGTGATGTTCCTTGTTCGAATATGTGACCGATGCTGATTAATCAAGATCACCACTTTTCTTATTGTCATGCTAATATACCATAAATCGCAGGGAAACTTAATGGTGTGTATCACATTGGTGGATTGGCAGTTTGTAAATTGCTACAGCTGCCAAGACAAGGTTTTATGAATGGAAACATTTGTTTTTATGGTTAATTGGCAAATATTGAATGTCCCACATGGATAGTGGCCCATGACTGGCACAAGTTCCTGTGTCCAAGCGGAACACAGGGTGTTTTGTGTGTAATTAGATGAAGGAATTTGAAGTCTAGAATGCACTGATCTATCGCAAATGTTTGTACCGCACTTAGGTGTGAATTAAGGGGGACCTGCTGTGCATCCTGTACTGGTATCTAGATTTCAATGTTGTCTGATTAGTTTCTTCAACTGCGCCCTGTGTTTTGAAAAAGTAGTAACACAGACAATTGGGTCTCTCACTCGCTTTAATTCTTGAGTGTTCAACAGATGTTCTCTATCAGTGTACTGTGTCCACTTGGATGATCTTTTTATTAGTTTACGAGGGTATCCACATCTTATAGCTTTGCTCCTAGAGTGGATGCATGCTGTTCAATGTCACTATTAAGTACAATTCTGCTGCATTCTCAAAAACTGCCCATACGGAAGATTGCCCCTCAATGCTCTCGGTTGCTGGCTGGAATACAATATTGTGGTATTCAGATCTGTTGCCTTGCAATATAGGGTGGTATATAGTTTCCCATTTTGATAGCAAATAAATAGATCCAGGAGTGGCAGTGACACATTGTCACAATGGCATGTAAATACCAAATTTCTGTTACATTGATTTAAACAAAAAAGGAACTCATCTAAAGGAACTCATCTAATGTTGCTCTACTACCCAGCCAAATAAAGAATATATAATCAATATATCTTTCCCAATGTTGGACTTGATTGCAACTTGAGTTATTGTTGTAAATAAAGAGATCTTCAAGATGTGCCATATAAATATTGGCAAGACTTGGGGCAAAGGCTGCCCCCATGTCAGTTCCATGCTTTTGACAAGAGTGAGTCTGGGTAAGGTAATCCCAGATGGCTGGAAGGACCTGTGTGGTAATCCACTGTATTTATTTTTTTTCACTCCAATTACATGTTTCATGCTCATTCCTTAATGATACTCCAGATACTTACATGAGTTTTTCAATGCTTGTCTTTATTCACAAAGACTATCTTTTGGTAGGCCTGCTGCAATAACTATTCTTTGTCCAATGCATTTAGGTCCCTATTGACCTTCATCAGGGACTGTTTAAAAGGATAAACCATATATTCAAACCATATATTTTAATTATATCAAAATTTGATGTAGACACACAAAACAATATTCTAAGTAATACATTTATCTTCAATTTACCTTTGCGTTATGGTCACTTTCTTATGTTTATGCATTGGATGGTAATGCCAGTTGTTAATCCACTTTGAGTCTGATACCCTTTATATCGGTGTGATAGTAAATAAATACACATTCTTGTTGTATTGCTAATGCTTGACGTGGGTAATGATATTTTCAGTTTTGAATGTGTACATGAACACATTTGCGTAACTTGAAATTGAATTGGAGTGCAAAAAAGTAAATACAGTGGATTACCACACAGGTTCTTCCAGCCGTCTGGGATACCTAAGCCAGGCTCACTCTTGTCACTATTTTGAACCACCCAATCATACAAAAGGGGAGGTATTTGGCGACAGGACCAAACAACCAATGTGCCTACAATATCACTTCACAAATTAATTAAGAAGAAAGAAAAAAGTGGAGCAGACCAACCCCCATTTTAGATATTAATTCCATGCTTTTGCAAATAGAGTTCATTTAGAAATTGGAAAAAGTTTTTGCATAGGGCTATCTTTAGAAAACTCAAAACAAACCCTGTTGGTAAAGCATGTGGCGTGGGCCATTTGTTTAATTTCAGTTATAGGGTTTCCAGAGCCTTATTCTGAGAGATGTTCATATACAAAGCTGTTATGTCAAGATACACCAAGATGTTGCTTTCTAGATCAAATGGTAGATCTTCAAATGAGTTAATGGCTGCTGTGGTGTCCTTCAAAAAGGACGGTGTATTTTCTGCCAATTAATGTATGATCTTTTCAATATATTTTCCACAAGTTTCCAATATGGACACACATTGAGAGATTCCTGGTCTGCCTGGTGGGTGATTACGATTAGTAATGATCTTTGGAAAAGCATATAGCGTAGGCATCCGACAGTCTCTAGGGGTTAGAAATTGAGCCTGTCCTGGAATAAGAAACCCCTGTTCTATGCCTGAGGTGTGTAACTACTGGAGCTGTTCCATCAGTTCATTAGGGGGTCCTCCGATAGTTTCGAGTAATGGTTCTCATTGTATACCAACAATTGTCACATTGTGATGTATTGTTTTCTTTGCAGGATCACAATGCTGCCTCCTTTATCCGCTGGCTTGATTACAATATCCCTGTTTGCTGCCAGGGATTTTAGAGCTTGATATTCATCTTTATTCAAATTATGGTGTGATCCCGACCATGGTTGGTTTGAAGACACTGTTGGTAGGTCTCCCAAAGTCTTGTTTTCGAATGTAACTATTTCCGTGGGGATATCCCCGTCCCCTGGTGTAAAGGTCGAGTTAGTTCTAAAGCCTGTAAATGATGTGTCAGTACTTTCTTTCCTGTTCATGAAAAAAACTCATAGTCTAACATTTCTAAAGAATCTTATTAGAGTGAATTTGGTGTTGTTTAACAGATTATCCTGAGTTGGAACGAAGCTTAAACCTTTCTTTAAAACATTTAATTCTGCATCTATCAAATCATAATCAGATAGATTGAAAATAGTGAATTCTATCTGGGATAACCCAATTGGCGGTTATTGAAAGATTGTAAGCATTCCACTAATGAAACATTCCCTCTCCTGGGCGGCCATCAGGCCCTGGTCGCCCCCTGTCCTAAAAAACTTTGAAAAGTTCCTTTATTAGGTTCTTAGCAACCTGGGTTGATTGCATCATCTCCTGAGAAGCTTTTGTCTGAAAGGGTCACCCAGCATTTGTTGCTCTGTTGTTTGTTAAAGGGCGGAGTGTTTGGCCGAGTGTTTGGCCACGACTGTAAGCTGCTGCTTTTCCTCTGCGGGAGACCGTTTCGGAGTCTATTCACTCTGTCTGTTAGAAGGGGGAGGAGCCAATTTTTACAAAACACTCGCCACTAGCGGAGCATGGCGGAGTGTTTGGCCGAGTGTTCGTCTCGAGTGAAACTCCTGGCGAGTGAGCTTCCCACAAAACTTGCACGTGAAACACAAACACTATGTCGGGTTCCTCCTCGACGGAGCTACCTTTGGAGGCCCTTTCTACAGCTTCTTCCATAGCCACTGAAGCAAGCAGTGACACGAGAGACACGGGAGAAGCAAGCAGGGTAAGTGATGAATGTGATTTAAACTCAAAACCACCTGTATGCCCGCTAAATAATGTACATATCATGTCGCGTCTCAAACTACCTCACCGCACATGACCGCGCAGTTGACAGTGCCTTCACCTCCTTGCATGCCCCTGTCTCCTAACTGTATAAATGATCCACTTACACACTCACTGATTGAACCAGCCCCGTGCCCTGGTAACAATGATGTAGATTCAGGGAAAACGAACTCTGTGCAAAATAAACCAGCCGTCCCGCCGCAGCACGAGTTTCAACCGAATCAAGCCATGTGCAACTGAACAAGTCCCCTGGTAATGTAACGGCGCTAATGGTGAAGATGGGCTCAGGCAACATGCGCCTAAAGCAAATATATTGCTAACAGTGCCCCTAGAAATCCCGGCCAGTGCACTTTAAACCAACGACTCATGGAAGGCACCTGAAAGGATGTCAGCACCTAACCAAAACCCAGCGCCGACAAAAAAATAACACGTTGTCAGCCATTGCCGTACATACCAGGGACGAACAAAATGCTTCAAAAACTAACACAAACCCTCTTTTTCCTCACTCAGCCAAGGACCGGCGAGTGTGCTTATTTTCAATGTTAGAGAGAGTGGCTGATCCGAGTACCTCTACACCAGCTCCAGCTGTCACTTCTGGTGATAATCACCGATCATTTGATTTTGACATGATGCCACAGCAATTAGAAGCTCAAGGTCAAGGATGCCCTAATGAACCAGTGCTAGGAGGTGGAATGACAAAACACCGCTTTCTCCTTCCTAGGAAACAGCTGTCTATGCCCTACCACCTCCCTGAAAAATTCATATGGCATACAGGAAGACGTGAGCTGGGGCATTCGCAGCACCTGGAAAGGCAACCACAAAGCCACATACGTTTCCACACCACCTGTCTGCATACTTCATCATCTGGTGACTCAGAAGTTTCAGACCAACAACTTCTAGACTCTGCTTCGAAATTGGAAGCCTTAGAAAGCCGCTTCAAAGGCAAGCCCGTGGGTGCTACAGGTATAACACATCCACAGAGCTCAAGCAGTTTTTGCATCAATTCAAAACTACGAAAGGCATCTCCTCACATGACTTTAATCTCACAAGAGAGTTCTTTGGGAAAACCATACATCTTACCAAGGGATGCCTTGAGTCAGGTCTCTATTGAGACACCAGATCTTAAAAGGAGTCTCCAAGATAATGCCACACAAACCACCTGTGCACCGGAAAAAGTTACACAAGACAACTCTCCTTCACAAGCATCTTCAGAAAACAATTTTGCCGTAATAGCAACAATGTCTGCTGTTATGGCACCATTCATGAAGCTGTATGAACAAATGGCAGACCAACTAAAAGACCAGACGACAGTAATAGCCATAATGATTTCAAAAATTATATTTGTTGAAGCGTTCGTCACAGCTATCCAAAAGGATCTTGACATGAGCCATGGAAAAGTTGGAACTCTTCTTCACTCTATTCTTGATCCGATCATCAAAGACAAAGAAAATCATCATCTATCTAGACCTTTTAAATCAATCGACGCCAAATATAGTATTCATAAAACTAGTCACCAGCCAACTGATCCATTTGAAATTCCAGACCAACTTTTTGCAGAGACTATGCCGCACCAAAATCTCATTGCCCCTGTGTCTAGTGCTACGGCACACTCATCAGAAACTCATGGAATGCATGACAAGGGAGTTATAATGGGAGCAACCTTAGTAGCTGGCACAGGTGAGGCGCATATTTCATGTGACAACCAACCACAACTATTATGTCCCATCTTGTCAAAGGAGCAAAGTCTTCTAATTCAAAACCGGCAATCAAAAAACATAGAAGCAAAGCAACTGTCAAAACCAAAGCTCCAGATGCAAAGAAAGTGCTTATTAATCAACATCCAAAGGCACAATTATCGATCAATACCCTCCCAGTGTCCAACCCACCTGACTTGTGAAAGCAAAATCAACAAAAGAGTGAATCTCACGAGTCCTCTGTCAAAGCAACACAGTTAAATTTAAAGACAATGACATCATCAAAAATCACTTACGTCGGATCCTCTCACAACAAGCATGACAATTGCACCAAACAAAACCGACAAGATAAACAAACACAACCAACAAACATACAAAAGAGTTGTGAAATAGAGGAAATTAGTGATGATTTACAATTAATTAAGGACTCGTATGGCAAACAACCGAGTCCCCAAAAAATTCCTCGACAATCGTCGACATGGAAAACATTAGTGTGCTGGAAGAAACCACCAATGAAAGGACGTCTCAGCATCTGAAATAATGAACTTGTCAACCTATTCTGTGGACGACTGTACGTTGTCAAGCGATGATCTTGAAGACGATGAAGAAGGCAATGTGAATGCTTCTAAAGACCAACCAAATACAGATGATGGTTCATCGAACTCTAATATCATTCCGGATCAGAAAAGAGTTCCTAAAGGGCCACTTCATTTGCACATAGAAAAGCCCCTGCTAAACCCTACATCCACCGAGGCTTGTGATAAACGTGAAAAGGCAAACACATCAATCCAAACTTTGAAACTGAATAAACTGGCCTCTAAGATACAGAAAGACAAAGTCTTGAATAAGGGGCCAAAAAATCCTGCAGCCATCGGAGCAGTTTTGAATCCTGCTCCCACCAAACACAACAATATGCACAATAATTCCGAGGCGGAACCTAGCAAAGACAACCATCCCGTTCAATAAATCAAGCAGCACACAAAACACAAAGACTTGGACTAAATCCCAATCACTTTGAAGATGGACTGCTACTTGAAAGGATGAATACAGAAGAAGATGGGCTGATCATGAATCGAGCTAATGTCATTAGGTTATTACACCATATCCCATCTCTTCGGCCATTAACATCTAATGACATAGCAAGAGTTGAATTTCCAGAAGAAAATACACTGGACCAAGTGCTTATTTATCCGATGACTCCTTTAATCACACAATCCTTAAAACAAGAAATATCCCAATTAAGATCATTAGGTTTTGACCTAACTGAGGCAAAAACAGCAATTGGTCCTTCGAAAAACATCTACTCCTCTTCGGAGTTGAATTTAAAATCTGAGCAAAAATTGGCCTGCCAGAAATCATAGAAGGAAGCATAGTATAAGCGATATCTACAACCGGCGTAATTACAGCAATGACCAGCAGGATAATTCATCTCATTATTCGGACCGCTACCAGTCAGACAGAGCCAATACACATCACTGCAGAAACCCGGATAGATGGCGAAAATCTGCATCGCCATATCCGAGGAATGGCCAGGGTGAAGAAACAGCTTCTATCAAATATGAAACGAGGCTCCCAGCGGTTGACACTGAAGATAACTGGAAATGGCTCATGGGTCTAGTGGCAGACAAAATAAAGATGCCATAGCATAAACCTCCACCAGCATTGACACCCCTCACAATAGCATCATGTAACACAAGGGGTTTCAATCACTTGTTCCAGGAAGGAGCTAACCGAATCGAATCTCATGATACCTTCTGCCTGCAAGAGACATGGATGCGTACTCCACCCATAGTTGAAGGCTACTCAAGTCATCTTAATACAGCCATCAAAGGGCCCACTGGCAGACCAACGTCAGGTTTACTCATCCTTATCAATAACCAGCTTGACTTTTTAGTAACTACAGAAATTATGCCAACATCTTTAATCCAAATCATAGTAGGATCCATCCAACCTGCAACTCAACCCACAAGGCAAACACTTGTAGTCTTGAATGTGTATTGGAATCCAGCCTCAGTTGCAAGCATGAGGTTTCCAGACCAAATTGAAAAATGGCTAATATACTGCAAACAAAAATGGGTGGATCCATGGTTTATCATCTGTGGTGGCGTAAATTCGAAATGCTGGGATGAATCTAGGAGCCTCATAACTCTCAATAGCTTTTCATGAACACCAGCAGAGAAGAGAGGCTATCTGTGGAACATTGTAATGAATGTAAACAAACTGAACTTACTAAATGGTAACACCACTGGAGACATCCCAGCTCACATCACCAGAAAACAAGGAAACGGAGGTCACATCATCGACTATATTTATATTTCATCAGAACTGATCACCACAGAAAATAAAATGGTTGTTATACACATGAATAGTAGTGACCACAATTTACTATCAGCCAACCTACTATCAACCCATAATAATATAACTTTCACAAACATGAAGTTGGTAGAAGTCAACATGGGAAAACATCGAATCAAAATCACGTTTTTTCATCTCCCTCTACTGACTGAAGATTCAACCACTCTTGTAAACCAGCTAACTTCTACCGGAGAGCAAGAACCCCTGAACTATCTTAGTCTGTTCAAAATGTACGAGAAAAAATCAAAATCTCCCTACTTGAATTCTATTGTACACCTGCATACCTTTGACTATCAAGCCATCCTCCAAAACAAGAAATTTGAGGAAAGTTAAAATAATCTAAAACGAGAGAATTCAGCATTAGCCACAAGTAAACAAAAATAACTATGACAGCAATATCAGAACTGGTGGTGGCGCCATAAAAAGACATTGGATCGTAATGATGCAGAGAAAATATTATACATCATTAGATCATCTAATACTGCAGACATGTGGAAACATATAAATCAACCAAAGACGGATCGAAATTTCTTGACGACAACACCAATTCTTCCTGCAGCCTGGATCTCTCATTTCAAGGCAATCTTCTACCAAGAACATGAGGAAATGTCATTGTCCCTAAAGAACGAGAAATGGCATTTAATAGACACTTTGTTAAAACTGATATAATATTGTTTTGTCCTCATTGTATATGTTGGCCTATGCCCAGTCGCTTTGCGAGGAAATCCGTATTGCAAGGTCGTGACCTTAAGTGAATCAAGCCTCCATTTTTAGGTTAAAGCAGCCATTTTAGTTTATCGTGCAAAGTCACCCTGTGGCCTAAAATGGCCGCCTGTGTTCTCTTGTTCTTGTTTTAACCTCTTCAACCTCTGTAGGAGAGTTAATGTCCAACCTGCCTGCAGCCTACATGTGAGGGTCATGTAGACCTTGTCCTTTGTTGACCTCGGGATCAGGGGATTACTTGAATCGGCGATGTTAACCTACAAGTATACAAGAACAATAACGCTATCTAAACACGACATGCGAAACATCTGTTTGACCTGTATTAAAGCAATGTGTAAAGAGTGTAAAGTTAAACCTAGAGAATAATAGTGTTTGTTAGCAAATGTAATAAAAAGTAAACCGCATGCACGAGATACGTAAATTAGGAATGAACCTGGCGCGACCCTAGCCCAGTACATGAATAACTTGTAAGAGGCTGGATATCGTTATAAAGAAACTGTATAAATACGCTGATGCCCAGCTAGCAATTCCTGTTCACTGCTCACATTGAACCCTGCTGGTGGTCTCTGTGAAGTATTGACGGCCAAATAGCTATTTGTGTACTTTGTTTTGTAAACTGTACAGAATTGTAATAAAGATTCTGGGAATCTTTACAAGCCCGTGTCGGTGTATTTCTCTTTGCATGTTGTAAAAGCCTTAATATTGTATTTTTCTGATTCCACAACTTCAGTGGGAACCATCGAGAATGTCATTATGAAGTTGTCCAAATCAAATGCAAATGGACCAGATGGAATAAGTAACGCTGCCTTTAAAGAAAACCCACACAAATGGGCGAAACTCTTGTCAATTCTTTTCAATTATATCACAACAACCCAAAAGATACCAACTTCATGGAAGGAATCGATAATCATACCCATTCACAAAAGAGGCAACCGACAAATTCCAGCCAACTATCGCCCCATAGCTTTGCTTGATTCTATGGGCAAAGTCTTCGGTACACTTGTACTTCAAGCGTTACAAGACTGGGGAATATCATCTGGTCATTTTGATCCATGGCAATCAGGATTTGTTCGAGGCATTGGGACAGCCCTCAATATATTCATCCTAAACCTATAGAAAAGCCGCACAGAAAAAAGTAAAGACTCAAAAATATACATAGCTTTCATCGACCTAACCCAGGCGTTTGACAGCATCTCACACCCAAAGCTATGGACCAAATTGGAACAATGGGGATGTCCAGCTTCCATCATAGACCCATTAAAGAATTTCACCATCACACCACCGTAAGAGTCCGGCTGAATAAAACAGGGCTATTAACTGGCTAATTCCCAACAATTAAGGCATCAAACAAGGCTGCCTGATGGCCTCTGAAATCTTCAACATCTTCATCTCCGACATAGATTCCGCAGCTAATAACATAAGATGCTTTCCACCATCAATAGCAAACATCCATGTGAGTCACCTAGTCTATGCTGATGACGTGGTTCTTATAGACCAGACCCCAATTGGTCTGAAAAGACAGTTGAATGCTCTACAACTCTACGTCGAAACCAACAGACTTACAAACCATCCACACAAATCTGTCATTTTACCATTTGGGGTTCAAAAGAACCAGCTTTGTACAAAAATGATGCATTGGTCTCTACTGGGAACTAAAATCCCCGTAGTACAATCCTTTTTATATCTAGGAATCTGCATCAACACAAGTAAGATCGATGCTGCACGTCTTGAAACATTAAGACAGAAAGTAATGAACCTCACAGGGTTAGGAACATTTTATTTTGAAACGCTATTGTGGTTTTAGCCTAATTCTGTTAATTAAATTCTATAAAGCTAAGGTGATTCCGAAACCTCCTTCAACTTTAAAGCTAAAAACTGGTCAATTCTAGAAGGCCATTTTTGGAAAAATACCCTTCGCCTTCTGAAAGTCATGCCAATACAGGCAACACACAGAGAGCTGGGTTTAACCTCCATGCTAGCTATTGTAGAGTGGAAGACCCTTTCATTCTGCAGAAAGTGCATCGAAGAAAACCCTAAAGGGGGATTTAAATGCCCAAAAAAAGCCCTTATGGATGAACTTGATCCACTCTTATCCACATGGCAAAAAGAATGTTGAAGTCTTCTTGACATCATAGGAGAGCAAGCAGATACTCTTATCAGTAACCCGGATAAAGTTTTAAAAAAGTTATACTCCTGTGATTGGTTTAGGACCGAGAAAGCATGGTTAACATGTAAAACTTATGGGAAACCATGGGAAGACAACAAAAAGCCAAATTCTCTACCCGGCTACCTGAAATTGTTCCCCCACTGGTACTTTAGAAACCAATTTGTTAGATTTCGGCTTAACCTGGTCAAAACGCGAGAAACTACTTGGTCAAGAAAACACTCTGCTCCTGTGAATTGTAGATTATGTCAGAACCCAGAGTCGATAGAAAATCTGCAGCTCTTTCTGATGGTTTGTCCAACTCTAGCGCCACAAAGGGATATTTTCATGCTTACGATCATCACAAAGGATGGACACAAATCAAGGGAGCTATGGTGGAAAATGTTACAATCTGGGGAAAAAACGTCAATATCGTTGGCTGTCGTCAAATTCTCCATTATCATACAGAAAAAGCTAGCTACATTCAAAGAACTGTAACCTTGACTCAAAAAGTTAATTGGAACTTAAGTTAAAGTCAATAGACTTTGTTTATTTATTTTTATTTTTTTCTTTTGTTTCTTTTCGTGTAATATTGATAAAAGGTTGTGAATTATATAACCATATATCTTAAATAAATAATAAAAGGGCCTATATTTCCAATTGGGTTGTTTGTAATCTGGCATCATGTATTGGGATACTTTATCCTTTGTGTAAGCTGTGAAGTTGCTTTTCAGTTTGTTTGATGTTTTGAAAAGATAAACATTCTTAAATGCTTCATATTCCTTATTTACGGCGGTCAATTTTTCTTGTGTCTCTGTGATCAAAGGATTAGCTAAAAAGGCAGTTTCCTGGATGTCTAGTTCCTGCTTCTGTCTATTTTCTAACCGTTCAGCTGTGTTGATTGTTAATACAATTAAATCACAACTAAATTCCATTCCTTCCTGACTGAAACATGTTTTATATTCTTGATCTGTGTAAGATACCCAGGTTGCATACCTAGCAACCAGTACCCTCCTCGGCTCTACATGATTGATGGCAGGCAAGATCCTGCGGCCTATGGAGTCATGGCTGGAGCTACCAAGTCATATACATTGTTGACTATTTTAACACTAATGCTGTGTTTTCTGCAACCTTTGATGTATGCTTACTACAGGACTTTTGGTAGGATGTTCACCACATGGGTGCCACCTACCTCTGATCACCTTAGGGAAATATATAATGACTTAAACGTTTCTCTTGGCACAATTCACTTGGTGCTTATCTGTTGGGGATTCTAGGTGCATCCTAGCATGATCCTCAACTTGTTTTGATATTTTAAAGATGATTGTCTACATTATCCGACACTCCAGAGCAACAGAGTCTGAGTAGCGCAGAAGCAGGGAGCTATTGAGAATGTTTGCAGAAGAAGGAAAGCAATAGGAATATAACTATTGCTCTCCAGGCCTTCATAGATGTCACTCAGGATGGAATAGATAGTGTCCATGTAGATTCTGCAGTTTCCCAGGATTTCTTGTTCTGACTTGTCATCAGGTGATAAACTGAGTGTGTACAATCTTGGTGATACCTTCCCTTCCTGAGCCAGTCTCTAAGTATCCCGTTCTTCATTCTTGCCAAGAAACACTAGATCATTTTATTTAGGCATCTGCCTGAGGCCAATTTAATGTGCTCCTACTGCTTCCCGGATCAATTATGAAATGGTTTTTATAATTTGTCAGGTGATTTTTCCCTTTTTTTTAGGTATTCCACAATTTTATCGTTCTTTATCCATGATTGCATTCTGTTTATTTTTGTATGTTTCTGTGCATTCCTTTTATAGATGCAGTGGCACCAGAGTCGTGAGAGAATGCACATTTCCAGGTTGTTTTGGGCTCCTAGGATAGCCAGAATTAGGTTGTAAATAGTGAGGAGGGTGCTCAGTGAGAAGACCAGATTTGTTTTTAAACATTTGAGCAGCGCCAGGAAAAGTTCAAAAACTGTACGTTTTTGGGACAGAAGGTAAGGAAGGTTGCTTTCTAGTCCAACATGTGTGTGGTTCTAGTGGTATGAGTGCAGCAACAAATAATAGCAATGTATTTATTTGGCATCATCACATGTGAGTATTGCATGTCAAACTTTCCTCCTTATTAATTCCATAGGGAAATCATCATTATCTCCTCTTCCCTCTTTCTCATCTGAGTCTTGTAGGTATGAAGCATGGGTATTCATAGACAGGTAACCCCTTTTCTCCAGAAAGCATTTTAAAATGTTACTCTTGACCCTTCCCCCAATGAGGGAAATGTATAAGACATGTACCCGGAATTCCATCTATTTATCCAATGAAAAGAAGGATACAGCAAAAGAGATCTTAGTTTCTCCTCTCTGGCCGACTGAATAATTGTTCCCCATCCCTCTGCAACTTGCAGCAGGTTAATCATTCTCCAACCTGTGTCCAATTCTGCTGAGATGGCCTTTGCTGTCAGAAATAACCCTTAAATGTGCATAGCTTGTATCCTGGTTGCTGAAAGGTCATGACTAGAGAGGGAATGTATTCGTCCACGACTAGATTTGGCCATCCAGGTGTCCAGATGGCCATCCACCCTCACGCCCTATGCTAGCCACTGCCATTTATTTTATGTTTGGTGGTCATGACTGGCCATGATCACTTTACTTGTGAGTTGGTTAAAGTGTGTAAATTCATCCAGAACTGGTTTGGCTTAGTGTTGGCCTCCACTACCAGTTAGCCTCCTATCCCTTCACAACAACAGAGATTTCTCATCCCCATTGTTTAGTCCTCTCTTTCCACCTGCAATATTTGGCTGATCTTGAAGGTGATGTCTTGCCCCCGTGTTGAACCGGTGCAGGATTTACTTCTCAGCCTGCTTTCTTATAAGTGTCTCTTCCTAGTGACCACGGGCTCTGCTTGCAGGTTGGGTGAGCTAGGGCCACTGATTTCTTCAGAACACTACCTGAAGTTCAATCCAGAAGGTCTTGTGTTGAGCCTTTTCTTCTCTTTAAGTTTGAGGTCATCTCAGGCTTTTATCTTCATGAGGAACTGGTTATTTCTATCTTGATGAGGCTTTTGGAGGTTGTTACTTATTGGCTGTTGTAAGGGTGGTGACAATCTACCTGTATCATGTTGCAAGTGGCAAGCAGTCTGAGAAACTGTTTGTTGCCCTCATTCCTGGGCATTTTGGGTGGAAGCCTGTCAATGCAATGCTAAGCAGGTGGAGTTTGACCGTCACTAACATGGCTAATGAGGCATCTGGAATGTCTCATCCTCATGCAGTTCAAAGTGGATTTACTCATGTTATCCCATCTTCTTCGGTGGAATACAATGGTGTCCATTTTGGCGATACGTAGGTAACCACAGAGACTTTTATTAATCACTACAATCTGTACATTAGCCCTCCAGTTGGTCCTTCAGCTCTGTGGTGTTGCCATGTGTAAATGCCTGATTGGCATATTAAATTGATGTTTTGGTTACATTGCATGTGTTTGTCATGACTGTTTTGTGGGGCAATCCTCAATTCAACTGCTTTCCATGTCCTCATACATTGACGACTGAGAGAAGGAAACAGGATGAGCAGGTAATGTCAAAATTACTTATTTGTAATCCCATTGCTCTATTTCCTTCCCTTGATTGTCCCAGTCCTAAATTCCTCAATCTCCCCTCACTCTGGGGAAAATTACAGAGGGGTCTATTTCTGTAGTATGGACAGGTGAAATGCTGCACAGGTGATGGCCTTATATCCTCCACATATCATAGGAAAGGTCAAGAGTCATGTATACAAATAAAGGCCTTTATATGAGTGTGTCAGGAGGCAGACTAATCATAGGTTTCCTTTTCATGGCTGCAATTTATTTTGTTTACTTTTTCCCCTCTTTTTTGAATGGCTGCCATGGAAAGGGAGAAGGGACTATGTGTATGTGGTGGCCATTTTATTTGATTACTTTTTTCACTTATTTTAAATGGCCGCCATGGAAAAGAAAATGTGACTTTGTTTTCCCTTCCCCGGTGCCCATTTTTTGACATTACGAAACACAAGAGCATTTCGGAACAGAAACGAAATATGCATTTAATATCTCAGTCTAATGGACCGGGGTACTAATGGGTTACTAAAGGCAATAAGCATCTCACCTGTGGGCCATTACCACACATGGGAATGCCCCCGGGGACTTCATTAAGTAACTAAGACCCTAGGGGAAATACCTTATGCAGTGATGGCCGCAAGCTCAGGGCTTATTGCCCAAGTATGGCCCATTTCAGACACAATTACAGTAACGTTTTTTTTACAGCTACACAAATGTAATTGGGATATAGCCTTGGTTTCCACATATTTGCAATTTAAGGCATAGGGAGATCAGTTGTTTTGCCCAGAATAGCAAAATGTGTTTATGATCAAGTGATGAAGCCAGGATTAGAACCCAGGGGCCAGATTCACATAAAAGTAGTGTAGCAAATGTGCTTGTTTCAGAAATGCTTTGGTCACCTTATTCAAAAAGGTGGCCTGAGCATTTCTGGAGGGGCTGAACTGTAGCACAAAGATGTGCTGTCCAGCCCCCTTGCCTCACTCCCGACACTAATGCATGGTAAGCTCCCAGCATAAACGTGGTTAATGGGAGCACATTTCAGCAGAAGGGACGTTAATGGGCCCACCTCGGTGAAATGACAGGAATATAAACATATTTTCCATTCCCTGTTTGGTGGATCGAAATGCTATTGTGACAGTCACAGTTTAATCCACAGCTGTCGAACATCAAAGGAAAATCATGACAGGGGTCAGAAATTACCCGATTGTAAATTGCGCCTTCCCCTGTGCCTGTTTCAAAAGGTGCAGGGGGATGACTCTTGTTCCCCAGCATTTTAAAGTACATCCCATTTGTACATTTGCAATGTCATACATACCCCCTTATGTGCACCCATTCACACTCATTGAGATACATTTTGCAAATATTTGATCATGTCTTTGGGTCTTATGAATTGTGCTTGCATGTGTGTCTACTTGTAGGAATATATTCAGTTTATGAGCATTTCTGTTATTTTTGGTTACATGTGTGTTTGCTTGTACACATATTTTGTTCATGAGTGTTTCTTTTGTTTTTGATTGCAAAATACACATACATATTTAGTCCATGTGAATGTATGTGTGTCCCCTGTCTTTATTGATTGTGGATCATGTGCTTCTCTTTGCACTTCAGAATATTATTATTTGTGTGCATGTGTGTGATTGCCATTGTGGTTGGATGCATCTGGTTAATTATCAATGTTCTTATTGTGTGCATTTCTCATTCCATATGTTAATAAGTGACTTTTAGTGTCTATTTTCTCCTTTAATTTCGTTCTAGTTGTGTGATTGCTGTAGTCAAATGTGTGCTGCAGAGAAGCATGCCAAGAAAGAAAGGTGCAAGCTTACAATAAAACATGTGAGCTGCAGCCTAGGCACAGCATTTGAAAAATTACCCTTAAGGGAATGTGCAATGTTTTCAGCACATCTATAAAAAGCTTATCCAAAGTAACTGATAAAGCCAATAAAGTCCTTTCAGTTACCAGAAAGTATTCAGCAACTTTTATGAAAATGGAAAACTTTCCAATCGGGGATGAAAAGAACAGCATTTCATAATAGAGCCAAAACCAAGGGGCCTTCTGGTGTTTGTTTATGTGCTTACAGGACTAAGAATCAGTATTATGAAACCTACAGATGTTGAAAATGTTTGAAATGCAGATATAATGTATGATGTTGCCCTGTTATTTGGAAATGTAAAAGCAGAGGAAAAGGAATATGTGACTTTAAAGGCTGCATTTATGAATGAAACCAACTTGAATGAAACTGGGATTGAACTGCCAAATGGTATTCCTTCCTTCCCCTTACCATAGCAACACAGCAAGAACAAGATTGATGGGAATTGCTTGCCTTTCCCTGAAAAAAGTGTGAACACTGACCTTTGAGGTTCACGATAACACCTTATTACTGTGCCTGGAGTTGATTCTGAAGATATAGATCTTGAAAGAAAAACAAAGGCCACCATTGTACAACTTCCATCTGTCTCCGAGCTTAGGCTAACCACCCATAAAAATGCAATTTATTTGCCCTGGGATGTGCCCTGTAGTGGTCCCCTCTCAAATAATCACATCTCAGCATCAGCCAGGTCTTCATAGGAAGATGCAACTTCACACCTTGGAAGACATAGAGTCTGCTATAAGAGGCATTTGATGGATTCACTCAAGCAGACATGACTATGTCATAAAGGGTACTTGCCTGACAGCTTTCTACTTCAAAGAAACTTTACTATGGCAAGCAGGTCTCTCTGGGTCATAAATGCCCTTGTCCTGAGCTTAAAATAACTAACAGTATTTAAAACCATTTGGCTGTATGAGCCATGGATCAAGGATGCCATTAATATTCTTTAAAGTGGAAGAGAGAAAAAAAAGCCTTTTGAATTCTACAATTGGATTTAAATTATTTGCTTGTAACTTTTAAGCATAGTGTCCTAGGGGCTTATTTTTTTTCTTTAAAGTTTGACTTGTAACGCTCTACAAGAATGATGTAAAACCATTTTTTATATATGTTAATTATGCAAATTAGGTGAATATGGAGAGTTTTGTGCAGACATGGCACCAATTAGGGATTAGTATATCTTACCATGCTTGGTGGCGAACCTGTTATTAGGGAAAACAATTTTTATTTAAAAGTATTAGTGTATAAAAAGCCTCAGATTGTAACACATTCCATGTTGTATTGAGATGCTAATTGTGTTATTTGGTTGCCTACTTGAGAGCAATCTAATCAACCAATTAGTAGCCTGAGCACATGTGTGGAATATGTTGTTTTAGACAGCTACAAATGTTTAATATCAAAATCTACTAAATCACATCACATCAGATGGGAGGCGAACTAGGTCTGGAAGTTACTCCCTTCAGACTGCCCTCCTCAGCAATATGCTCAATGAGTAAGTTTAGTGTGATGCCACTTTTGAAACAATGTCCACTCAGATACATTTACCAATTAGATTAGATACATGATACACACCTTTTAGGGGTGTGGTTTCTGCACTATAAAAGTTAAAACCCATTGATTCTGGGGACTCACTCGCTGATGGCAGGGAAGTATTAGATAAAGGAGAATTGACAGTAACAGAAAGAAGAATGGTAAAGATTGCCTTCATATTGGACCTTTTTTGAATTAAACGTGCACACTGTAAGAGAGTCCTACCTGGAGTTAAAGACATCCACCCTCTTTAATGGGAAAAACGCTAGCAGACCCAAATACAGAGAGAAATGGTATGCAGCCTGTGGAGGGAAGCTGACACTGCTTTGCTAACTGATGCCCGCCTGTTCCAGAGGGGGGAAGGTTAAATGAGCCCTTCAGAGGTGCCCAACGGTCTTTTAGACAGCCAAAAGAAAGTCCTATGTAAATATAATGCCAAGGGAAAATATTGTGTGGGGAAAAATACTCTAAAGGGGAATAGATTCAATTCTGGGCCATTTGTATGTACAGAAGGGTGGGGATATAAACATTGACTCTACACCCTGAGAAATTAGAAAACATTAAAAAAGCTTTGTTTTTCTGGAATTATACATTTGATGAAATAGATTCTATGGTCTGTAAATTGCGAGATCCCTGACTCCTTGTATTTATATTGTGCAAGCATTGAAAAGTAAAGGGCATCTCACTGTGTGCATATCTAGAAGAATAAAGTAATTGAAGTCATTTACTGGTTACACCACTGAGAAGCTTTGTGTAACTGGTGCTGATCCATTCAAGAAAAGGCTGAGATGGTTATTAACTGCCACCTATTTTCCCACCTTTAAGATGAGAAAGGAACACTTTTATATGGCAATGCAATAAAACAGCACAAATGAAATTGAGCAAACATGCACTTATTTCATTCTGTAAGTGATTCACACGCAGGAATATTAAGTTGCTTGCATCCATTGAGTTTTCTAGAACGCTGTTTAAGATTCTGACATTTCCATGGAATGGAGGGGTGTTTATGCACAATTAATAAGAAGTAGACAGATTTATATAGGCTGGGATGTTCTGATTTAATGACATTTTCTATAT
Source organism: Ambystoma mexicanum (assembly GCF_040938575.1). Lineage (NCBI taxonomy): Eukaryota > Metazoa > Chordata > Amphibia > Caudata > Ambystomatidae > Ambystoma > Ambystoma mexicanum. The sequence goes on from NC_090923.1 coordinate 692,700,463, forward strand.
ACTTAACAATGTCATCTAGAGCCCTCAAACACTATTCAATGCATGGTGGATGCACGCTCAGGATATTTCTAATCGGCACATGATGATGTGTGTTCTTTAAAAGTTCACTTTCATAATAAGGCCATTTTGACGATTGATTTTGGAATTTCATAGATGCATTATTAGTATATATTTAAATTGATTCAGTTATTTTTATTGTATACATACATAGAACCTCTGTGCAACCATGTGTGTTTTGTTTTTCGAAATGGGAGGGATGCCATAGGGTATCAATATTATACAAAACTGGGATCACATGTTCATAAAAAGAACTCTATTAAGCAATGAAAATTGTGTGTGCTTGATTTGGGGTGTGAGATTTTCCCCAAATTAGATGTCACCTGATTAAAGCATCCTACAAAGTCCCAGTTTCTGCCTATGAAGGTGTTTTACAATTGTCATGTTGTGATTGTCTCTATGGGCCTCATTACGACCCAGGCGGACTTCGCGGTGCTAAATGCACCGCGAAGCATGGCGGAAAGCCGCCGATAGCGCCATGGGGGTTGGCGGATTTACCGCCCCATTCCGACCTCGGCGGAGCGGTAAATCCCCAATCCCCATTCTGCCCTTCCCCATTCCCATTTTCGCCCCATAGGGTATAATGGGAGTGGGGAAGGAGTTAATTACGCCACCGTAAAATACGGTGGCGTAATTAACAACGAGGTCCCGTAGCGCCATGGTTTTCTCCGGCTGGTAAAACCAGGCGGAGAAAACCTCCATGGCGCTACGGGAACTCGTAGTATGGCGGAGAGGTACGCCATGCACTACGCTGGCGTAACACCCTCTCCGCCAGGGTCCTAATGAGGCCCTATGTGTTTATCTTTATATCCAGCCCCGGGCATATGTGTTTTCAGGTGGCAAGTGCAGCTGGCACTGAAGCAAAGTGGGCTGTAGTGTTTATTATGAAAATCCTGATATGGGCTTGCAGATTACAGCTTCGGTCCCAGGGAAATTAAATCATTTTTAGGAAAGCAAACATGTTTTAGGAAGTTGAGTTATTTAGTATCATGGACCTTGGCATTACTCGCAGATATTAAACCAGATGATGATGCCATTTAGATAATATGGCTTGCACACTTATCACACCTCCATATGTGATAGGCTCGCAGAATTGCACCGAGGTGCTGCAATATTGCTCACCTAGCCTAGCTGCTTTCTTTGACTTGGCTAGCCATTCTGTATGCATGGTGATAGGACACAGCTCAGGAGAAAGACATGCAACATATCCTCGAACTTTCCTGTCTGTGTTCAGCGTTCAGGGTGCCCAATTGTTGTGTGTGGCCCTTTTAATTGTGGGCCTCTGTGGGGGCCTGTTGCCCCTTTAAGAATGAATGTCATGACTTTGTCATGACACCCGTAAATAAAAGGGACTCTGCTCCACGAGATGGCAGTGCAGCAGAGCCCCCGGAAGTGGCAACTTGTGTCCTTCCGTTATTGTTATTCTGGCTGCCGTGTGATCACAGCCTACTCCTCTGTTATTCTGGCTGCAGTGTGATCACAGCCTACCCCTGCAGCCTGGGTGCCCCCAGTGCCTAGGCTGCCGGATCTTGGGTGCCCCCAGCTGTGTGAAAACTGTCCGGTGATCCAGACCTTGCAGGGTGTCCCCTGCCGTTCCTGCGCTGTGTGCCCACAGCATTGGTGATCCGACGGGTGCTCCCGACACCTGGTGTGGCCTGCCTGGTGACCTGTGGCGGGCCACCACACCAGTTACCCACTGCATGTTCACCCATTAAACCCTAGCAGCTTTGGGGACATTTTCATGCAACTAGGTTCTGGGAAAGGTAGGGGTTACGGCTGCTATTGTGTTAGTACGGACACAGCCAAGATATAAAGCTTCTGAGCTAACAGCACAGAGCAGGTTTGCAATATTGGGGTCTGCGGAAATAAAGAAATGAGTTGCTATGATTGTATGGATTTCTATTTTAGAAAAAAAATGTGGTGCGCCTTCTAAGAAGAATAGATGGGAAAATACTAAGAATTTCAGTTTTCGTGCATTTCAGCAATGACTACGGATTTATAAGTAACAAGACAAATGGTTGACATTTTCAAAGAAAAATGCGAACTGGGCCACAGCCCACACGCGATTTCCATACTGACAGAGGAGACTAGGACCAACACTAGCAGGCTATGCTGAGCTCAGCGGTTCCAGAAGCACCCTCCAAGAGTTTCCGCCTCAGGTTTCTTTGCCTGTTATTAGATTGGAATCGGCCTTTCGCCAGCCTGTGTTCTGAGAAAACATATTTCTTCATTGTAATTCTGTTTTCTGCTGACTGTGCAAAGGGTGGTGACATTACACCTCCTCCCCCTTAGTGACTGCCCATCGCCCACTGTGCGTTCAGGAGATGACACAGAGGGGAGTTTGCGTATTTCGGGCTGAACAGTCTAACGAGATGTAATGTAAAGTGGTTTTATTGAGACCCCTTCTGTCTTGTTGATTGGCTTTGCCATGCATGGCTCTATAAGACAATAGGAAGGGGGGTTGTTAGTGGGACAGCAGGAGAGGCAGATGCAAAACCTTTTGTGTGACCCCCAGAAAACAGGCTTCTGGGCTGGGGGACTTCCTCTGAATCACATGGTAAAGAGGGGGTTCTATTTTCAGAAGGCACCAATAATAAGTTAGCTTTTTTGCTTTAGAATGCCCAGTTTTAAGGGAGTGTGGTGATCGTCTGGGGAGTTCATGGAGATGCAGCCTAATTAGGGATAGTTTTTGACTTGGCAACTTTGGGGTACCAGATGCACTTGGTGACACTGACTTCTCTGGTGTTGGCAAGCTCTTATCTAGCTACCAGGATAGGCACAATGAACTACTGGCACATAGAGGGACAGCAGTGCTCTTATCCAGTGTCTGCCAAATCCTTTTGAGAGACCTCTGAGGGAGATTGGTTATTAACAGCTTATTGTGCTATGGGCCCGTTGTCCATTCCTAACCTGCTTAGAAACTAACTGTACCGGAGGTAGGCCGGTGGGAAGGAGGCTGATAACCCCAGAAAGGAACAGGAAGGCGCCCCAGATTTAATGCGTAGTGTTATCTCCCCTGGTGCCACCTCTAGATGACTGACATCTTGATGGCAGATGTAAACAGGTGGGGGGGGGGGCAGGTTTATCCTCTCAATTTGAATGTTCCCTCTATTGTTTAGTAATAACTAAATGGCATTGGCCCACTTTAAACCCACACCAAATACGAGTGTATTCTTTACATGTTGCTGTAATTATGTTTGTATGTGAATATGCCAGTGGCTGCGGTTGTGTCTATGTGCTGTGCAGTATGTACAATTCAGGGGGATAGTTATGTTGTCTAATGTCTAACCATGTATGGTGTAATTGCGTTGTTACGTTATGTTACGTTTTGTTTGGATTCATATCATGCTCAATAACCATGTGTATGTCTCTAGGTGCTCTGGCAGATCAGGAATAGATGGGGAGGGTTAAGTTACTAGGGCGAGGGGGAAAATGCAAGATAATATACCCAATGCTCTTCATGGGAGTCACTTCCTACCTGTCGAGAGCATGCCGCCCAGTTTGGCTAAAGGGGAGTCTTGTGTGTCTATAGTGCTAGGCTGCATTGGCCAGGGCTGTGGTCCATGTGTTGGTTGTGAAGGATTATATGTGATCTTACCGACCACTATTAGAGTGGTAAATGTCATTGCAGACAAAATACCAAGAAACACCAAATTGTTTTTGTTTTAATTTGGGCGGTTCACCCCCAAATCACCCATTCTTTTACTATTAACAGCCCACTACCCTTTATTTATTTAATTCATGTTTGCAGTGTTTTCCGGTGTTATGGTCCACTCTGAAATGTACCACTCTGTAATGTTTTAAATATATTGACTGGATACTGTTGTGGAGATGTAGTGTTCTGAAGGTTGATGTCTGCTGGGAGACATGTCCAAATGCCATGTTGGTGAGTGGTGCAGACCAATCCTGAAACCACATATATCAAATAATAACACTTGATAACAATGAACATAGATGCACACATGTTTATGGGATATTACTACCCCACGGAGAGGCACTGTACAATCCCATTGATTGGAACACAGGCTTCAATAGCCAGTATAAGCCTGTGTTCCACAGTGGGATGCTGACACTTCTCGCCAGGCCATCATTTCCTCTCTCGTTTGCTTTGCTTGGGAACACCATGGCTCAGACTTGCAGGCCTTTAGAAACCAAGCCCACTTCTCAGCGCACTTAAACAAAATTAAGGAACATATATTGCAGATATGCTGCAGCAACATGCTGGAACAAAGAGGGCCTCTCAGGGTTCGAAGGAACACCTACTGCAAGGGACTTAATGAGGTGTTTGGCTCTGGAGAAAGCTCTTTTCAGTTGAAAGGTGACACGTTGTTAATAATGACATACGTTGTATGTGTATCTAGTGAAAACGTACTCGGCAGAGGAATGTCTTGGCCATACGTCTGGGAAAGCTGCTTTCAGGTTGGGGGCCATGCCAGCCCAACTAGCCCTGATGGCATGTTCAGAATTCACTATTAACCTCTCAGGGGCCTTTTTTTTGCTTAGAGATGGAGAAAGCTTTTTGCAGGAAAATTAAACATTCAAGGGCCCCATATTTACTTCTAGGAAGAAGTCTGTTCCGGGGGAGCGAAGGCCCTTTCCTGGAAAAAGAAATATTGCATACAGATGTGTCCTGAACTCTCTTCACGTGACAGAGTAAATCTGCTCCATACTGGCGTGTTGAGTGTAGAATATTGCAAAAACCACTACTCGTATTGGAGTGAAGGCCTGCCACATTGAATTATATATTTATGATGACATGACTACTCCTCTGAAAGGGTACAGGAATGAGTAGTGGTTTCCAAACTCCTAGTTAGACCCTAATTACTATTCAACCACCATCCACCTCAAAGGGGAAACAAGCACACCACAAATGGTATCCTGAATTTTCCTCTTTAAGGTAGCATGGGCCAAGGCCAAGCTATAACATTGAAGGGTGTGTGTGTGGCATTCTGAAAACATCCAGAACAGCAATACTCCAGCAAATATCAAATTAAAAGAACTGTCCTATCTAGCTTCTATAAAAAAATTATACTTTAATAAAACTAAAAAAAGACAGACACATTATTAAAAACAATATCAACCCAACTCTGTAAGGAAATACACAATTAATTTGGGAAGAACAGGCACGCTGTGTATTACAGAACGAGTGTCTGTGGGTAACAGTTTTGAAAAAAAGTCAGTAAGCCCAAGAATATCTCCTTTAAGATATAATGTGGGATCTAACATGTCAATAGGACAGTGCCAGGCAGAAATTTCTGGTTGCTCTACGGTATGTCGAATCAGGCTTGGGTCGGCAGAGCTAGTATAGCAGGATTAGGCAATGCTTTGCAATTATACAAGTGGCAATGGATGGAGTTGAAGAGGTATGGGACAGGCGGGTGATGTTTGGGTCAGCGAAGCTCAAAGGTGCTTGAAGCACTTTGAAGCGTAAAGTGTCAAAAGCATTACTGTTGGGCATGTGAAGTAGCCTAAAGACACTTGCAGCACTCACAGTGTCTCAAATAAGACTGAACTGAGGAAAAGAGCTAATGCAGCTCCCTTTGCTCCTTGGGTTCTGTGATGCCCTCCAGTGGGTTGACGAGGAAAGGTATGTTCATATTCTATCCTTTCCAGCTAGGAAGGTTGCCATGGAAACTAGTAGAGCTTGCCACTGAGCAGGCAGAGTCCTAGGTATCAGGTCTAGATGCATTCAGGCCTTTTTAACTGCAAGTCACTTCAAATATTCCTCTGAATCAGCTAGGGAGAATGTCTACACCCACTATGAACATCCGTATTTTAACAGCAATTGCTGATGACTCTGGGTAGTCTTTGCCTCAACAAGCTACCAGGGAATTCATCTTCAAGATGATTCTTTAAAGATAATTCAAAGATGATTCCTCATAGGGCTTCAAATAAGGGGGTTAGTGGGTCGTACCCACTTTTGCTCCCATTTATCAACCTTGCTGCTTTAAAAAGGGTTTTGCCTTCTGGTGTCAGATCTCAGAGTGTGTTGTCTGCAGGATGTTAGAAGGGTCAAGGGAAGGGATGGTGAAACATTTTTTCCAGTGCATAGATTCCTTCCTCAGCTACGCTATACTTCTACCTCTCCACTCTGTCTGAGATCAAAATGGTATCCCCCTGGTGTGACTTCCCCATTCTGCTGCAGATATCCCTTTCATTAACCAACTCCCACTGAACCCCCTGGGGCATGTCCTGTCAGAGAACAAAGGGGCATTCACGGCTAGTCCAGCATCTGTTATGGGTACAATATACAGCCACGGGTACACAAGGGGCTCTGACAGGTGCTTGAATCACAGGAAACCTATTGATAATGAAATAACAACAGGTAGGTTTGGCAGTGTTGATTGTATTTCCCCATTGGCCTCGATAACGTCTAGATATAGTTGAATATGTACATTATACAAATGTTCTGCCACCAGGACATTGGGATGCACAGTTCTCTATAGTTGTACACTTGGGTGCCCACTGTTAAAGGCCTGTTAAAACAGCCTGTGGCTGGGAGAAGTAATGAGATTCCAGCAACAACAAAAAATAAGGAATACATATGATCAGCTCTTTTGAGAAATCAATTTTCAGCTGCGTCAGCGTGTCAGGTATACAAGACTACACATGTACATAGTCTACTATTTCACCATGAAGCATTGGCAAGTGATTCAGCTTTAGAAGACAGAAAACCTGCATCATTTTGCATATAAACTATACTAGCACACCCTCACAGATAGCATTCCGTCACAATATATATTGGAAAATAGATAATATAGGGGGAGATAGGACATTGTGACTGTATGGGCCTTTGTGGTAGTTAAGGATGCAGAAGACATTGTTCAGAAACAGGATAACATTTCAGAGAGTGTCCTGTCTCTGTTTTATGTCCCGGAAAACACGGACTAGATGTGAGTGAAGGCCTGCCCCATGTATGCTTATCTTGTGTTTAGATATAGAGATCCCTTGTGTTCAGGCCATAGGGATCATCAGACATATATTTAAACAGTCACATACTATAGGAATTCCTCTGGACAGATTTCCGTTCCAACACTTTTTAGCTCACAAATGCCTTTTGTTTTTGCAAGGGGAAGAAACATATGCCAGAAAGGAAGGGATATTTGTAGGGTATTTTGTGGAGATTTGGGGCCTGACGGTATTTTCTTACCACCGAAAAATAACTTAGCAACAATCACTCCTTGTATTCAGATTGGGCCATGTACAACAATAATACAGTGGACATGCATTATTTCAGCACACAGACATGCGTATTTGGTATGCGTGGTTGGTATGCGTGGTTGGTGGTATTTTGGTGAGCATAATTCCCTTGTTTTATTTGTGGCCCCAATATCCAGAACCCCTTATTTTTGTTTAGATTTTTCATGTAATCACTAGAGAGACCTCAGGCTTGCATTTCAAGAACACCACATTTTCATTTTTAGTGTGCCACCATGGGCAATTTCTCTCTGTCTTATCTACGGCAGCGAGCTATCATGTGGTATTTTCACTATCTTATATACGGTAGTGAACTATGTCCCGGGCCTCCCTTTTTGCTGACTCATAGACCTCCGACAAACTACAACACACACAGTGAGTTATAATTGCTCATACTGAATTACATTGTGCACACGGCTGCAACCAAATTTGATGTTTAGCTACCTTGAAAATGACAATTGCACTGTCTAAACATCTCCCCACATCATCAGCACTGTATTGGTAAATATAAAACACACCACTCGTCTGCTTTCAAATATTTTTGTGTATTATAAAAGTTGCATTTAAACACGATCTCACTTTTTACAGAAATAAATAAAATAGCACAGTAACAGCATTGTCTGTGATACACTGAAAAGAGAGTGGCGGAGACAAGAACTCAATTTGCAACATTAAACATGTGAGTAAAGCACAGGAATCTCTTTTCCTACACTGACTGAATATTCTCGTACACACTCAGCCCCCACACTTCTGTAATTACCTTATCTGTTCAGCATGAGTTTTCTCCAGCTGTTCTCTTTCTGAATTTGGCTCCCTTGAAGATTAACCCCAGTGAAAACAAGCGTCTTTCGTTCTCAAACCGGGGTTATTGCCTGGAATTCTCAGCTTTTGCAGCAGGAAATCTTCAGCCAGGAAACAGGTCCTTCTCCCAGCTCTGCCAAATCTCGATTGTCCTCCCCCTCTCCTCAAGCTCCCCCAGCAAAACTCTAATTACTGCCTCTAGCATGATACTTGCTATGACGCTGCTCCAATCAGAATCAATCATGCCATCTCCTCCCTCACTACACAATGGCTCATTTCTACAGTAACCATTTGTAACCAACTGATTTCCTGTTCCTTCGAGCCCTTTGCTTCCTGTAGTTATGTGGACAGAGCAGCAGAGAAAAAGAAAAAAAATGAATGTGCGTTTAAAAGTTCACTTTCAGAGTAGGCCTAATTCTGCAGTGGAGACACATTTTTATTAGTGGGTTATGTTAAATGCAGTTTTATTAGTCAGGTTAATTATTAATAAGGTTAGTTATTAATTTTCAAATGTGTCTCTTGCACCATAGGCATTTCAGGTGAAAAATAGTGTGCATTGTTGAATGTGCACGTGTGCTTTTAACTGTAAAAATAGATTTGCATCTTATATGTTAAAATCGTTTTTGACTGAATAGCCTGTCTTTACTTATATGTCCATGTTAATCTGGCAACACATATAGCAATGCACCACACCCATGTGGTGGTGCTGCATCAAAACAAAAATTGCTACCTGTGCAGTAGTGCTGTACTCTGTGCTGTAACACGCCAAATATCCTTACATACCCTCCTTTTGTTTTTAGAACTTGGCTACGATCCAAGCCAATTCCTAAAAACAACTTGTTCTTTTTTTTCTTTTAAAATGCATGTGTATTGGGATATCTTTCTCTTCCTGACGTAGCTAGTAAAATCAGTAACATTTTCATTTTTACTGATAGCACAATCAACCATCCACCCATGATTAGCACCAGGACAGCCAAACCCACTATTGAGCGTTCCCCCCAGGTTCCCCAATTAAATCTTTCCACTTCTATTATCCCCAGATTACTAATTGTAATATTGTTTTTTCTCAAATTCATTTTTATAACATGTCTTTCTTTGTGATTCAATAAATATTCCACATCCGGATCTATTGGAAAAGTATCCCTTTGAAAAAAATCGATACTTTCCACTTGGCTTTCCCAAACATCATTTGTTACATGAAACAATGTTAACCCCCCTATTAACACAATTGTATCCTTTGGAACCTGTAAATAAAAAACATTATATTTCATCTGTTTAACCACGTATGTTCCATGGTTTAAATGTACTGCCGTCATGTTCTTTAAACAGGTGCTGACCAACCATTTACCTCTGACCATCTTAGCCTGTGCCATTTCTTCACTCCCCATATTGCTAATAATCACTTCACATCCCTCTGATATACTTGGGTCAGATTTCAAACCACAAATAGCATCTGTGGCATCAGGAAAAAATGGTTTACCTGGACACATATAATTTTGTTCTTTAAATTTTACACATGTTTCCAGGTTTGGTATTAAATAAACTTCAGGTTCCCATGACTGAAATGCCACCACTTCTGGAGTCTTAATCTTAATAAATTTGTCCTCTTGCCAAAATCCCACGTTGTGTACCCACTTCGTTTGATAAATAAGTTCAGGGGCTACATATGGGATGCATAGCAAAAATCCGATCTCTAGTCTTTCCAAGTCCACATATAACGGCATTGCATTACCCATTTCGAATGCAATTTTTACTTGTATTATATCAATTTCCCTCCTGGTCAATCTTTCTATCATTTGACGAATAATATCCTGCGAAACAAAATACAAGGGGATATGTCCTTGAATCAATTGTGAAACTGCAGTTTGAACTTCTCTCATATAATTCGTTAATAGTCTATCAACAGGACTCATTATGTTCAATATTTCATTTAAAGTTCTGTCATGCTTAAGTATTATTTTAGTCGCCCGTTGCATTACATCCGCTTGTTCATTTAGAATGATTGCAGTTTCATTTATGAATCTTACTTGTTCATCCATTCCCCCTCTAATTCCATCTAATGTTTTTTGTATTATTTCTCGGTCAATACTCAGTTGTTGCGCTTTAGTACTCAGTGTTCCTACCGAAATAGAATTGGCTGTTGATATTGTGGTACCTATTATGGCTCCAACTATAGACATTACCAATGATATCGCGAGCATCACCGCACCTCTCTTTCCTCTCTTCTTCTTAATGTCTGCTGAATTCACAAATGTTTTTTCCAATTGCATTTATATATCTCTTATTGACTGCTTAGTGTCCTCTTTTCTTATTTCCAGCCACTCTTTAGTCTGTTCAATCTTAATTCTGGTATTGTTCAAGTGTTTTTCAATCAAAATCTCAGGATTCAATGGTATGTATATATTTTGGAAACTCATCCTTCTATCACTCATAATGAATCCTGGTGCCTCTTCCACCGCGATACCAGATGCTGGTCCAGGTTCAATGACAACCTGTGCTTCTGAATTCTTGAAGATCCCTCCAAATATCATCATCATTAACCATATCATCGGTATCATCTTCAATGCTGATCGCTTTGCAGCCTTGGTCTTCACCCCTCTTTGGGGCTTTCCCGGAATCCGTCCACGTGGGCTCCAGGACTCCATCGTCTCCCGTGGGCTCTGAACCCGGAACCTCCGACCAAATAATGTTAATTTTCTAAATCAAATAGAAAATAAACAAATTAAGTACATAGCACAATACTAACTTCACCCTTTTGCCAAAAATAAAACATGCTTGGTAAAAATATTTAGTTTTTTTTTTTTTTTTCTGAAATTAAACACACGTTACAAAGAAAACAAGCACATATAAAACAGCATTCAATATTTAATACATTTTCCCTCTGCACACCAACCATGAGCTTCCATTATATATATTTATTTATTTATTTATTTTATATTATATATTTTTACATATATTACAGTGTTTGTGTGCCATTATAACAATCAACTTTTTAACTTCTTTGTCACTGCCTCTTGATTGTACCCATTTATTTTCTCTTTTTGTGTTCAAGGGACTTTATCTGTTTCTACATGCTCAAGCTGCCTGATCTCATGTCTGGGATGGCATGGTTTGATTTGATTTACATGGACAAACTGCTCTATTGCCGTTTCACCTTCATTTTTCAAAATTTTATAAACTACAGGAGAGACCTTATCTATAATTCAAAATGGCCCCTGCCAGGCTGCTAGAAATTTAGAATTTTTCTGTTTACTTTTTCCAAAATGAAACTTGTACACCTGAGCCCCTACACTGTATTCCTTTACTGATGTCTTTTTGTCATAATAAGACTTTGCACTGTCAGCAGCTCTTTCCAGATTTCTCTGCACAAAAGCAAATGCATGTTGCAAATGCCTCCTCATGAACTGTGGATGCACTCACAAGTGTCTGCTCATGTGTTCTGTATAGTAGGTGTTGTGGTAACACCATTCTCCTACCTGTCAAGACCTCATGGGGGCTAACACCTGTTGCTTTGGCAGGAGTTGATCTGATTGCCATCAAAACCAACGGTAAACGTAAATCCCAGCTGGAACCTGCTTCTGCCACAAATTTCTTTAAAATATCCACAACAGACCTATTGCTTCTTTCAACTGTACCTGAAGACGCTGCCCGATATGCGATATGTAGTTTCCTTTTCACACCTAGTATTTGCCATACCTTACTCATTAGAGTACTTGTGAAATGACTTCCTCTGTCTGACTCAATTCTTTGTGGCAACCCAAACCTTGAGAACACATGGTTCACCAGCAATGTGGCTGCTGTTTGCGCACTACAATCTGGTGCAGGAATGCATTCAATCCACTTCGACATCAAACATACCACACTCAAAATATAACGGTTTCCCCTGCTCGACCTTTTTAAAGGACCTACATAGTCTATTTGCAAATCTGACCATGGGAGAGTTAGGCCTCTTTTCATCAATGGTGCTCTATGCATTGGTGAAGCAGGTTTAAATTGGGCGCATACTAGACATCCTCTAGTATATAATTCCACATCTTGGGACATATGTGGCCAGTAAGCATAATCTTTTAGTATTTCTAATGTTTTTTGTGAACCTCTATGGCCTGCAGTTATGGCATCATGTGCATGGTGTAGCATTAGCCCTCTGAATGAAAGGGGTACTACCCACTGTATTTGTACTGTTATGGACTCTCTAATCATGAGTCCATCCTGTAATCTAATTCGTGTTTTGTTCTTTAATAGCACCCTCAACTCTTCTTTTCCCATACAATCATTTTCTGTTAAAGAATTTTGTTCAGGATCTATCAAATGATTATAATAGATTCCCAAAATTCGATCATTCTTTTGTGCCTCAATCAAATCTTGGTCTGGCGTGTCATGACTCCATTGCACCACCGGTTGATCTACCTCCTTTGGTGCTTTAGAGCGTGTCACTGCATCAATTTGTATTTCACCCATTAAATAATCAATAGGTAGCAATTCTCCCATCACAGCCCCAATCTTAGCCAGGTGGTCTGCCTTATCATTTCCCTCCTTACCCTCTCCTGGTGTTTTTAAATGCCCACGAATTTTTCTCCAGTATATTGTTAAATTATTCTCTGACACCAATTTGTCTATGGCTTGTATCATTTTTCCATGTTTAAGTGGCTTTTTGTTGTATGTAACCATGCCTCTTGCTTTCCAACCAGGCAAATACTCCACAAAGCTATTCCGTGCATAGTCAGAATCAGTCACCAGGACAATTTCACTGAACTTTTTATCAACTGCAGTAGCAATTGCTTTATAAATGGCTGCCAATTCCGCCACCTGACTGCTCCTATCTCCAATCCTCATCCCTATACTGGGGACGCCTTCACATTTCAACCATACATTTCCTATTCCTGCCACTAACTGTTTATTACTGTCATTTTCAATGTGAAAAGCACAACCATCCACATATACAGTTGGCAAATCCTTGCATGTTTTTTCATCAAAAGCTTTGTGTGGTGATTGTTCAAATTCCTGCAAACTAGTTTCCACTTCCATTTCATTTGGTATTTGTTCAGCTGCACAGTCATGTAAGTCAGCTAACCCTTGAGCAATTGGGTTCTTTTTATTTTGTCCATATCTCACTTCTACGGGAAAACCTTGTAATGCCAGCGTCCATGAAGTGATTCTGGATTGCGCTAGATTACTGATCTAATTCTTTTACTCTCTAAAAATTGCAAAGGTTGATGATTTGTTTCAATAATCACCTATCTCCCTGAACAATGGGGCGGAAATGTTGTAGCGCCCACACAGTGGTTAATAGGGCCTTTTCACATTCATTAAATTTCATTTCAACTTGGGAAAATGCCTTACTTGCATATGCAATGGTTTTGTGATTCAAATCGTGTTTTTGTGATAACACTGCTGACATACAATGTTCAGAAAAACCTATTTCTATAAAGAAATCCCTGTCCTTTATGGGGTATGCTAAAGATGGTGCCTTTACAAGACATTCCTTTAATTTAGCCACTGCATCAGACTGCTCTTTTTCCCATTTCCAGGGAGTATTCAGTTTAAGCAGTTTAGTCAATGGTTGAGTGATTTCTGCATAATTTTCAATGAACTTTCTGTTATAGCCTGTCATCCCTAATAAACTTTTACTCCTTTCACATTTTTAGGATCTTTTAATCTTTGTATGGCCTCTATTTTCTTCTTTTGTGGATTTAGCCCATGTTCAGTCACTTCATGCCCTAGAAAGTTCACTTTTTCCTTGCACCATTGTGCTTTTTGCAAATATACTTTGGCGCCTGCTTTCTGCAATTGGCCAAGTACATGTCTTATTCCATCAAAATGGCTTTTCAGGCTTTCATTTTTTATCAGGACATCGTCCACATAAACTACTGTTCCTCTTTCCGCTGCATCCGGCATGGCCTTTCTCAAAAATATGCCAAATTCACTCCCACTATTGATGTACCCGAACGGAGCTCTAAGCCAGGCATATTGAGTCCTGTCAAATGTAAAGGAAAATAAATGTTGTATCTCCTCTGCCAATGGCACGCACCAATATCCAGAGGTGAGACCTAATGTGGTAAATACATTTGAACCATGTACCTGAGCTAGGCCCTGATCAATGAATGGCAGTGGCCATCTAGATACTGGTACTCTTTTATTTAACTCTCTCAAGTCTGCACATAGCCGCCATTGACCATTTGGCTTTAACACACCTAACATAGGTGTATTGGATGTGCTATGAATGGGCCTGATGATTCCCCGTGATTCCAAATTTTGAATAATCTCTGCCAATGATTCTAAACATGCCAGCGGTAGTCTATACTGGCGTACAAACACTGGATTTATGCTAAACCCTTCTGGTAGTGTGGCCACATCTAAATCAGTTAAACCACAATAATAAGCATCTTTTGCAAATACATCCTTAAACTCCATAAATATCTCCCTCAGATTGTCCCTATCCTCATTGCTTTCACACGCATCCGCTAAGGAGATCTGCTCTTCTACCATTTTGGAAAATTCTGGAAAATCTTCTGGTAAGGGAATCTCGGCGCTTTCCTCTAACTGTGTGGCTGTGTCTTTTTGTAAAGCTGCCACTTTTAAATATTTTGGCATATCAGCTTCCACTTCAATGGGCTGATTTTCTGTTTCATTTTCATTTAAATTAAATATTATGCAATCCTCTTGATGGCAGCACACTGTCTCATTTGAATCATAAGGATACACAGAATGAATTTTAAATATTCCTTTGGGCTGAGAGTCCAGGTGTTCTGGCAACTCACCCTTGGCATCTACATACTTTTCAGGAATATTTCCAATCACCATGTTATTTAAATCTGCCGTATAATGTGATTTTTGTATGGCCATTCCTAATGGGGAGTTTTCCTCTAAATGAATATCCTGACAACCTTTATTATTTACCATAATTTTTACAGATCCTTCACCAATATCTACCAATGGAATGTATTCATAATCCAGGCCTTGCTGTTTTATGGATTCATTCAGGCATACAAATGCATCAGAGCCTTTCATCTGCTGTCCATTTTTGCATTTCAGTGTTATTGCAAACTGTTTTGTAAATGCAGGAATAATAGTATCTTTCCTCATTTGTAATTCGATTGCAGTTGTGCACAATGATAAGCCCTTCTTTTGTCTTCAAATTCAGGTGCCGGACCACCTAGGCGTGACCATATTTTTTGATTAAGGAAATCTAACACCATACACATTCTGTGCATGATGTCATTGCCCATGTAAAAATCATTTTGTGCTCCACTCACTATCCATACATTATGGTAAATTGTTTTCTGCCCAATGCTAATTTTAAGCATGCATCTGCCTGCAATTCGGTTTTCAAAGTCTGGACTGTCCAACCCAGAAACATATTGGTTTTTAATCCTAAATCTCGGGATTTCTTCCCTCTCCATTATTTTTTGCAACAATTTCTCATTAATGAAACTCCTTTCATGTCCAAGCGCTAAAGTGGCTTTTATTGTTTTAAAATAGTCATTTATACCAACATGAACCCATGGTTGCTCATCTTCCATGTGTATTTCTGCCAGAGTGGTAATGTGTTTTTCTGAATCTGTTTTAGGAGCAATATTCTGTTTGCATGTTTTTTTTTTTAAATAAAAACGTATTGTGTGCTCATCTATGGCAGTCTGCCAATTTTTCCTTGGGTCCAAGTATATTGTCATTTTCAAGGTAGCTAAACATAAAATTTGGTTGCAGCCGTGTGCACAATGTAATTCAGTATGAGCAATTATAACTAACTGTGTGTGTTGTAGTTTGTCGGAGGTCTATGAGTCGGCAAAAAGGGAGGCCCGGGACATAGTTCACTACCGTATATAAGATAGTGAAAATACCACATGATAGCTCGCTGCCGTAGATAAGACAGAGAGAAATTGCCCATGGTGGCACACTAAAAATGAAAATGTGGTGTTCTTGAAATGCAAGCCTGAGGTCTCTCTAGTGATTACACGAAACATCCTAAACAAAAATAAGGGGTTCTGGATATTGGGGCCACAAATAAAACAAGGAAATTATGCTCACCAAAATACCACCAACCACGCATACCAACCACGCATACCAAATGCGCATGTCTGTGTGCTGAAATAATGCACGTCCACTGTATTATTGTTGTACATGGCCCAATCTGAATGCAAGGAGTGATTGTTGCTAAGGTATTTTTCAGCGGTAAGAAAATACCGTCAGGCCCAAAATCTCCACAAAATACCCTACATCACTGATGTTTTGCTATGCACCCTTGGACAGTTAGAATTGTATGTAGCTTTTTCTGTTCATTTGAAGAGGTGTGTTGCCTAGAATCTCCACTGTATTGTTCTCTTAGATGGCAGGGCCATGACTGATTTGGTTCATTTTATTGAACTGATACAGTGAAAACAGTGCAATGGATTATGCAAAGAATAATTATCAAGGGTTTTGAAACCTTAGCAGAAACTTTTCTATCCACCTTTTTGTTCACTTCGCAGATCAGAGAAAAATCCTGCCTGGGTGGTAACCAGCAGTTGAAGAATTCATATTATGATCCAACAATGGGTAGGAGCTGAACATTCGATACAGCTAGGAGGGCCCACTGAAAGGTAAATGCATTACATAATGTAATAGCTCACCATACAAGCACAGTAGACATTCAGCGACCAACAAAGAAGACGAATCATAACAATCCATCGGCTCACCCGCAAGAGGCTGCAAAATTAATGCAATGCTTGAGAGTGGAATCTCGGATGTTTTATCCTTGCCGTGTTTACAATATCATGACCAAACACATACCAGAGACCTTATGATAAAGGAAAACATAGGGGTAGATTCTCAAATATGTGTTGGTGCATCACATAGGGCACCTCGTCACTAGCACCATTAAAAGATGGGAATTTTCACAAAAGGCTTCCGAATCTGTGAATCACACAAGCACAGATTCAGATGCCCTTTACCACCCACTTTGAGCATTAGCGCAAGAAAAGGTGAATTTCTGTGCCTTTTATTGCACATCCCGAATTCTTTGTTTTGAAATGTTCAATCCTGAAAGACATTTGTCTGTTCTTGTTTGGAGCACGCGCAGGGCATTAGGCAAAACATGACAAGGTCAATCCTGACCCAGTCATGCCAAATTTCCCAAGTGGGACTTCAGTAGCATGAACCTCTGCTGTTTGTTCAACATGCTTTTTTCCCCCTCAAATAGTGGAGCCTGTCATACATAAGTATTTGGAGCATGCTCCCTTGATGTAAGGGGGCTTCTCGGCATATCATCTCCACTGCCTGCCAGCCCCGCTTAAATGTGTAGTTCACCTTTGTGAATAAGGTGACCTGTGGGGTGAGTGAAAGTTTCGCCCGCGAAGCGAAAAGTGCGGAATCTGCACTGGAATCGTCTTTTGCCTGTTAGGACTGGATTTCTATACTCTGGCCTGGTGGACAGATGTATAGGAGGCCAACCAAGTTTAGTGGCAGGGACAACGCTGGGAGCTGTAGCCAAACCAGTTCAAGGTAGCTAGGTGAGTGGTCAAGGCTAAGTCTCAGGAAGGGTGTGCCTGGTTAGGGGTCTCCAATGAGTACTCACAGTGAAAATTGAAGGAACAGAATTAGACAAACATAACAAAAATGATTTATGGTCACATAACACCCTGAACAATTACAACTAACATGTATTATTATCACACAAACTAAATACATAACACATGTCTAAAATTATCATGTAGGGCAGAATACATAACACACGCCATGCAAAGGAAGGTAAGTATTAGTATGCAGCACTTCAGGTCCACAGAGATACAACACTAACATTAAAAGTCCATCCCTAAGACGTATGGGGCATTGTGCCCAAAAGTGCACCAAAAGTTCCACACAGTGTTATAAGAAGGTAATAAGTTAGTGGAGGACATCTGGGGTCCAATGAAGAGTTTCAAGGGTTAAAGGACAAGTTATTCTAGTGAATAAAAGTGTCCCCCACTTTAAAAATGTTTGCGTGAGCAAGCAATGGCAGAGCTGTACTGTTGCAACAAACCCTCAAACTATGTCTCTTCTTAGGACCTAGCTGATTCTCAGAAGGGGGTCCAAGGTCACTTTTCCTACTGTTAGCTCCGGTTTGTTCCCAGGGGTTGCAGGTTTGGGCATGTCTCTGGTTGGCGACAAATGCGGGTGCAATGTTTTCCATCTGGAGAATGCAGCAGAACCTGTTGCAGGGCTCCTCTCAGCACAAGACTGAATGCAGGAAGGCTGTTTTGGATGATGACCGCCAATGCACAGCAATGCAAGGGAAAAGAGCTGTTATGGTTGGACTCCTATCTCAGGTCCCCTTGCTGCTGGAACCACCAATATTTGGCAGTGACGACTCCAGTAGCACAAGCAGTCGATACCCAAGGTTTCGAGCCTCAGCGCTTAACAGCATTGTCTGCATCACAGTAGCCCTAACTCAGAGCTGGCCAGGTGATGCAGAAGCACCTCCAAGGGCTCTTCTTCGCATGACTCTGAGCTGATGTCAAGGGTGATTGTTCCCTCCACCCCAAAGGTCGATGCTCCTTTGCACAACTTCTGAAGAACACCTACAAGACAGGGCTCTTCCAGGACAGCAGCAGAAGTTCATTGCCAGGCCTTCTTCCAATAGGTCCACGGTCTCCTTGTAGGTCTTGCAGGTGGACAGGATACTTGGATCCTCCAGGTTTCTTCCAGAATCTCTCTGGAATGGATGAGGGGTCCACTTCTTATCCAAAAGCCAGGTAAGGGCCAAAACTCCCACTAGCTAATCAAAGATCTGGCCCACACACAAACCCCAGAAGTGGTCCAATCAGGACCACGGGTGGCACAGCTCATGCATACCATTCAGGCACACTGAAACCAGTTTGTGGATTGGAACCAGACATACCCAACCCACTTCCTTGCAGAAATCACACATGATCGTGCAATAGCCCTTGAAAAGCCCAGCTTTCCCAGGCACTGGAAGCCCATATACGGATTTTCATGTCCTCACAGGTCAGGAAGAAGGGTTAGTGGCAAGATGGACACTAGCCACAGTAGTTAGCCAAACACAGTAAACACAGTAAGGCTAACTAAACATACACTTAAAATAGCAGAAAGTAACTGCTGCTACAAGCTTTTCCCTTAGGCATACCTAAAGTAACCAACAACCCTCTGAGTGTTAGTCTAAGGCAAAACAAAATGTGTACCCTATTGTACTGCATTGTAAGATGCATTGCAATGGTATACACGTTACCAAAAGTGACAATAATATAACAATACTAAGGGAAACAATGTTTCCCAGTACTGACAGTCTGAAGCACATATCAGTTTCCCACATGACAAATGAGGAAAACCAGTGCAGTGAAGCTGAAGACTTTACGAACCTGTGAAATGTTCAGGTCAGATACAAAAATAAAAAGAAAAAAAAGTTTGGCTGTCCATACAAATGGTTGGAAAGTTGATGTAAAGATACATTTTTCCTAACATTGCCAGTTCCCTGATATCAGCATTATGGTGTTGCAGCAACTGACATTTTGCCTGGTTTTGGCCAGTTTGGCATGGAGTTTGGTGTTTCATTCCAATGTTCGTACCGTGTAGCGCAATGAGAATATTCACACAGGTCTTTTTTTTCAATCCATCTTAGTTTCATACAGCGACACAAGAAACATGTAGTAATGTGTCTCTGAGTGTGGGTGACATCACTGATGGTGGAATGTGGTGATGTCAGTGTGTATGGAGTGTTGGCATGTTATGTTCTGAATGCAGGTTCTATGATTTACAGTTTGACATCTAAGCTGGCATGAAGGGATGTGCCGGTGTCTTTCTGGCAACTACAAATAAACCTACTGATAACTTACCTGCTGGTCCGGGTGTTACTTCAGGTACCAAGTTATTACACTGGTGACGAAGGTGGAATTCTGTCGCGGAGGGGACAGCTGTTGAGTCCAGGATCACCGCCCTCCAACCTTCCGCGTCCCAAAGGTCTTGCAGTTGTACCAGCTTTAGGTTTCCTAAGCCTTAGCAGGCCGGGTGGTGCTGAGATCGAGAATCCAGTGAGTGTGCTTAGGAGTAGAGCTGATTTGGCACATGGTTCCCTATGTTGAGGAAGAGGAACCATGTGGATGGATTTGCAGTATGCCCTGACGTACGCAGGGCGTGAGTTCAACATTCCCCCAAGAGAAGCGGGGGTCTACGGCACACAGTTTTGGTGTGCGGAGCCGGAACTTTGTGGCTGTTGCACTCTGGTTAGAGGTAGTTTGGATTTTAGCCATATGGTCTGAATAGGCCAGTTGGTGCCTGGAGTCAACAAAGTTCTAGGTGCTGCACTTGAGGTTTCCTGTACAACATGGTGCGGTGGCGTCTAAGTCACCATGGATGTGCCATTGTTCCGGTGGCAGCGAGAACAGGAGCAGAGGGTGTGGCGGCGTCTGAGCTGCCAAGGAGGTGTCGGTGTCGGCTGCAGGAGCAGAGGGTGCCTGAGCGCATTCTATATAGCGTTATGGATTCGGGTGTCTGCGCCATGTGAAATTGGAGGCGGAGATGTGACTCCTGTGGTGTCTTGGACAGAATGATGACGTCAGTCCGTCATTGTCATGCGTTCAAGCGTGAGCAGCTGGAACGCGAAGGAGAATTAGAGCACGTTTTGTGTTCAGCGTCTCTACGTGAGGAGTTCGTTGGAGTGCCGCGCACTTGTGGAGTTGCAGACGCATTATGACCATGGGGGTCACCAAGCATGCGTGTTCTCGACAAGCTGAGCATCGGGGATGATGCGTTCTGTAGGATAGGCAGACTTTCTTGTGTGGGCGATGCTCCTTGGTGTTGCGGGATTGTGTTTGGAGCCGCGGTGAGGACGGAATTTCTTAGCCTCGGTGTCAGTGTTTGGAGAAAATGTTTTATTCATAAGAGTGCATTAGTGTATTGTTGTCCCAGGCCTGTGTGTGTATGTGTGGTATCTTTCTTGATGTTGTAGGCCTACAAGGAATGGGACTAAGGTTCGTGTGCTGAGGGCCGGTATGAGTGTGTGTGATGTGTATTGTGGCCCATGTGTGATTTACTGCGCTGGGCTTCAATGTGATTTTGGTGCAAATCTAATAACGTATCTACCTGATTTCGGTACAAATGGAATATTGTGCTTTGATCTAACGTGATTTTATTATTCAAGTGTGCTCTGTATGGGTGTCGTTGTGGACTGATTTTGGGATGGTGTGCTTGTTGTTGCTCTCGGTGAGCTGGGAATGTGCCCGTTGGTGGAAGCCCCTGTACCCTAGGGTGCAGACTAAGTGTGTGTTTGGTGCACTGTCACGGGCAGTTTGCTGGGACTTGCGTTTCGAAGTGTGGTGGTTTAAGGAGTGTGTTTGGCGCAGTTGAGTTGGACTGTGTTTCTTATGGTATTCTAGTGTGTTAAGTGTGCTCTGTATGGGTGCCGTTGTGGACTGATTTTGGGATGGTGTGCTTGTTGTTGCTCTTGGTGAGCTGGGAATGTGCCCGTTGGTGGAAGCCCTAGTACCCTAGGTTGCAGACTTGAGTGGCAGGTGGTTGGTGCATGGAAAGTTAGGAGTGTTAGTATTTGTGCTTTTGGGGAACTCTGGGGCATGGCAGATCCCAGGTTTCAAGGGGCAACTTGAAACAGGTGGTAGTTTAGTTTTTTATTTTTGTTCCTCGATTGTCTTTCAGTTCAGGTTTTAGGGAGCAGTTAGCCAAGTTTTGGTGAGCTCCTCGTTGTTTGTGTTTTGTGGGTATGGAGTGGTATTGGATGGTTTCTTCAGTGTTGTTAGCCTAAGTTATGATTCTCTGGCATGGTTATGGTTCTTTGTTCCATTGTTAGGCACAGTTAGGGTCATATCTTGGGGTGCCATGGATGGTTTCTTCAGTGTTGTTAGCCAAAGTTATGATTCTCTGGCATGGTTATGGTTCTTTGTTCCATTGTTAGTCACAGTTAGGGTGCATATCTTTGGGTGCCACGTAGGCTATGGGTGCCGTTAGTTTTAGTGCTAATTGAGGCGCATTTCCGTTTCAGTTGGTTGGCATCTGGCCATATAATGTATGGTGTTGGGGGTGCGAGCCTGCTCCAGGTGGCAATTTTTGTTGTCGCCAGTGGAGTCTGGTTAGTTGGTGCATTTATGTGCTGGCCACACGTGCAAGTACGGGATTGTTTTTGGGTGATAGTTTTAATTGAATTCCTTCTTGTTCAAGAAATGTAAGGAGGGAGTGTAGTGATGTGTCTCTGAGTGTGGGTGACATCACTGATGGTGGAATGTGGTTTTGTCAGTGTGTATGGAGTGTTGGCATGTTATGTTCTGAATGCAGGTTCTATGATTTACAGTTTGACATCTAAGCTGGCATGAAGGGACCTGCCGGTTTTTTTCCTGGCAACTAACAACAAATAAACCTACTGATAACTTACCTGCTGGTCCGGGTGTTACTTCAGGTACCAAATTATTACAAAACGTTGTGCAGGCTTTTCCGAAACATGCTAGTTTTGCACAGTGCAGCACAAAATGTTGCATGGTTATTAAATTCATGATAGGTTCGCGCACAGCACGAGAATCTTCGTACACATATTTTTTATATCAATGCTAGGTTCGCATAGCGGCATTAGAAACTTTGCATTGACTTATTTTGGTTTGCGAGATGGCACAAGAAACTACATGCTGCTCTTTTCAATACAAAGGGGTAATGGAACAGCGGATTGCAGTGAAACTGATCGAAATCTTACAGATTTCACTTCCATGGCTGGTGGAATAGAATTTCACAATTTCACCCAGCCCTAGAGACCTGCACATTTCTCAAGTTAGTGAAATGAAAAGTTCATTCTCTGCCCTTTTCATTTGACTAATGTTTGAGAATCTGCACCTGTGGGGCACACCTTTGAGCAGTGCTTTAAGTGGGATGAGAAATCCAAGGTGAGGAGCTCCATAAAGTATGTGCAGCAAAGGATGGTGAAATGTTGAGTGGTGACACTAGGAGATAGGCAGGGTAGGCAGTTACATTATTTTCATTAGTTTTGCTATGCCCACCTCTCCATTTGTTTCAAAATGACAGGAAAAGGTATGTCAGTGGGCGTGGGTACATCTGGTTTGATTGACAGTAAGATCTTGCTTTGCTTTGAACAGCAGAGTCAGGTGCACAAAGGCCTCCAGATAAGGATCCCACCAGGCCTTTTTACACATTAAAATATTGTAAATACAAAACCTTTCATCTTTCTGTGCATCTCATTTAGGAACTACTTGTGAGCATAGGGCAGTGCAAAAGGTTAGGTCGCTTGACCATAGCCAGAACATCTAGTTTTATATCTGCCTCCCTGAAAATTTCTGAGGCATGAAAGCGCGCTAGGAGAAGAACATCTTTGGACTGTTTGAGCTTAATGCAGCTGAGACCCAGAGTATCAATCCTGCCACCCCTCAAGTATTCTTTGCACATCTAACTGGAGACTGGAGACCCAGAGGGGCTACACCTGGGCTACTCTTGCCTAACTTTGGAGTGCCATACCTATGGTAACGCCCTCCCCCTCCCCATTGAGGCCTAACATTGGAAATGGGGGCAAGTTTTACTTGTATCCTTGCTGGCTCTACCCTACTGTTACCAGAATTCCCTTCTGCCACTGCCTTGTAGATACGAGAGGGATTCAACCCTGCAGACCTGCATTCAATGAGCCTCCCTGAAGGTTGCTGAGGCATGAAAGTGTGCTAGGAGGAGAACATCTTGGACTATTTGAGCTTACTGCAGCTGAGACCCAGAGTAGCGCCCCTGCCACACCTCAAGCTTTGTTTGCACATTGAACTGGAGACTGTGGCTCCAGAGGGGCTGCACCTGGGCTACTCTTGTCTAACTTTGGGGTGCCATCCTGATGGCAACTCTCACCTCCTCCACACTGAGGGCTAACATTGAAATTGGGGAGAGTTGGATCCTGGCTGGTTCTACACTACTGTTACCAGAATTCCCTTTCGCCACTGCCTGGTACATACCAGAGAGATTCAATCCTGCACACCTACATCCAATCAACCTCCCTGAAGATTGCTGAGGCATAAAAGCGTGCTAGGAGGAGAACATCTTTGGACTGTTGGAGCTTACAGCAGCTGGGACCAAGAGTAGCACATCTGAAACCCCTCAGGTTTTGCTTGCACATCTAACTGGAGACTGGGGCTCCACAGAGGCTGCACTTGGGCTGCTCTTGAACAAATTTGGAGTGCCATACTGATGGTAACTCCCTCTCACTCCCCACGGAGGGCTAACATTGAAAATGGGGAAGAGTTGGATCCTGGCTGGCTATACACTACAGTTACCAGAATTCCTTGCTGTTATGAACCGAACTCAGGTACATACTGACATGATCCCAACACAGGCACATACAGTGGGCAGGGTTTGGTCTCGACAAGTGGCTGGCTGGTGAAGACAGCAGTTTATAGACACTGCAGCCTCCACCAAGATGGCCCACAGAGCAGGATGCCAAAAATCCAAGATGGCCCCCAGATATGCATGCTCTAAGAATCCTTGGAGGTCTAATGGTGCTGGGTGGAGCCCAGGGCTATATAAACCCCGCCTTTGGCCACACCCAGTGCTTTGTGTTATTTCCAGCTGCTGAGCAGGCAGTGTAACGCTTATCGCTTCAAATTCTTCACGTGCTGTGACATCTGCATGCCGCCGGAAACCCATGCTTACCAGTTTTCGCATTTGGAAGTTCTTCGGAGATCCAGCTGTCAGCTGCATGCTGCCAGAAACCTCACTTACCTGATTTTGCATTCTGAAGTCCTGCGGAGCTTCAGCTGTCATCTCATACGTACCACGACTCTGGTGGAATGCTTTCCAAAACACGGCATACCGGCACCTGGAAAGGAGAACACAGGACGCAGTGAGCATTACCTCAGCGTTACAATCAAAGCCTGCATATTACTGCTATTCAATCTCAGCCCCTACTAGAACCTGCTTACCTGCAATATCCGCTCCACATGATCGGGGGCTTTCAGAGGACATGCCAGGCCTCGGCAATTCGGGACACAGCAACACCTTGACTGTCCCGCATCGCCGCTCCTACAAAGAATAAGAACAAAAGTTAACAACCCGGCATTGTACGTGCTGGCATATAAATCACAAATGACTATTTGGAAAGGACATAAACACAGCAGGACTTGCTGCTTAACAAGGACACTTTCAAGGACGCCTACCTTATATACAGCATCCAGTGCACCACAGCAGGTCTGGGCCAGAATCACCAGTGAGGCAACTGGAACCGAATGCCTACCTTTAGGCCTCAAGCCTAAGTGCATTAAAAAGGTGAGCCAGACCACCAGCCAGCCAGCCAGTACATCCTGGGAAAGTGAGGGGAGGTGGGGGAAATGTTAATACCATCATACACTTACATCCTCCTCTAGTTTGCCACAGATCCATTCATTGACGACCAATCATCAAACCCATGACATCGAGAGTCCAACCAAATCCCTCACAACCATACTGAGCCCTGGGCAATTTCCATTCAGCAAAGCAGAGGGGAGAGAGTGTTTTGGGTACAGCGTCCCACATCAACGGCAGCGCACCAACACCTGTGGAACCCGCTTCCGGCGATCTGGATCTGTCACTCCTGCAGGACACCAGAGGTAAGTGTTGCACTGCTGCCACTGCCTGGTACATACCAGAGGGATTCAAACCTGCACACCTGCATCCAATCAGCCTCCCTGTAGATTGCTGTGGCATGCAAGCACGCCAGGAGGAGAACATCTTTGGACTGGTTGAGCTTAATGCAGCTGGGACCCAGAGTAGCGCCCCTGCCACCCCTCAAATTTTGATTGCACATCTAACTGGAGACTGGGGCTCCAGAGCGGCTGCACCTGGGATACTCTTGCCTCACTTTGCAGTGCCACACTGATGGTAAATCCCTCCCCCTCCCCACTGAGGGCTAACATTGAGCATGGGGGATAGTTGGATCCTGGCTGGCTCTACACTACAGTTACCAGAATTCCCTGCTGTCATGATCCCAACTCAGGTACATACTGACATGATACCAACACGGGCACATCCAGTTGATGGGGGTATGGTCTCAACGTGTGGCTGGCTGGTGAAGACAGTGGTTTATAGACACTGCAGCCTCCACCAAGATGGCCCACAGATATCCATGCTCTAAGAATCCTTGGTGCTCTAGTGGTAATGGGTGGAGCCTAGGGCTGGATAAACCCTGCCTTGGGCCAAAACCGACACTTTGCATTCTTTCTAGCTGCTGAGCGGGCTGTGTAACTCTTATCACTTCAAGATCTCCATGTGCAGTGATATCTGCATGCTGCCAGAAACCCCTGCTTTCCTGTTTTCGCATTCGGAATCCCTCTGCACTCCAGCTGTCAGCTGCATATTGCCAGAAACCTCGCTTACCGGATTTTGCATTCTGAAGTCCTGCAGAGCTTCAGCTGTCATCTCCTACGTACCACGACTTTGGTGGAATGCTTTCCAAAACACGTTGTACCGGCACCTGGAAAGGAGAACACAGGACGCAGTGAGCATTAGCTCAGCGTTACAATCAAAGCCTGTATATTACTGCCATTCAATAGAACCCCTACTAGAACCCGCTTACCTGCACTATCCGCTCCACATGTTCGGGGGCTTTCAGAGGTCGTGCCGAGCCTCGGAAACTCGGGACACAGCAACACCTTAAGTGTCCTGTTTTGCCGCTCCTACAAAGAATAAGAACAACAGTTAACAACTCGGCATTGTATGTGCTGGCATATACATCACAAAGGACTATTTGGAAAGGACATAAACACAGCAGGACTTGCTGCTTAACAAGGACACTTTTAAAGAAGCCTACCTTCTATACAGCATCCAGTGCACCACAGCAGGTCTAGGCCAGAATCACCAGTGAGGCAACTGGCACGGATGCCATAGTTTAGGCCTCAAGCCTAACTGCATTAAAAAGGTGAGCCAGACCACCAGCCAGCCAGCCAGTACATCCTGGGAAAGCAAGGGGAAGTGGCGGAATGGTTAATACCAGCATACAATTACATCCTCCTCTTGTTTGGTGCAGATCCATTCATTGACGACCGATCATAAAACCCACGACATCGAGAGTCCTATAAATCACTCACAACCATACTGCACACTGGGTAGTTGCCATTCAGCAAAGCAGAGGTGAGAGAATGATATGGGTACAGCATCCCACATCAAAGGCAGAGCACCAACACCTGTGGAACCCACTTCCGATGATCTGGACCTATCACTCCTACAGGGCACCAGAGGTAAGTGTTACACTACTGCCACTCCCTGTACATACGAGAGGGATTCAACCCTGCACACCTGCATCCAATCAGCCTCCCTGAAGATTGCTGTGGCATGCAAGCACACTAGGAGGAGAACATCTTTGGACTGGTTGAGCATAATGCAGCTAGAACAGAGAGAGGGCCCCTGCCACCCCTCGAGTTTTGTTTGCACATTTAACTGGAGATTGGGGTTCCAGAGGGGCTGCACCTGGGCTACTCTTGCCTCACTTTGGAGTGCCATAGTGATGATAACTCCCTCCCCCTCCCCACTGAGGGCTAACATTGAAAATGGGGGATAGTTGGATCCTGGCTGGCTTTACACTACAGTTACCAGAATGTCCTGCTGTCATGATCCCAACTCAAGTACATACTGACATGATCACAACACGGGCACATACAGTGAGGGGGTTATGGTCTCAACAAGTGGCTGGCTGGTGAAGACAGCAGTTTATAGACACTGCAGCCACCACCAAGATTGCCCACAGAGCAGGATGCCATAAAGAATCCAAGATGCCCCCCAGATGTCCATGCTCTAAGAATCCTTGCTGGTCTAGTGGTGCTGGGTGGAGCCTCGGGCTGTATAAACCCTGCCTTGGGCCACTCCTGACACTTTGCATTCTCTCTAGCTGCTGAGTGGGCAGTGTAATGCTTATCACTTCAAGATCTCCACGTGCGGTGACATCCGCATGCCGTCGTAACCCCTGCTTTCCTGTTTTCGCATTCAGAAGCCCTCTGGACTCTAGCTGTCACCTGCATACCGCCAGAAACCTCGCTTACCTGATTTTGCATTCTGAAGTCCTGCGGAGCTTCAGCTGTCATCTCCTACGTACCATGACTCTGGTGGAATGCTTTCCAAAACATGGCGTACCGCCACTTGGAATGGAGAACACAGGAAGCAGTGAGCATTACCTCAGCGTTACAATCAAAGCCTGCATATTACTGCTATTCAATCGCAGCCCCTACTACAACCTGCTTACCTACAATATCCACTCCACATGTGCGGGGTCTTTTAGAGGACGTGCCGGGCCTCGGCAAGTCAGGACACAGCAACACCTTGAGTGTCCAGTTTCGTCGCTCCTACAAAGAATAAGAACAACAGTTAACAACTCGGCATTGTAAGTGCTGGTATATACATCACAAAGGACTATTTGGAAAGGACATAAACACAGCAGGACTTTCTGCTTAACAAGGACACTTTCAAGGACTCCTACCTTCCATACAGCATCCAGTGCACCAGAGCAGGTCTGGGCCAGTGTTACGCTCACCTGACTCCCACGGAGGCGCAGGCCTGGTTTGGAGTACCGTTGCCTCTTCTATGGTGAAGCGCAGGACTCGGAAGATGGACAGGACCGGACCTTCAAATCTGGCTTGTTTGACTCACAGAAATATCCTTCTGTGTGTGAAAAGGGAGTATTAACAATCTGCGGGATAATGTGTAAGCCTCCCACTCCCTTCTCACCCTCCACGAAACCCTTCTGTGATTCCCCGTGAAGTCTCACCTTGGGGTCTGAAAGGACGAGCTCTCCATCCTGCTACTGATGCAGGGGCGCGATGTAATCCAGTTACTTCACTGGATCATTAATTGTAGAGAGTTCAAGTTTGCTTGACCTTCCCGGTAAAGTACTGTGAGAATTCTGTTTATAAGTATGAGCCCAAAATAATAATTGTCCGTTGTCTCTATTTCAGGTGCAGAACAAAGATTCTGAGATGAGCAATGGAACCAACGAAGGAAACTGAGGTGAGTTGTTTGATGAGAGGTTCCTTTAGTGTCCTTGCATTAATGCACTAATGCTTGTGTCTTTTTTTCCCATAGGGGCCGGGGTTCGGAAATGCCGGAGATATGGCACCGACCCGAAGTGAAAGGTGCAGTTCCAGTAGATATCAGGTAAGTCTTTAATGAGCGTTCAGGTAATGTCTTAGCATTCGCTCACTAACGCTGATGTCTCTCTTTCCCCTTAGGGGCCGGGGTCCGGAAATGCCAGAATGCGGCACCGACCCGAAATGAAGTGGGAATGACCCAACAGGTAAGTCTTATGATGGCAAATTAAGGTTTTCTTATTCTCTTCCCTAGCTCACCTTTGTTCTTGTCTTTTTCTCCCTAGGCGCTGAAATGTGGTTGCGGATCCAAATGGTCGCTGATGAACATGGAGGCGCCTAGTAAAGGTGAGTGGAATGCGGCGCTGCAGCGATCGATGCGATGTGCTTTTAAAATGAATGTCTTCCTTTTCAGGATCGTCGGCGAAATGTCTCCGCAATGCGGATTTAGCAGGTAAGGACTCTTCTTTCTCCTATTCTCTTCTCTTCTCCCTTTGCAGGTGTTTCAGGATTCTGGCGGGCGTGGCAGAAGTCAGGATGCAGGAGCAGACACGGTGAGCGTCCAGCTGCTAGATGCAGAACAACGCGAAGCGTGAGTTGCTGCTTGGGCGTGGCTTAAATAGCCTTCAAAGTAGTTCCAGGTATATATCCTTCCTCTCAGGTATGTATTCTTCCTCCGGCCACACCCGTGTGGTTAAGAAGTCCCCAAAGAGAAAGTCGTCCCATTCAGGCCTCTAGATGGCCCGGCTGTTGCAGCATGGTCTGCATCAGGTAAGTTTACACCAAGCACCTTTAAACACAAAGTCATCTTTTATGAGCCTGGCGCCTATGGCGCCAGGACTGTTGTCCAGTATGAGCCTGGCGCCAAAGGCGCCAGGACTGAGTCCAAAGGGCCCCTACTTGGGGCTGCTGAGACTTCCCTCGGGGACATGATGTCTGCCTCTGGGGTAGCTGGGCCTGGTCTGGCTCCTTGGAGGTAGGCATCATGACAGTACCCCCTCCCAAGGCCCCTCCCAAGGTTGTTCTCTCCGGGGGTTTTGGCTGTTTGGGAATTTTCAGGGGAATTTTTGTATTAATTGCGGCGCGTGTACATGGTCGCTTGGTTCCCAAGATCTCTCGTGAGGCTCATACCCCTTCCAATCAACTAGATAGAAGAGTTTTGACTTTAACACCTTGGAATCCAATATGTCTTTAACTTCAAATTCTAATTCCCCATCAATCTGAATTGGTTCTGGTGGTTTGATCAGTCTGGTTCCTGGTTGCACCGGTTTCAACAGTGAGGCGTGAAATACGGGATGAATTCGCATGTTCGCTGGTAGATCGAGTTTAAAGGCCACCGGGTTGATTATAGCTTTGATGGGATAGAGTCCTATGTATCTGGGGTTGAAAGTCAGCGGTCCTTTGAGAGGTAAATTTCTAGTTGCTAGCCACCCTGGTCCCCTATTTGGTACGGAGGTACTTCACTTCGATGTAAATCAGCATTTTCTTTGTACTTTCTCTTAGCTTGCTGAAGATGAGTCGTAGCTTCTTTGAAAGCTCGGGTTATCGTGGAATGCAAATGATCTACCGCAGGCATTTCCAGGTTTTGAGGAGGGTCCAGGTCTGAGGTTCGAGGATGATGACCATACAAGGTGTAAAAAGGGGTTTGTCCTGTTCCAGAATGTACAGAATTGTTGTATGCATATTCTGCGATCCAAAGAATGTCTTTCCAATTGCATTCAGATTGGTGCAACATACACCGAAGATATTGTTCAAGGGTTTGGTTACTTCTCTCGGTTTGGCCATCGGTTTGGGGATGGTGACTGGTGGATAGTCGTACATCAATTTGCGCCAGTTGACAACATTTCCTCCAAAAATGGGAAATAAACTGGCTTCCTCGATCTGAGACTAATATGGATGGAAAACCATGCATACAAACTATGTTCTCCAGAAATTCCTTGGCCAAGATGGAGGCTGAGGGTAGCCCTTTTAAAGGGATAAAATGGGCCATTTTGGAGAAGAGATCCACAATCACCAAGATAGTGTTGTATCCATAGCAAGGAGGCAGGTCGGTAATAAAGTCCATCGACAAGGTGTGCCAAGGTGCCGGTGGAATATCCAAAGGTTGTAGAAGACCGGCTGGTCTTTTCTTTTGACCTTTATTTTGGGCGCAAACTCCGCAAGACATCACAAAAGATTTTATGTCTTTTCTCCAGGATGGCCACCAGAATTGTCGTTTGATCTTTTCCTCAGTTTTAGCGATACCAAGATGTCCTTCCATTATTGTATCATGACAATGGGCAATAACGAGTTCTTGCAGTTCTTTGTTAGGCAGAAATAATCGCCCCCGGAAATACGGTAAATCGTTATTAACGGAAAAGTGTAACCCCTTTTGGCTCCATTCTTGTAAGGCTGTGGAGTCTAATAGTTGTTTAACTCGAGTTTGAACGTCCTCAATAGTTTGTAAAGAGGTCAAACCCAAAATTCTCTGTTCAGGTATAATCGGTACAGGTTCTAAGCTTGAATTTGTTTCTTCCATCCCAATCCGGGATAAAGCGTCCGCTTTGCCATTCTTGCAACCAGGGCGATATGTGATTACAAAATCAAATTCCGCAAAGAATAAAGCCCATCGGAGTTGACGTGATGATTGGGCTTTGGCCGTCTTTAAATATTGAACATTTCTGTGATCTGTAATCACTGTGATGGTGTGTCTTGCGCCGAGGAGGTAATGACGCAAAGCTTTGAAGGCGGACTTAATAGCTAGTAACTCCTTGTCGGTGATTGCGTAATTAATTTCAGGAGCCGAGAATTTTCTTGACCAAAAGGCTACAGGGTGTAGTTGGTTAGTTATTGGATCCCTTTGAGACAGGACAGCTCCCATGGCTAAGCTGGATGCGTCGGTTTCAACAATTTAAGGGAGATCTGGGCGTGGATGCTTCAACACAGGTGCATAGGTGAATTTAGTCTTTAGGTCTTGAAAGGCCTGTTCTGCCTCATGAGTCCATTCGAAGCGTTTATTCTTCCGTAAGAGAGCTGTGATGGGTTGGACCACTCGAGAAAATTCCGGGATGAATCTTCAATAAAAATTGGCAAAACCAAGCATGTTCTGAACCCCCTTCACAGAGCTAGGAGATGGTCATTTGAGGATGGCGTCCACCTTTCGCGAGTCCATTCGGACTCCTTTAGGTGTCAGGATGAATCCGAGAAACTCGACTTCTGTGGTATGAAAAACGCATTTTTCGAGTTTTGCAAACAGTTTGTGCTGGCGCAATTTTTCAAGAACTGCCCTGACATGTTTTCTGTGATCGGATTCCGAAGAGGAGTACACCAGGATGTTGTCGATATATACGATGACACAAACATCGATAAGGTCCCGAAGAACGTCATTCATAAAGTATTGAAAGGCGGCAGGTGCGTTGCACAATCCGAAGGGCATCACCTGATATTCAAAGAGCCCATATTTGGTGCGGAATGCAGTCTTCCATTCGTCGCCTTCTTTTATACGCACCAGGTGATAAGCTCCCCGGAGATCAAACTTGGTGTACATACAAGCATCTTTTACCTGGTCGAGAAGTTCAGGGATCAGAGGCAGAGGATAACGATTCTTAATCGTTATTTGATTTAGGGCGCGGTAGTCAATACATGTTAAAAGGTCACCTTCTTTTTTCGGCACGAAGAACAGAGCTGAGGAAACAGGAGACTTTGACGGGCGAATAAAACCATTGGCAAGGTACTGATCTAAATACTGACGCAAATGAAGGTTCTCAGGTTCAGTAAGAGCATAAATCCTACTGCAAGGCGGTTGAGCATTGGGTACCAGATCGATTTGACAATCGTACGACTGGTGGGGAGGTAACGTGTTGGCCTGTTCTTTTTGGAAAACGTCTTGGAATTCTTGGTACTCAGCCGGTAGTTGTATAGTGGCGGAAGTTACTGAGGCCAGGCCCATATTTGGATTTCTTGGATAACAAGTTTGTTCACAATCAGGAAAGGTTATTTTCTTTGCTCGCCAATCTATTCGAGGATTATGGGCCTCATTACGACCCTGGCGGTAATCCGCCGTCATTACCGCCATGGCGTAATGAACGTTAACGCCGTGGGACGATGGCGTAAAGGGCGCCACATTACGACCCATCGCGCACGAGCATTACGCCATGGCGGTAATGTAAACTGCGCCATGGCGGTAGTGCCCCCAAAACGGCACCTACCGGCATCGTATGCGGCGCAAGGTGCACCACCGCCACCGCCGTACATAGCGGTGACCGTAGTTAGCGGTCACCGCAATTAGCGTTGACCGTAGATAAGCGGAACCGGAAGTAGCGTCACCGCGGCGGAACGGGAAAGAGCACTGCGGCCATCTTTAAAAACACAATCCATTGCCATCCTCCGAAACCACTGGACATCCGAGCCTGAGACCCCGCAAATACCGGCTTCAACCTTCTACCTGCAGGAAGATGCCTAAAGTTGTGAAAAAAGCCTGTGACCGCCAGCGGCAAGACCGCTTCTCCAGAGAGGAGCTTACCATGCTAGCGGAGACCCTCCAGGAGAACGCTGCAGTGGTATTCTCCAACCAACTGACAAGACCGGCCATATCCAAGAAGAAGGCCATATGGGCACTGGTAGCTCAGCGGGTCAGTGCCGTGGGAACAACACCCCGCAATGTCAAACAGTGCCGCAAGCGGTGGGACGATCTCCGGCTCAGAGTCAGGAGCATACTATCAGCTAACATGAACCTGGCAATGGCAACTGGGGGAGGATCGGAGTCCCCTATAAAATTGCAGCCATGGGAGGAAATCTGTGCCTCCACAATCGGAATGCAGAGCATTGAAGGAGTAGGAGGAATGGAGAGAGGAGCCCCGCCATCGGGCGATGCAGGTAAGTGGCTCAAATCAAGGCATGCAAATCTCACCTAAGTCCATTCATGTGAAGTACAATGTTGGCCCATAGTGTAAATGCAACACATCAGCCGGAGACTGCCCACAGATACATCCGATCTGCACCCTGTACACATGCAGTATGCACACCCTAACAGCAGCCACCCACATACCTCCATGCTACTTCCACACAAAAGGGAGACAACTTTTTTCCCCTGCATGAAATGTGCCACATGTACTAACTGATAAGATGCCAGTCGCCACAATGCCCGGCCAATGTCCGCAGACCCATCAATAACACTCTCCCTCCTCTGTCCCACCACAGGCTCAAATTCCGACCTTGAGGAAGAGGACACCACTGCCTCCACACCCACCAAGAGGGCCAGGCCAACTGTGCCAACACCACAACCCTCCACCTCTGCCCTCCCGAGGAAAACCCCACAGCAGCCAAAATCCATGCAAGGGAAACAGGACAGGGCACAGACAGCCACCCCAGCAGGCAGTACAGCAGCAGCAGCAGCAGCAGACATCACACAAATCATGCCCACAGAAGCCACAGCCTCTGCTGCAAGCAGCACAATTGGGGAAACTGCTGCCATTGCTGCCTCCTCCGACAGCGAAGCAGGGATCTTTGAGGAGAGTGATGTCAGAAGCCCCACAGGCCACCCTCATTCCCCCTACCTGTCCCTAAGCAGCCCGCATGCGGATGCCACACAGGGTCAGCCAGAGGATGACGATTGGCCAGCCACTCCATCCCCGCTGCAGGGGCAGATCAGCCCAATGGGAATACCACTGCCATTAGCCATGGGCCAGAATACCAACCATTCTCTGGAGGCGATTGCCACCCGGCAGCAGCAACTTTCCTCGCTGCTCGAAGAACATGTTGCTGAATGTGGGGGGTCATGTGCAGCAATGGAGAAATGTGCAGAGACAGTGAAGGCAGCTATAGAGTCGTCCACAAAGGACATCTGCGCGGAACTAGCTGCTGTGCGGCACGCCATCACTGACCTTGTGCAGACAATACGGGCCATGCGTCCAAATGAGCAGGCAGGATCCTCCTCGGTTGCCAGCTCGACACCGAGCAGCCCCATCCGCCGATCGGGGAGGAACCTCCGCAGCACAGGCAGGGGTGCCCCGGGGGCCAGTGGAGGGGGCTGCCAATAGTGGCCGGACAGTGTAGGAATCCTACTTCTGACACTGCTGCACAGACTAACTCACACCTTTGTTGGGATTCCAGGGGGGGGGGGAGGGTGGAGGGGGGAGTGGGTGTGTTGGGGTGTGCAGGGGGGTGGCGGGGAGGTGTGTTGGGGAGTTAAGGGGGGAGTTTGGGGGGGTGTGTGTGCAGGGGGGAGGTGGGAGGTGGTGGGTCACAACGTTCCATGTCTTGAATACACTTTTACCTTGGAAAAAAACCCAGAGTGTGTTGATTTTTTCTTTGCGCATGTGTGCTTTATTGGTGTACAGTCCACAGTGTGCATGTCCCGGTGCCACACAGTGCCCCAAGTGCAGTCACCATATGACACACACCAGCCATGTGTGCTAGAAGCAGTGGTCGATGATAGTTTGGCGCATTGCACGCCCCTCCTGTGCATCGCCTCTTCCATGGGGTGCCGCCCCATCTGCTCCCTCCTCATCCTCATCGTCAGGTGGTTGTAGTTCTGCGTCAGGGGGCAGGGGCACATTCTGCCTGACGCACATATTGTGTAGCATTACACATGCCATGACGATCTTTGCCACCTTCTCATGGCCATACAGGAGTGCCCCACCAGACCTACTGAGGCTTCGGAACCGTGCCTTCAATAGGCCGAATGTCTGCTCTATGACCACACGAGTACGTGTATGTGCACGGTTGAAGTCCTCCTCGTGCTGGTTCTGCGGGTTCCGGACTGGTGTAAGGAGCCAACTCTTCAGGGGATAGCCAGCATCACCTGTATGTAGGCGAGAATGTATGTGTCAGTCATGTTGTCTGATCAGGAACATGATGTTCCATCATGGCTTGCTTCCAACTGTTAATTTGGCTCACATCTACATGACCTAATTTATTCACACAATGCTACCTGTATATGCTCATGGCTTCCATGGCCTGTTTTGCATGCCATCACCCAATGTATGCAGAGGGGTTGTGTGCATTGTAAGTGCCCATCCTCTGTCTCCGATCTCCGTGTTACTCACAGACAGGTGGAGTATGCATCCCCCCCCCTTTCAGCCAGGTGGAGTATGCATCCCCCCCCTTTCATCCAGGTGGAGTATGCATCCCCCCCCCTTTCAGCCAGGTGGAGTATGCATCCCCCCCCCCTTTCAGCCAGGTGGAGTATGCATCCCCCCCCTTTCATCCAGGTGGAGTATGCATCCCCCCCCCTTTCAGCCAGGTGGAGTATGCATCCCCCCCCCTTTCAGCCAGGTGGAGTATGCATTCCCCCCCCCCTTTCTGCCAGTTGGAGTATGCATCGGTACGTCATTCACCTGCCCACTTCCATTACATTGGACTCACCGAGTAGCCAGGATCTTGGGCCTGCATGTTGCTCCATGTAGCGTGGTATTGTGGAGTTCCTCAGGACCATGGAATCATGGGTTGATCCGGGGAATCGGGCACAACAATGTGTGATGATCTTGTTGGAGTCACAGACCATTTGCACGTTGATTGAGTGGAACTGTTTCCGGTTGCGTTACGGAACCTCCACGGCACGTGGAACCACCAATTCCACATGGGTGCAGTCGATGGCACCAATGCAACCGGGTATGCCGGCTAGTGCATGGAAACCCACTTTGGTGTTAGCTATCTCCTGTGCAGTCCGTGGTAATGAGATGTGGTTGTCTGTGTGCTTGAGGAGGGCATCGAGCACTTGGATGAGTGTTTGCGAGAATAATGGTTGTGAAATGCCATGCAGGTGCCCCACTGTGTGCTGGTAGCTGCCTGTGGCCAGGAAGTGGAGTACAGCCACTACCTTCAGTAGGGGGGGGGTGGCGGTTGGACTTTCTATCATGCTGACAATGTCGTTGTGTGTCATGTCTACGATGGCGGTGATGGTGTCCCGGTCCAAACGGTACAGGGTGTGGATCTGCTCAGCAGTGAGGTTGAATGGATTGGCTCTGATGCGTGGGATTGGGGGCTGCCTGCGTGGTGGCACTGGCTGTGCAGGTGGGGCTTGCTGGGCCTGCCTTGCCCTCCTTCTCCTCCTGCGTCTCCTCTGTGCTGCCTGGTGTTGTTGCTGTTGTAGTAGTTGTTGTTGTTGTTGTTGCTGTTGTAGCACATGCATTGCTATCAGGTCCTCCAGCCCCAACATTGCCATTCGAATTGGTATCATTGTGGAGTGTGTCTGGGTGTGGGAAGGGGTGGGGTGGGCTCTTTTTGTACTTCCTGAGTCTGTATTGCCTTCACCTGTGCTGTTTCAGTGCACCTGTGGCAGCTGCATTCACTTAACATGGCCCTTTACGGTTGGTTCGCGATGGCGTTGTTAGCACCATGGTGGTAAGGTACTTAACGGGCTGGGTGATGGCGTTAGGTGCATGTCCGCTTGGGTCGGGATTTGCGTAACTTTCCGCCATGGCGCTAAGTACGGTGTGGGCGGGCGCGGGCGCGGACCCTTGTCGCAGTTAGCGGCAGCGTTGACTACGATGCCGCTAATGGCATCGTAGTTAACGGTCACATGTCATGATCGGACCTGGCGGAAAAAGATGGCGGTAACCATTTACCGCCATCGTTTTTCACTTAGCGCCAGGGTCGTGATGAGGCCCTATGTGTTTCTAAGCAAGGAATTCCTAGAATTACTTGAAACAGTGGGGCCTTGATGTCATCAACGACATTTGTGATGCCATCTTTGATGTGCTGGGTGTTAGTCTTAGCAGTGCACAGTGGTGGCGTGAGTTATGGTTGCTTAGCTTACCATAACAGGCGAATGTGAAGGGTTTTTCGGTTTTACTTTCAACCATAACGTCCCTTTTACAAAGTTTTTTTACTGAAATATATATATATGGCAGTGAACAAAAACAAAGGGGCTACACATGTGATATCATCAGTGCAGTCATCAACGACATTTGTGATGCCATCTTTCAGGTCCTTGGTGTTAGTGTTAGGGCAGATATATTTGCTTAGCCTACCATAACTGGCGAAATTCAGGGGGGTTTTGGTTTTACTTAGAACCATAGTGGTACGTTTGTAAAGTGTTTTTAGTGAATTGCATAGGTTTTTAGTAGTGCAACTTAACCATAACTTCCCCTTAACAAAGTTTTTTTTGAGTGAATTTTACAGGTTTTTAGTAGATCAATGTAAGTATAACGTCTTGTTAAGAAAAAAACGTTCTACTGAATGTCACAGATTTGCAGTAGGGCAACGTTACCATAATGTCCTTTTAGCAAGGGTCTTTTCCTAAACAGTATACACCTTGTGAAGAATGCCACATTACAATATGTGGGTGTACAGCACGGTGACATGTCCCAGAATCAGTACACACTTAACAGTACAATGTATGCCTCGTGGACAGTGTGGAAATAGATTTTATATTGATGTCGGAACGTCCAATTTCAACATTTCCCTTGCAGAATACCAATACGTATTGGTATAAAGCGATGTCCTAGAATCAGTACACACTTAACAGTAAGATCTATGCCTCGTGGACAGTGCGGAAAAAGATTTTATATTGAGGTAGGAACGTCCACCTTCAACATTTCCCTTACACAACGCCAACACGTATTGGTATGCAGCGATTACCAATGCATTACACATTGTATATCTTTAGCAAAAGTTGTATTTATCTGAAAATCACATCAGCTAAAGGCATCCTTCCTCCCTAAGAAACAGCAGCATTGCTGTGATGAAGAAGCATGAGAAGCAGTGCTGCTACCTTGCAAATAACAAAAGCACAAAAGTTGTCGCCGTACATCTACCAACCCATATTACCATTTGTTTCCTCATTGCTCATTGTCGTTTGCAAATTGCCTTATAAACTGCCGTACCAAAAAATAAAGCCACGCATAAACAAAGTTAATAATGTGTTAATAGCGACCTTTCACAGTGTAAATAACATTAAAAAAATCAATAATTGCATACACTCCAATTATTGCATATTTCTCAATAAAATACATAGTGACAATAATCTTTGCGAGTAATAGTCTAAATTTGCAAAGCACTAACGTGTGCTACT
Source organism: Ambystoma mexicanum (assembly GCF_040938575.1). Classification (NCBI taxonomy): domain Eukaryota; kingdom Metazoa; phylum Chordata; class Amphibia; order Caudata; family Ambystomatidae; genus Ambystoma; species Ambystoma mexicanum. The sequence continues at coordinate 692,739,511 of NC_090923.1, forward strand.
AAAAAGAGGTCCTTTTTCAAGATAGCCACCATAGAAAGGGAAGGCTGTTATTTCATACATAGTCCCTCTTCCCTTTCCATGGTAGGCTGAAAAAGAACAAGTACGTGATGTGACGCAGAACCTGTAAATAAACATACATGGATGTACAACCTAATAACTTACATTTCAAAATAATAGACTGGACTGTAAAAGAAAACATGAACATTTTAGAGTTTGTAAAGTAGCTTCATTTAACAACAAACTGTCAGAGACCATCGCAGTAATTCCATTTTCAATGCAATGATAACAATGTTTCTAAGAGCGACATTGCAAATGTTAAAGATGAGGAACACGTTGTTTTTTTCATACAAAAAGGTTGGGTTCTTGGTTGAAGCAGCTGCTTTGTTTACACAGAGAGATTTCCAAGAAGGCGCCATGAGCTTGAGCCTACAGCACCATAAATGATGTGATGTTGCTTCGAATAGTGAGTTCAGCGTACGAACAAAGCAGTCTTAGAGTGTCATCCCACATAATTGTTATGGAAAGGCAACCGCTCACGAGCAGTTGTATTTGCCGGCCGAAAAAGACCTCACTTGGCATCTGAAAACCGTGGCACGGACAGTACGGCAATATGTACCTGGGTGGGAAACGTTACAGAAAACACGTGCCAATAACTAACCTTTACCAAAAAATGTCTAAAAAGACACAAAAAATGTTCAAATTAATACACAAATGTAACTGCTCAAACATGACATTTTATTGAAATGTTACTAATGACCATGTGTACCCATAGTAAAAGGCTACAATCGCCGAGATTCTGCATGCATGGTAAGAGAAAAAAAAATGGCAACTACACAAGAAGACGATAATGCAGTTATGAAAGCAAAATGAATGGACAATTAAAAAAATATTACATCTCGTGATTGCAAACAAGACAAGAAGAACGTGCAAACTGATACACAAAAGCGGAACCTGTGCACTCTGCAATATTACAGGAAAAATGTAACAGCGCAGAAAGATAATACGTTCGTTAGATTGGCACAATTACATTTTCGGTAATGTAAAAATAAAGCGTGGTTCGCTGTACAGTGGCCAAAAGTAAACTTACATAATATTTACTGCCTCCATTCTTTCTCTGCAAGTCAGACACCAATGTGTTCGCATCGAAGAATCTTCATGGAGTGATATTGCATGTCCCTTATAAACTTTTTAAAACATAACCTTATTAATTAATATTTTTTCCGACCCTTTCATTCCGTGAATTTCTTCAAAGCTTTCCCTTTCTCTCAAGGTCAAAAAACAATTGCCCTTTATACATTCAGTCGGATGCGCTAGCTTATTGAGCGTCCAACCAAAAAAGCAACTCATGCGACCTTCACTCAGAAGCCAAATACATTCTTACTTGGCATCAACATATTGAAATCCAATTATGAGAACCGCTACTCCCATACACCTCCAGAATCGCTGTTTCCAGCAGAGAGTGCACATGGTGGCCTTAGTTTTCAAAATTTAGGACCCTAGTCTGATGGCAATATAATTCCAAAAACATTTCAATCCGCACGCACTAATCGGTAGTGGTACAGTGACCACTAACTGCCATTTAAACGTATGACTTTGGTGACAAGAAAACTCCACTTTTTCAGTTTGTGCTCCCACATCTCATCCTACCCCCCTCAAAGGTCACCTTCTGAAATAGTATTACAGAAGTGTGACACTTGCAATGCTGTCTTGTTTTGTATGTGTTTCTGGCGATGTCCGTGTACACCAAACCATGAATAAAAGATAGCGGGGGCACCGAAGAAAGCTAACATACTTCACGCTGTTCCACAATCAATCAGGGAAGGTGCCAAATGTCTGCGGGCACAAACTTTTTCGCCATTCAGTCGAAAGGGAAAACAGACGTTTTGAGAAACCTCCCCCCTTATAATTTCAGAGTGTCCGATATATTTTTGGTGATGATTCGTCCAAGGGGAGCGCAGTTATAAGGCACCCAAAAAGTGCTCTTCCTATGGAAACAGCAACTTCAGCATAACAACACAGCCAGTAACGTGCCTTTCTAATATGCTGCAATGGGTGTGGCCAGGGCCTAGAGTTTTAGGAGTGTGGGGTACAGCCTACGGCCTGCAGCCATGCACCCACAACTCTACATCCTGGCCACAACCACCTGAATGATGTGCGGAAGTACAGTTGCATCGATAGGTGTGGTATGCTTCTATTGTTCTAGCCAGAGGCTAGACTCCTAGCTGTATGTCCATAGATATTACAATGTGTGGGTGTGCAGTGGCTTATATCTCCAGTGCTTTTAACTTTGTTCTTGGGTGCGTGTCCTTCGGCCATGCACCCAAGACTGTACACACTCCCCACAACCATCTAATCGATAATCAATACTACAGGTGTATCCATTGCTATGAAATGCTGCAGTGGTTGGGCCAGGGCCTACAGTCTTGGAAGTATGGCCTTCGGCCTATGGCAATGCATCCAAGACTGTAGGCCCTGGCCACAACCACCGCAGCATGTCACACCCATGGTGGCATACTAATCGATAGCACACCCATAGGAAAAAATAATGTAATAACAACATGTATGCAATTTTAATGGTCGCTAACACCACGCCTGTCCTTAGAACAGTTTCAAGATGCCTGTTCAGAGCACAGACTGAAATACTACCCTTATTAAACCCCTCATTTTCTGCACGTGCAAATATCCCGAACAAGGTGGGCATAGAGAATTCATCATTAACACCTGCCGCTCAAACAAGTGCAGTATTTCACCCATCTCTTACTCTCTGAACCTCCCCAAGCACTGTAGGAGATCAAAATAGTTTCCTAAACAGCATTTTGCATGGAGACTACATCATTAACACCTGCAGCCCAAACAAGTACATTATTTAACCCACTCTTACTCTGTGAACCTTCCCAACGCACTGTAGGAGAGCAAAACAGTTTCCGAAACAACATTTTGCCTGCGATGGCGACCGCGCTGTCTTCGGATCCAAGATGTCGGGCACATCCACACATTCTGACGCTCATTATGGCTCACTGCAACCAATCAGCAGAGACGTCACGTGTCCACGGCCATGACGTTAACCCCTTAGCCAATCGGTATCTTGTCCGCAGAGCGAACAGGGAAGTGTGACCGCAGAGCAGATTTAGATATCACAACATTTTTTAGTCATTTTAAAGAAAACTACTACACGGATTGGCACCAAATTTACAAAAGCATGCTTTCGGGACCAAGCTCCTGCCGCAAATTTGGTGAAAATCCGTCCAGCGGTTTGGGCTGTCGGTACGCGCAAATGTTGCCCCCATTAAGTCTATGGGAAAAAAGATGTTTTGGGACCCCCCTATATCTTTCCCCCCCTAAACTTTGGGAAAAATTCAGAGGAGCCATATACTTTTTCTGCAAAGTTTGGTGAGGATTCGTCCAGGGGGAGCAAAGATATAAGCCGCCCGAAAAGTGCTCTTCCTATGGAAACAGCAACTTAACCATAAATACACGGCAACTACCGTGGCCGTGTAATTAGGCGTTGTGGGGAGGCGAGAGTTGGTGTGTTGCTGCATAGTGGGACCTTCTGTAATCTCTCGCCACCTGTCGCCTCAACCTGGCGTGGTGCAGTTGGTTGCTGTGCAAATATCTTGGAAACTGTGCATACTAGGGTCTAGAACTTCTACGACCGCATTGATGTTTTGCTGATTTCAGGCAACCGTCACATGTGTGAAGGTGCTAAAATACGGGGAAAAGGGTGGGTTGTCCAAATATCATGTAGCTAATAAAGTCTGGAGTGTCCTAACAGGTAACTATGCAAAATATGGTGCAGAATGGTGACACAGTGAAGAATTTTATAAGGAACAACGCTTTGCAAAGACACAAAACCACAAAGGAATGTTGACTTGTGCTGAAATCCAGGGTCGAGTCTAGTGTCCAAATGACATGTAGTCAGTAGTGTCCAGAGTGTCGTAACAGGTAACTATGCAAAATGTGGTGCAGACTGGTGAAACAGTGTGAAATTGCATAAGGAACAACTCTTTGCCAAACCAAAAACCACACGTTTTGACATGTGCTGAAATCCTGGGAGCGGGCTGGGCTGTCCAAATGGCATGTAGCCAGTAATACCCTGAGGTTCCTAACAGGTAACTATGCAAAATGTGGTGCTGCTTGGAGGAATGGCATGGAATTGTAAAAAGAACAACGCTTTTCCAAACCAAAAACCCACAAACACATTTTGACTTGTGCTGAAATCCAGGGAATGGGGTGGGGTGTCCAAATGTCACCTATCCACTAATGTCATGAGGATCCTAACAGGCAACTATGCCACATTTGGTGCAGATTGGTGAACTTGTATATGGAACAAGGCTTCGTCAATCCACAAACCCCCAAACACATTTCGGCTTGTACTGAAATCTGGCGAACGGGATGGGGTGTCCAATGTCAAAATCCGTCCAGCGGTTTGGGCTGTAGATGTGATTACAATGTATTTTCCACTGTGTCTATGGGAACAACTACACATTTTGGGACCCTCCCATAACTTTGATCCTCTTGACGAAACATCAGCAAACTTTGCAGGATCAATCTAACAGGGCCATATACTATTTTTGCAAAGTTGTGAGGATTCACAGTAGTTATAATCTGCCCAAAAAGTGCTCTCCCTATGGGTTGAGCGTGAAACCAGCCTTCCTGATGTGATAATATTAGCAGGTTGTAAATCGTAATATGTTGATTGTAGTTGATGGATGCAAAGCTTTTAATTCTACTTAAACTGATTAGGGAAAAGGGGTGGAGGAGAGAAATGTGGGATTTTCCACTTTGCTCCATAAATTTCCCCTGTGGCAGCAGCACTGCTGTCACAAGTTTGCCGTGGATTCGGACTCCAACCTTGATACATTTGAAGTGTGCAAAATTCAATTTTGGGAGCGCTGGCTGTGATGCTGCACTAAGTCATTTTCTGTAGTTTATCTGGATAGCAAATTGGTTTCGAACGCGGAAGGCCTCACGAGTTCCAAATCAGCCTAATGCATCATTTGAAAATTAATTTAATGGGCGCAGAGAACCGGAGATGAGGAATCGCTAATAATCCTTTCAAATGCCGTGGAATGGAAACCATTATCTCCAGTAGCTTTGCCCGGGCAGTTCAGGCGAGCCCGGCAAACGGACCAAGTCAGTGTTAGAAGAGCGGCAGGAGAGAAGGACTGGGTGAAGAGAAAGAAAGGAATGGGGAAGGAAGAATGCAGGAGTAACATTAAAATAATGTATTAATATGGCGGATCATGCAGAATTTGTCCTTTTTCTAAAGGTCTCATTAAAGGCATCATGGCAATCGTAGGAAAACTGCACGTTGCTATTTTAAAAAGGTTTGGATTGCATGGGAGACTTACGATATAAGGAACATACTGCATGATACACATCCCATACAATTGAAATCTGTAATTAGGCAGCATTTTAAATGAGCTATTTAAAATACCACTTACCATTACATCATACCTGCAGTGAGGTAATGGGTGCTGTTTATAATTAAAAGGTATTGCTTCCCAAATGATTAGTACTTATTTTATAGACCACTGAAAGATATTGGGTCAAGTTGGCTCTGTCTGGATTTCAGGTCGCTCAATGCGCATTAACTCGACAAGCTATTTTATGGGCTATACAGGCAGGCAGTGCTGAAAATGGGAAATATGTACTCTGGGACCCGAACACCAGTAAGGGTTATGGTTGAATGTTGTGGGATGGGCTAAGCAGGGACAGATCTAGGAGTGCAGGCATTCAAAGAGTCTCTCCTCAACCACTAACTAGGCTATCACGTCGCCCCCCACACCACCTGATTCATTAGACACCATCGGTCCCTCTCCTTCCTGCCACCCTGTACGCCTGCACCCCTCCTCAGTGCCCCTCTGTATCCTACCCCAGCTGTATATCTGTTCTGTTGTTAGCTCTGTTATGCATCTGTAAAGTTGTATACCTCTGTAAATCACTCTGTTGAGTATCTGTATTGTTGGACACCTCTGTAAAGCGCTACGTTGCTTCTGGAGGTCCGCACTGAATAAATGGTCACCCAATCCACTCACCGCTGATGCGATAGCTGATGCCTATCATATCATGCTTGAGAATAATGTAAACACTGTTGCTCCAGAAAAAAACACGATTGTGATCAAAAGGAAGACTAAAAGTTGTTGCTGTGCCAAAATTAAAAACCTAAAAGCGGTCAAGCGTAAAGCGTTGATTGCTGGAAAACCTCCAACTCAGAAATGAACAGAGCGAAGTACACAGCGGCAGCTGAAGAGCACAGAGATGCTATCTCTGATGCAAACCAATCAGCCTATGATCAGAGGATAAATAGTGCTGAGTCTGAAACCCAAGAACTTTTTTAAGGTTTTAAGGGAACTAGAGGACCTGTGCCCTTCAACAGAGTCTATCACTGAAGACAAAAACTGGTGCACCTCTTTTTAGGATGCCATGAATGATAAAATCAAGAATATACAGGAGGATGCTCAGGCCAAATGGAGAACTCACAGCAGAACCATGCACCACGAGATTCGCTCTGACGGCAAACAGAGCATCCTCCTCTTTGTGTTTTAACCAGTTCCTGAATGAGAGACACTCGCCCTACTGGAATGACTTAAACATACATTTTGCAAAGGAGATGTGTGGCTCTCAAAGATTGTCAAAGCTTGCGCAGGCAGGTGGCCCCGCTGACCACAATACTGATAAACTCCTTGTTTAGGGAATGCCGGGTACCAACTAGCATTAAGCAGACATGGATATCCCCATTAATATAAAAGCTTTCTTTGGAACCTAGTGTGCCTTTCAATTATAAGACTATCTCCAAGACATTATTTGTGCTTAAGATGTTGGACCAAGCTGCCTATCTGAAAGTACACGACTTCCTGGAAAGTCACCAAATCCTGGGGCAGAGGCAGTGAGGTTTCCATAAGGCCCACAGCGTGGAATCAGCTTTGCTGGACCTTAAGGCTAATATTCTAGAAATCCTGGAGAAAGGAGGCAACACTCTATTGATGCTAATTGACACTAAGTGGCTTTCAACCTGGTGGATCACTCTAATCTAATCTATAGCCGTGTTCAATCCGCCTACCTCTCACATTCAGCTGGAAGATGGGTGGAGTCCTTTCTGACAAATTGCACGGCCATGGTCTTCCCTCACTGCCACAAAGCTGACGATCTTGTGGTGCCCTGCAGAGTTCTGCAGGGCTATTGTCCCCCACTTTGTTCCAACATATTCACATTCTCATTATTTGAACTGTGAGAGGACAAATGGGTGCTATATACTAACTATGCTGATGATACTTAGTGTTGCATCCCACTTTTGGGAGATTACATCGGGGACACTGATTCTATCAACTCTTTCTACTACATCATACACATTTGGATGCTGGATAACGGATTGCAGCTCAATGACGCCAAAAAGGAGCTGGGGATTGTTGGCACAGCAGCACGACTAAGGAAACTCAGTCTGGATGACGTCAAGTTTCAGATAGCTGGCTCTAGTATCACAACCCTCCCTAACAGTAAGACACTGGGAGTAATGATTGACCAGGAACAAGTATGAAGGTCCACGTGAGCAGTCAAATTTCACCATATCCTACTGTTTAAAACTGCTGGCGCAGCTAAGGTAGTTACTGTCTCGTGAAAACTGTGCCACCATCGCTAGAGCAATTTTCGTAGACAAATTGGATTGTAGCTCTAGCCTGCTAAACAGCATTACTATGGGAGAAATAATGCACATTCAGATTATTCAAAATAATGCTAACAGAGTGGTGGAAGTCCTAGAGAAGAATGATAATATCTCGGAGGCAAGGTGAGCTCTGCATTGGCACCCAGTAGCCAGCAGGATTTCTTTCCACCTCACGTGCATCACGCGCAAGTGCCTATATCGCATCGGCACAGGATATCTTTCCATCGGTCTTGCATGGCTGCGATTACGGAGGACTCTGAGATCCAACAATGTGGGCTTCCAGCAAACTCCTATAGCTAAGCTCGATGTGGTGGCACAGGGGTCTTTCAGCTATGCATCTCCAAAAAGCTGGAATGCTCTCCCCCCTTACATGAGACTGTGTCAGTACTTTCCCAAATTAAAACATGGGCTGAAAACAACCTTATTTTATTAACCCTTGACCTACCTCCAGATTTGATACTGTATCTATGATTCCTGTTTTATGTTGTGTCTGTTATGTCTGCACTACTATGTCCACAAGCCTGTGCGTATGTGCAATATAAATACATATAAAATAAATAAATACAACAAATTTGAGCCCATGTGAGCAGTCTGATTTCGTCCATATCCTACTATTTAAAACTGCTGGCGAAGCTAAGGTCGTTACTGTCTCGTGAAAACTTTGCCACCATCTCTAGAGCAATAGTCGCAGCCAAATTGGAGTGTGGCTGGAGCCTGCTACAAGACATTACTACAGGAGAAATAATGTGCCTTCAGATTATTCAAAATATTGCTGACAGAGTGGTGGAAGGCCTAGAGAAGATGGATCATATCTCGGAGGCAATGCAAGCTCTGTATTGGCACCTGAGCCAGCAGGATTTATTTCTGCCTCAAGTGCCTATATGGAATCAGCACAGGATACCTTTCCATCGGTCTTGCATGGCTGCTGATTACGGAGGACTCTGAGATCCAAAAATGTGGGCTTCGAGCAAACTCCTATAGCTAAGCTTGATATGGTGGCACAGGAGTATTTTAGCTATGCATCTCCAAAAATGGTTGTGGGAAAGAGCACAACTCATGCATTGGTCTGTTGATTGGGCTCTTTCATCAGTTGTGATTTATCTGCACAGACTATGGGGAAGGATCATTGATTCACAGCACACATGCAACGCAGGGCCCTACAACTCAGGATTCTCCTGTATTTACAAACCTTTCACTCCACACAGGCAGTGAATTTGCAGTGATCACTGATGTCAGAGCTGAAGACCCTATCCGAGATCAGTAATCAGTAATGGTGGTGCCCATTGCCTGTGGTGTTACATCCTGGAAGATGCGTTCTTGTTGGGTTCTGTGAGCAGTCAATGGACCTCAGTCCTTTCCTTCGAGGGAAAAGGTAAGTGTGGTACCAGTCCAAAGGCCATCAGGAAGAATGTATTTTTTAAAAGCTTTTTCAAATGAAGGCATGCTTGGTGGGCTTTTAAATCAGGAGTTCAAGCAGAGAAGACGCTGGGACATGGTACTCTGCCCTACTAGGTTTGCACCTTTGTTATTTTCAGTTGAAGATGGTTTGTGCAATAGGTTTAGCTATGTCACATCAGATTTTACCAAAAGGCCTTAGTTTAGTAGCCTAAGATACTAAATGATACGGTGTGATGTAAGGCCAAAATTGACTTTTCTGATAGGTGCCCTTGTGACGTGTGGATCCTGGAGGACAATTCACACTTTCTCTTTATTCTTGGCCTCAACACAAGGGACCACATCTCTGCTGCCCTGCAAAGTCTTCACTTGCTCCCGGTCTCAGCAAAGATTACATTTAAATTCCTCTGCATCATCCACAAGGCTGTCTGGGGCCATGGACCTCTCTATCTGCAACTCTTTCTGTCTTAATAGTCTCCCTGTGGATACCTGCGATCCTATGGCACCAAACCCTTGTGTGTAAAAAAGGTTTTCTAAACAGAGGACACAGTGGTCAATTGCTTTCCTCAGCCAGCTCCTTCTTTGGAACAACCTCCCGCTCCCTCTTCGTCTTGAGCAGGACCTCCTTAAATTCCAGAAAATGCCTCAATACCTTCCTCTTTACCTCTTTCTTCCTTCCTCTCTCCCCTGCTAATCGCACAGTAGCTTGATTGATGTGTTAGGCCCTTATGCATCCTCGGGGGGCCCTGACCCCCCACATCTTATCATCCCAGCTGCTGTCTATCCCCTGCACTTGCCTAGGCTCACCCTCCACCACTGGGGGTTGCACTTGCCTTTCTTCATAGCACATCACCTGCCGCACTCCATGAGCACCACAGCACCTATCTCATACTCCTCTCCTCTGTTGTCCTAAAAACAAGATTTTACTTCTTTATAAAGTCCGAGGGCTCCACCACTTCATGACGTGGAAGCCTAAAGGCTAGTGGCCTTCAAGGCATGTGGTGGGGAGCCCTATGACCTAAAAAAGAAATAGGACATCATTACAAGGTCAGCGATAACCCGGCGGGTTGCCGCCAACCTCGTAAACCATTTCTGACACCTAGCTTCCCAGTGCAACTGGGAAGTCCCGGCGGACCGGGAAGCCAGGTGCAGGGAAATGTTAGTCCCCCTGGGTTCATGGACGCACCGGCACCGTGACTAACAATGCTGGTGGTTCCGTGATTAATCGCCTACTGGGGCCGCTGCACCCATCAGGGTCAGACCAATTGGGCACAGCGGCACCAGCAGGAAGACTCTGAATGTGGCAGTCCAGAAACAAGGGTGCTGGTAAGCCTACCGGCACCCTTGTATCCGGACTGCCACACTCATAATGAGGCCAATAGTTTCTGTTTGAAGTCACTGTGCCTTCATAAAAAAAAATATTAATATGTTCCTGTTTGTTCCTTTAACGGAAATAATTTCATTACGAAGTCAGAGTAACTTCAAAAAGAAACCATTTATTTTTTGAAATAATGGTACTCCCCTCCACACCATGATCCTTTGCAGATGACGGGAAAAAGCATTCCTGGCTACTTCAGGGAGCTGAAGGTATCATTACCTGGAACAATAGATTAAAGGTAAGAAAATATATTTTCTTTAAATGTGGGTGCGTGCATGTACGTGTGTGTATATGTATGTATATAATGTAATGTGCATTAATGAGTGAGTGCATTATGCAGCCTGGGTATGCCTGTGTGAGTGTATGCTGAAAGTGTGTGCACTAAAAAGTATGGGTGGCTGCCTGGGTGTGCGTGTATGGTGAAAGGGTACACACTTAATTGTATGGGTGGCTGGGTGTGCATGTGTGTGCATGTATGGTGAATGGTGTGTGTACTTGTGTACAGGGGCTCAACAAAACCAAAATTTCAGGAGACCGTTAACCCTTCAAATGTTGGGAGAGTTGCTAACTACACGAGCAGTGGTGGAGGGGCAAACTTATTTGTGTGGGGGCATCTAACTTCTTTACGCATTCTAATGAGAATATTATAGTGCAGATTCAATGTTACAAGCAGTAAACTCTCTAATTTCAGTCTGAAAGCACCCACTTATGGACTGCTGTGAGAATGAGCAGTCTCCTGTCCCCTCTCTACTCTTCCAATCACTCCCCTGGCATGCAAGTACTAAACCCACATCAGGATTTCAACTGCCTAAAAATGAACAGTGAAATGCTTTACGTTAGTATTTGCTGGGCCTTAACGATGAAACACAGGCGCTGTTTAACATCTGTGTCCTGTTCTGTCCGGCAATGGCTTTGCAGGTCAGCCAGGTCGAGCCAACATAGCCCAAATTTTCAGGGGGTGGGGGAGAGGTCTGAAGCCCAGTTAGATCAATGGTGTTGTGTCACTGCTTGTGTTTAATGCCATGATTACTTATTGGTAATCTTCATTACTCGTATCCCCATTCTTCCCCATCCCAGTACTTGTGTATGAGCACTTTGCCTCACTGGATGCAATCTTCCTTACTTCTAACCCAACTCTTCCTCGTCCTTGTACTTACCTATGAGGAAAGGTGCCTCATACATCAGCACTGGGACAAGGAAGCGGGACGTGGAGGTAATTCTGGTCCGATGTGCAGATTTGGGGGTTGGAGCAAGGGGTTGGAGGGAGAGGGGATGTGTGGGTGGCAGGGATTGTGGGATAAATCATAATGGCAATCAATCTCCAGGCTAAGCAGGCATGATATCTGGTATCAGTGGCTAGAGAGGCATTTTGGGGCAGACAGTCTAGTTATTTCTTATTTGGGCTTGACTTTCTTTAACTGGTCGTCTCTGATAAAGCAGTTCTGCTAAGTTGAATTACTTGTCTAGACTGGCATTTGGTTGCTGCCAGTCTAGCCGTTTCTTACTGTGGCATTGTATTTTTTTTCTGGGCATCTGCGATAAAACAGCCAGGATAAGCGTAATTGCTTTAACTGCCATTTTGGTGCAACCAGTCTAGGTATGTCTAAATATGTCCTGGCATGCTTTACTGTAATATGTTATTACGTGTCTAGACTGGTCTACATTGTACAGTGTAAAGGAATAACTATCCCCCTCTCTCAAGTTGAGTCTAGTGAAGATAGACCACCTCCCCCTCATACCAAACATAGTTAACTTGGTGGGGTGATTATTTACTTTGAACGGTGTAAACATTAGAATTATAGTGCTTTATTGGACAGCGCTTTAAGGGATAATTTAGTTATGGAGCCCGAATAACATGAAGAGTAGAGAAGGTGTCAGATAGTAACTGTTATGATATACTATCAAAGAATCTAAATCCAAATTAGCGCAGGTCCCAAGTTTTCGGCAAATTTGGGAATCTCAGACATTTTGTAATGAGTGCAGCCATTTTCGGTTTGTGACAAGATGAGGCACTTTGAAATGGATACTTGGTTGAGCAGACAAAATGGTTGCTTTGTCCTACTCACTCTGCCCTCACGGGACAGTTTTTATGAAGGGCTCATCCAGGGGACAAGGGAGGGGGCAAGGAGTGAGTACAACTGGTTTAGAGTAGGCTCGAGTGGCAGATGGGTCATTTGAGTGGCAGATAGATCAGCCAATCAGAAAGTAGAAAGAAGAACAGCTTGTTGATCATGCCATAGGAGTTAATGAATCATAGACAGGAAGGGGTTGTCTTTGTGACCAAACCATTTTCTCACCTACCTAGGACCCTATATAAGGCTGAGTAAAATTAGCAATTTCAGTAGAGTTCCAGAGGTGTCCACTATGTATGATGTGTACTGTCGACTGGAAGAAAATAAAACCCTGATGACTTCTGAAATTTGCCTGAGTTTCCTGCTTGCTCCAGTGTCTCTTCCTGATCTTAAGAGGTGCCAAGGCCCAGCAGATGGGGTGTTGGGAGTCCCATGAACAATAGCCAGATGGATGTTTTTTTTTCATTGTGACATGGCATTTTTAATAGCAAAGCATTCCATTAATGAAATCAGTAATGTTCCTTTGCACTGTTGGTGACTTGCATGTATTGGATTTTTTTATACTGATGTTACCCTGCAAAACAATTGCAAATGCTTTGGCTTTTTTAGCCAATTTTTCTCAGAAATTGTGCTGTATAATGACTGCATTAACACACACATACACACACACACACACACACATATATGCTGCTCCTAGTACAGTGTACAGTGTAACCTTGAAGCAGTACGCTCATGCGTATTGCGCAAGCATGGTAATCTAGGGCGGCCCAGAGTGTAGTACAACCCATGATTTGTTGCCAAACTCGGGGTGGCGCCCTCAGCATGGCTCGCATGGGGGCCCCCAAATGTTGTGTTACACCACTGTGTGCAGGGTGACAAATGGTTGAATATCATCACTGACTGGAATCTGTTTATGCTGAATGGACGCTTAAAGGGTGACATCCCGGGTTTGACCACGAGGAGCGTGGGCAGTAAGCAGGCTACGCTCAATTACTTCTTAGACAATACTGCCTTTACAGACTCTCTCTTCAAATGAGGATACAGCATAACGAGAGAAGTGACCATGCCATCCTAACTTTAGAGGTTGAAATTAAAGCATCTGTAGATATCCACTTACAGTCTGGGGAGCTATGTATCAACCATGCTGGCAATTGAGCAAGCTGGTCAGAGAGAAATATAATACTTGCCAACAATCTGTTCTGTCTGGCAAATAAATTACCCCTGCTCATCTGATAAACATGACGGTTGATGAAATAGAGGGATGGATCTCAGCCACTATATCAGCAGCTGTAAAGTATAGAGCACCATGTGCAATACTCAAGTCTGGAAAGTGCCATTGCTATGATAAACGACTCAGAGATCAGAAAAGGGAAATGAGATGGGAAATCCAGCAGGTACAGAGTAAGATCCCTGCCTCAAGTGCTATTGCGCAAATCTAAATAATAAAATATCGCTACCAATATTGGGTCAAATGGTGGTGCTATTCCCTAAAACAGGAAAGATGGCGAAAGATGGCTGGAGTGTTGTGCTCATGAGATACTAGGATGATATGGCAGACATTGGGAGCAGCACAACGATAGCTTGGGGGAAAGAGCTATTACCCTGTGAGTGAAGCTCAATGGAATGATCATTTTGAGACATCCCCATTGGAACACAAACACGTTGAGAATGGACGGTGGCACAAGCGTTTCTTTACGATCCATTGGGTATCAATCTCACTTAAAATCAAAAAACCTAAATCATCCAAAACTCTGGCCCTGATGGGTTGGCTACTGTAGTGTTAAAAAATGCCCCTGAGCACTGGGCTTCAATGCTGAAAACCTTGTTCAGGAAGGTGATGTGGGAAGGCAGGATTCCTGCCTCATGGCTGTCAGCGATAGAACAGAGTCCTGCTTCTGGTGCTGTATGTTGGGTCTACCTGCCTGTGCCCGATGCAGGTCATTCGTGTGCAATTGAGTCTCTGCTGAATGGGTACCATGCTTCTGCTGAAAAACGACATATTATATCTGAAGGCCTTAACTAATCCCCAGTGTGACCTTTTAAGGCTGCTAGGCAAGGACATGGAGGTCAGAGAAAACTGAGTGTTTGTCAAGTCCATTTTAAATCTCTTTAGCTTAATGAACTGGTCTCCAAAATGGGAACTTGGCTATTGGGATCTCCGAAAGGATTTCAGGATAAAAATGTTGGACTTGGACAGCAAAAAGACCACTAACATTTTCAGAGCCTAAAATCTTACAAATTTACATCTCATGTACTGTATACTTCACGACCAACACAGCGTTATCTCATGCTTTGACCATCTAGCAAACTTTGTAGGTTCATACTGCTCCAACAAATAAAAAGGCTTCCTGTATTAGTGAATACTGGGGCAGCTGGGAATCTGAAGCATGCTGAAAGATCTTGCTTGTAAAAACCATAGCTGACCCCGAAACTGGAAAGTATATCCTAACGGATTACCCTGTTATGACATCAGCAATCATGGTAAACCTAGGTGACTATGTCCATAACCTGATGAAAACCATTGGTCCACGTTGGAGCTGCCAGCATATCCCCTTTGATGTTCCCATTTAATCGGTGTAAACCTCTTTGCTCCATTTCTTCCATCCACGGCTTTCCTCATTTTCTTTTATGGTCTTAATGGACAGTCTTGATCTCAAGATCTCACCCATCATCTTCCAAGCAATTGGCAATGATGTGCCCAGATATCACTATCTGGATATTCTGATGTTTCTCGGATAGCTGATCGATCCAATCAGTTACCACATCCAGGACTATCACACCCTCTAGCTTCATGGGGTTTCAATATACATTTAATAATAAAAGGGTGTTGTTGTTTTTATGGGTCCATCCAGACAATTTTATTACTGTGATCTGAATATAGGAGTTTGGCTTCATGACATCAATTGCAGACATCTCGATTCCATGTTCAATCATAGTCAAGAGACCGTACAAAGGTTTTCCATGCTTCCCCCCTTTTGCTGGGTTTAGCAGGGCTGCGCAGCCATCAAGCAACGATGGCTCTTTAAGCCGGGATTCTTGAATACATATGAATACATATGATTTCCATGTTTGCCACTGTTGAGATAATTCTGTCTCAGACCGAGACACTCTCTTGCCCGTAACAAGCTGTGATAATATGTCAGGGTTGTTAACACTATACTGGTTCAACCGCATAGCCTGATCTGTAATTTGATAATTTTGGAGGTCTTAGTTTCTCCTGATGTCATATCCCAGAGCTGACAAATCATCACTTGCTTCAAGCATTAGTGTGATTAGTGCAGTGGATTTTAATATCAATACCACCAAATCATCTATTTTTTCATTTGAGAAGCTCACTATCCGTATATCCTCATACCAAATCACTTTCAACCGAAGAGTGTATTGCGACAGCTTAATTATAGTTGACCTGTTCAAAATAAGACCATCCTCTGATCTTAGGATTTTCTCCAGTATTATAGAGATACTGGGGTCCCAGCTAGCCATTTTCTTTTTGGCAGTATATTTATTCACAATCACTCGAGAATGTGGATCCAAAACAAGTGAGACCTGGCCTAAGGCATTTTTGTCATTGTAAGTGGGGCCCTGTTTGGGTTTTGTGAGGAGAGACTTCCTTATAGCTTCTTGAGGAAGGACCTTGTCAGAAAATGTAATATTAGGCCTGCACTTTTCCTGTTTTTTGCTCATAAAGTGCATGTTGTCATATTTCATAACAAAGGGCGACAAACATACTTTTCATCCGCAATCTTTAATAGGGCCATGGATTTTTCTCTCAGCTTCTAAATTTTTTATTTCATCATCATCCTCATATACTGACAAGTCGCGTAGATCCAGAAAAGTTTAATTGATCTTGTTGTCCTCATTGTCTGATTCATTTTCACTCCTTTGTGGAATATGTTCTGTGTCCATTTTTATTTTGTTCTTGCTTGCAGCCTTCACTCTCAATTGATCAGTACAGATTTCGTTAGGAGCTGGCAGAAGTGAGACATTTCAAAGAAAACTTCAAGAGCTGCAATTCTTCCTTAGATTACATTTTGTTCATGTTTTTGTCTTACAGGTTTGTTTGCCGACACAGGTTTTCTTTCTTGTCTCTTCAGTATTCCTTTGGTCAAAAATGGAGAATGGGTTGTTCTGGCCCATGGCCTTCTCCATTAATAATCTTGAATTAAATGAATTGCACTCATCTGCGTATATTGGGCAGGCAACTTTCTGGCAATTTCCTGAGCCACTGCTAGTTTGATTTTGCTGAGATTTTGAAGTACTTTGATTATTTGAAAATGGCCAGTATTCATGGTCATTAATCATCTGGGTCATGTCTCCACAATTTTGTGTTTGGCAATAAGCATCCTGCAATAATGGTAGGAAATTCAGTGTATTATCAGAGTCAGTTCCTGCTCCATTTTTGGACTGTGTTGATTGTTTTATATCCAACTTATTTGCATTTGAAAATGGCCAAGAGGAGATTTCTCGAAGGCCCTCTAGAAATATGCATTTGTCGATTTATCATCTTGAAGGAGATCTATCAGGGACTTGAGGATAACTCCTTCCATGTCTTTCTCTCTCCCTTTGTTCTCTCGCAACTCTTCCATGACAGATTCTACATATTTCAATTTCGAGTTCATCAAGGCTATAGAAGTTGTCTGGTGTTTATAGTTTTTGCTCCAAGTTTTCATATCATTTCAGAAAAG
Source organism: Ambystoma mexicanum (assembly GCF_040938575.1). Classification (NCBI taxonomy): domain Eukaryota; kingdom Metazoa; phylum Chordata; class Amphibia; order Caudata; family Ambystomatidae; genus Ambystoma; species Ambystoma mexicanum. The sequence continues at coordinate 692,756,704 of NC_090923.1, forward strand.
GGGCTAAAGTTATTGTTATAGCCGAAATGATGGACTCCTGCATCTCACTTGCCCAAAGTGGTTTAATGGACTCTTCCTCCAGATTACAGGCTCTGGGTATGCTCCTATGGTAGGTGAGCAGTCTAGGGATTTATCTCTTTGCTCGCTCCCAACCAAGGATTTCACCGTCATCTGTTTCAGACAAATCCTCAGCGTTGAGGTATTTTCCTGGCTCGGTCATAGAGGACCCACTAACACCTTTTTGCTGCCTTTCGGATTCATTTCTGACTGTGGAGACTTGGGTTGATGAAAAGACCAGCTGATCGTTACTATGTTGCTTCTGTTTTTTAGGCGGGATGGTATACGAGTATTCCATAGTCTTCCATTTTCTTGTTCCTGTTGGATGCCTGTTTCTAATAAGCGAATATTTGCACTATTCTCATAACATTTGCTGTCTCGACAGCTTACTCTCCCACTCTTAACATCATGGGGCTCCGTTAGGGCGAGTCCCTGAACAGGTTTTGAGGGTAAGCCTTGAGATTTCTGTCTCTGTCTTATCATATCCCAGCTATCTACTTCTTTTCGAGTAGCAGCCTGTTCACAACCAGATGGCAACTTTCCTCTATTGTCTGAATTGATTCACTAATCCATGATCTAGTGCTGCAATTTCCAGAATGTTTTTTTTTTCAGCCTATTTGGTAGGGTCTTGTTGTAATTCTTGTGGTAGCTCATCATTTGTATCATAAATAGGAAGCTCCTCTGAAGAGGCCTGAACTTGGCGGGCCGCTTTTGTACTGTGTCGAGATGGCAGTCTTTCATCCGATTCTGGTGTCTTTCTTTGCGATTATTCCACTACTCCAGTTATTCCAGTCGCATTAGTGGAGGCTTTCTCACTCAGTGCAAGATTCTGTGCAGACTTTTTATCGCATTGGAGACCTAGCAAGTTCATTGGGCATTCGGTCTCCTCGTAAAGGATTGATGCACTAGATAAGAGATCCTCGTCTGTTGCTTTGTGAGGATAAGTGCTACAATTGAAATCCAATGTCTTCATTGGTGCAGTTTGATTTTGAGGGGACAAGTTTGGAATGGCTTTTGCTTTGAAGTGCCATTCTAAGGCCGATTCATGGAATCAATGTGCACCGAAAATCGCTGCGCAAGCATGAAAATCGCAGTGCAAGCGTGAATATCGCAGCGCAAGCGTGCCAAAGCCGCGCACATCAATTCATCGAAGTCAGTGCGTGTGTAAATGTTGCGATGTGCGCTAAAATCGTGGGTGGCGCACGCAGGCGCACACGTCATTAAACGGCGTGTGCTACACACACAGCGAAAGTGCACATAGCGCAGCGCAGACAACAAAAGTGGGCGGAACATGGGGCGTAACAAGCGGAATGGGGAACAACGTGTGAAAATGTGGGCGTTACGGGGGATGTACAGGAGGTAAATGCTCGCAACGCCCACACGCACGGCAACAACACGTATTCATGGAATCGAACAGGGGAAAGGCGTGCGCCAAAAAAGATGCGCTATTCCGGAAACACGTACGCCAGCAGGAAGCAGGCGTAAGCAGCCCCACGCAGCATAAAAGTGTGCGCAAACAACAAACAAGCTCAGACACTACGATGAATATACCGTTCCTCGCAGCAGTGGTTGTGGGACACCGCAGGAGGAGGAGGATAGCCAGGCCCTGCATTTTTTTACCCAGGATCAGCCTTTTTGGGATGCCTGATGACCAGGTGTATGGGAGGTACAGGTTTCTACCAAACATAATACTCGACCTGGTGAGTGAGTGGGAGGATGACCTCACATCACCCACCCTGTGCTCCCAAGCACTGAGCCCTTTGGAAAAGGTGCTCAATGTACTGCACTTCTTTGCTACTGGTTCATTTCAGTGGACAAGTTCCATAGTGAGGGGGGTGTCACAGGCCACCCAGTCACGCTGCCTACACCAGGTGTTGGCCATAATGACTGCATGCCCCTCAATCCGCAGGCACATATACATGCCCAGAACACCTGCAGAAAGGCAGGCTGCCATCCAGGACTTTTACGGGGTGGCACACTTCCCCAAAGTGCTAGGTGCCATTGATTGCACCCATGTGCTCTACGTCCTCCCAGGGCAACTGAGCACATCTATCGAAACCGAAGTACTGGCATTCCATCAACGTGCAGTTAGTATGTGATGGCAAGGGAATCATCACCTAAGTATATGCAAACTATCCAGGGTCCACCAATGATAGTTTCATTTTCAGAATGTCACCCCTAAACCGGGACCTAGAAGCTGGGCGGCATGGCGACACATGGCTGATTGGTGTGTATAAATGCCGCTGCACATGCATGCATGTCAGATACTGAGTAATGTGACAACTAGGGGTGTCACGGTATTAGTTTTATGACGGTACAATAACCTTCTTGCCAAATGACGGTATATCATGGTTATCGCGGTATAGCAGGTGGAGTTAACTAATCTTAACAAATATTTTCTAAAAGGTCATAAATTGTCAGGTTTATCATCACAAACAAAACCAGGCACCCAGGGCCAGAATTGGGCTTTTCAACATACTTTCCACTGAAATGCCACCCCTTGCTTCCACTAAACACAAACACATGTGGAAAGGGGGGGGGGCTGCTGCAACTGGCAAAGCAAACTGTATAGCTTTTCTTAAATGGTCCTTTAGGCTTTTAGCTCCCCCCACTGGCTACTGGTGAAGATGAACATGTTGCCATCTTGATAATCTGCATGCCACAGATCAATGGAGTCTGATGGTAGTATACGCTTGTGCGCATTCACACACACACACACACGCACACACACACTCTCTCTTTATGTTACAGCCTTTAGTTTACTTCTGGGCCAAAAGGTGTTCAGTAATCACAGACATGTTACCCTTTGGTATGGCAGCAGGGAATATCCACAGAGATGATTACATTTCGCAGTGTGACTTATTATATGTAAATTCAATGAAAGAACCAGGCAAATCCCCCATTGTCATATGTTTAGAAAACATTATCCATTATAAATATATAAACCCCAAAGCCACCAACCCAAAGTCCCGGGAGGATAGCTCAGCGGCAACGTGCGTACCTTGGAAGCAAGACGACACGAAGCAACACAGGTTCGATCCCTGGGTCTGCGCTTAGAAACCTCTGGGTGCTTAAGTGTGTTATAAATACGCAACGAAGACAGAAACAATTACGCAACTAAATAAACAAAACCAATTTCTTTAACAGCGCCTCGATGCCTGCAGGCTGTGGGAGCGCTTTAAAAAAAATGTACATAAAAAAACCTCTTCCTTCTTGGCACTGTATTTATTCTTCCTATTGCTAACATATTGCTTTTGTGTCAGGCACGTGTGGTTTTGGAATGGCATTAAAAACTGCTCAAACTGAAACTACTTAGCAGAGGGCACATCCAACAGTGCAAGACCAAGACTGTGCAGCACTTGCTTACTGCAGCCTTTCCAAATCAGATTAAAAAGCCCACTTAACGGTATGAACGGTATACCGGTATAAACAATGTTATGGTTATTATTGTTCAATTAAGTGGTTCACGGTATCTTTAATGGTATACCGTAATACCATTACATCCCTAGTGACAACCCCACTAATGATACCCATCATCACCTCCCCAGGGGACAGTGCCTACCCTCTGAGCACCTACATGATGACGCCAATTCGGAACCCCACCACACCACCCGAGGTAAGATACAACACAGCCCATATTGCAACCCGGGGCATAGTTGAACGCACATTCGGAGTGCTCAAGTCATGCTTTCGCTCCCTTGACCGCTCTGGTGGGCAGCTGCTATATGCGCCCACAGTAGTGTGCAGGATCATAGTGGCAGCATGTGTCCTGCACAACATTGCAACCCGCCGGGGCCTGCCTGTGGACATGGTGGTGCCCCCACATCCCCAACCACATGCACGGCCGCTGCACATGGGGGGTGAAAGGGCATGTGGTGAGGCAGCCCGTACCCAGCTGGTGGCTAATTACTTCACCTAAAATCCTACCCCTGTGGAGTGCACACAGCCCTGGCACATACCAGTTGACAATCAATGATGATGACATAAGGGACAGTCAACTGTCACAACCATACCAGCCTGAGATTGGTCACCTGGAAGTGTTACATTGTGTGCATCCCTACCTACTTAATGACAACCAATGCTGTGTGACAAAAAGACACACATTCATGCAGCATGAATGACTAGCCCCTTGCAAAATACCACATGAGAATAGTGCCATGTCAACCAACCCCTCCCCATCTCAGCTACCCAACACACCATGGCATGGCATGCAACGTGAAAGCAACCAAATGAATGCACAACACTCAACACATTACACATGAAAGTCCCTAATGTAAACCGGCCACAGACAATATGTTCCCAGTAATCAATAAGAAACAGCACACATGAACAAATACTTACCCGCAACACAAAACAGCAACACAGGATGAAACAATATATGACAGTCAAAAATTAAAGTAGTGCAAGTCTCACAACCTGACAAAGCTAGCACATCGACCCCTTCCAACTGCAGAGTGTTGCTGTCCGGCAAATGTGTCAGTGTACTGCATACAACATGAACTGCATCTGCAAAGGAGACGGGCTTGTGAAGACATGAGGAAGGTACATGTGAATAAGGAGAAATACATGGATGCACAAGCACATATCAATTCACCATGCAGTGTACAATACAACAACAATCCCCACTAGGGATGTACACACAGTTTTGACTGCCCACACAGCTCATGGGGGCCCATTGTCACTGTGTAAGTTACTGTCACTTGGTCACACCCTTTGCAAGCCCATGGAAAGAGGAAGCAGGAGGGGTGTGTGTGTCAGGAAACCAAGCATCTAACCCAAAGACTGGACAAGCCTGCATGTGCCCAGCTGGAATACACAGTGGATGCCCACAGGAGCCACACAAAGCAACACACTATAAACTTTTTTTAAAAAAGTAATCAAAAATGGCCATGTGTGGACCGGGGGGGGAGGGCACCCTGGAGGCACGAGGTACAGGGTGCATCCCAACACCCACATGCATGGATGATGGAAAAAATAAATACCTCCATGGGTTCATGGCCTTCACGGCTATGCTACAGTGGGAGAACTGCCGTCGCTCTCTTCACCCTCTGCTGCTACATCAGGAGGTGGCTCTGATATGGGAGGCAGCCCACGGAAAGCCCTGGTATGGTCCTCCATGGCAGCAAGCATGCAGGTCTGGAAGGTTTGGTTCTGGAGGATGATGGTACGAGATCCCCATGCAGCACCTCACGGGTTGCATGCATTTCTGCATGCATGGCCTCGCGTGATGCCTGGATCTCCGCACGGGTTGCCTGGCGTTCAGCTGAGAGCGAACGTGTAAGATGCTCCAGCTGCTGTTCTGACCTAAAATTCCGGGAAGCCTCAAGTTCACCCAGAGTCTCTCTGAGGAACGCCAGTTCTATCCTCAGGGCTTCCCTGTGGGCCTGTGACTCTACAGATATGGCTTAGCGCAGAGCCTCCAGTTCAGCCTGTCTGTCCCTGGTGGATGCCAACATGTCCTCCCTGTGTGATTGGCAAATGGAGTCTGTTGCCTGCTGCTGGAGCTCCATCTGCCTTGAAGGGGGGAGAATGGAAGTGGCCACGCTAACCATTGCCTGAGACATTTCACACAATGCTCCCTGTTGTGCTGCTATACTGTACATGGAGTTCTCCCATACAGTATTGCCTGGTGGTGCACGGCCACCGCGTTGGGGGGCACCACACCTGTTTGTGGCAAGGCGATCTGCACCTTGCTGTGCTGGCACTGCCTGAGGCTGCAGGACTGCATTCCCCCTTTGATCTGCTGGCCCAGGAGTAGGATCAAATGTTGTGGCATGTGACCCTGCATCCGTAACCGCCAAAGGCGGAGTTACCAACACTGACATCCCCATAGAGGGGTCTACCCCCGGTGGAGGTGGGTTGGACAGAACAGCATCCCTGCCAGAAACACTCACCTGCGACGGCACATATGTCTCACAGTCCGATTCAGCACCTGATTCATAGAGTTCAGCGGAGGTGTACCCAGAGACACCCATGGACAGCATGGTCTGTAGGACAAATGGGTTTTCACCCACCACCACCCCACGTCCTCCACTGGTGCCCGGTTGTGGCTGTGATTCCTCCTGGGTCTGCATCTCCATCTCAACAGCATCAAGTGCCTAATCACCTGCAAAAAAATGAAAGATAACAAATGGAAACAGGCATGAGCACCATAGCACACACATAGGCCTGACAAGCCAGAGATCCAGTACATGCATTACACATGTCCCACATGACTATAACCCTGGCATGCATGCACTGTCAATGAGTTGGAAGGGGAGGCACAAAGTAGATAGCACTGGCATCACACATTAGCCTATGAGTGGCATGTCCAATACACATCCATGTCACATGCCAGCACACAGATGGCATGTAGCATAGCCATGGTACTTTTCAGAAGTACAGGCATATGGAAGGAAATAAGTACTGTCACCCATCCATGTGAGATGGACATCATGATATACAACATGCAAAATAGTGTTCAAAAACACGCATGTGCTACACACTGCAACAGATCCAGTGTTCAATTATACAGTGATGGCAGGCAGATGGATACATCCATGGTTGGTCACTTCAACATGACAGTAGACAAAAGTCATGTTCTACATCCAAACAGGGCCCAAAAATGATTGTGTGCAGGCCATCACTCAATCAGCCTGAATGGTAAAAACATACCCATAACAAGGTCATAAATGTGGGCTATTGTGGGTGTAATCTATGACAGAAGCATGTCACATATGTGGCAGTAGGGCAGAAAAATGCATTGTAAAAATGGGAAGGATTGAAGCAATCAGGCTGAATGAACACAGAATATCATGAACAATGTAGTCACAAGATGACAGTTCAAGGGCAACTGCAGTAATGTGGTGCAAATTGGCTACTGTGGTCAGAGGGGATACTGTCATACCCAAACCCAAGGCCGGTGAATGGTTTGTAGGAAGCACATGGGTGACCCATTAGACTCATGAGTACACACCCTCACCTGGCACTCAATCAGTACACATCACCCGAGCAACATACACATGGATTACACACACATGCATGGGCACTCACCGGACAATGCTTCCAAATCTGGTAGGTCTCCCATGCCTTTGATCTGTTCCTCTGTGACGAAGGTTCCAGCAACAGACTCATGTTCAGTGAGTTGGTTGTCCTCTGGTGGAGACCCACCACCAGTCACCAGAGTAGAGGCATAATTGGAAGACAGTTTGTTCTTTGCTCTGCGTTTCAGGTCATTCCACCGCTTGTAGCAATCATCAGCTGTGCGCCTCACAAATCCAAGGACAGTAATGTGGTCCGCCATGGTCTGCCTGTGGGCCTTACATTGAGCAGGCGCAGTCTTGCAGCCTGCAGTCACCACCATTTCGCGGCTATGTGCCAACACATAGGCCACAAGTGCATCAAGTTTGGCGTCATTGAAGCTAGGCTTCCTTGACGTGCCGCAGTGTGTAGCCGTGTCTGGGGTCTCAGCCTGTAGTGCAAGAGCACCCTTCTTCTTCTTGGAAGGTGGTGTGGATCCTGAGTGGCTTACGCAGCTCATGTTAGTAGGGGCAGAAGCGCAGGTGGACTGGGTACTTGAAGTTTGCAAAGGCACAATGACCAAAGATCTTGGTGCAGGCATTGGCTGCAGGGTGATGTCGGCAGGGCCAACGTCAGTGTAATGGACTTGGACCGACACTGTCCCGGCTGGGAGACTCGGAGCTGGGGTGGATTGAGCTGCAGCTGCCCCTGCAGCCTCCTTACCCTGGCTACTTAGGGCAGCAGATGACATTGCTGCCCCAGATCCACGTGGCCTGGTGACAGCAACTTTCACCGCCACATGTGGCTTAGACTTGGTGACCTGGAAGTCAGCCTGGGAGTCATCCTGTGCTGGTCTAGTTGACAATATGGGCTAGTGTAACAAGGACTGAGCTGGGATGGTGTCAGCTACATTTGCCCCAACCATTTGGGTGGGGGGGCGTAGGTGGCCCCGATTGGTCCTCCACACACTGGCCTCTTGGGCCACCCTGGACATCTTGGCCACGTCCCCTACCGCGCCCACCTCTTTGAGCTCGGCCACCTTTGCATCCCTTACTGCTTGGTCACCTCCCAACCATGGCACTGATGTTGTGCATATGGGAGTTGCAGTTAACAATTGTCCTGGGCAATTGGGGTGAAAGGGGTAGGGTACTAGGTGGAATTGGTACCCTAGTGCTCTAGCAAAGCTTTCTGTGACCTCTGGGGGAATATGACGGGTCACGCAATGCACAGGCACCCCTAAAAAAAATGCACGCAAACCCTGGTAGACCACGTGTGTGGAAAAATGAACCCGCACTACGCTGTGGCACCCAGAAACACAAAAATAAGCGTATGTGTGATACACGCAGCCTACTATGACCTATGAAGGGGTTCGCGACACGGGAGCAACCACAGTTGGAAAATACATGCGTGACTCACCGTCTGCCTGGAAAAACAATGTGAAAAAGAACACGCGTGTGCGCATTGGTAACACCCCCGCCAAAAGAAGAAATGAACGCTGTCTGAGGAAACAGGGAGTACGAACTGGAACCGTTGTGAAGTAATCGCGTGTGATCCGACAAGAAGTACAAGAATCACCCGTTCGCTCTCCACAAAAAGCACGTACAAGAAAATAGCATCATATTCGTACCTTTTAAATTAGCCCACACGTGCAACGTCACTTACGCGCTAAGGCTCTTTCCTCCAATAGCACGCTGACATGCATTTTTCTCACGTGCTGATTCACTTTGCACCCATGTTGTGGGAAACGCCCGCGCGCGTAAAGTTACAGACGCGCTTACGTGCTAAGGACCTTTCCTCGAATTACACGCTGACGTGCACTTTTTTCACATGCCAAATCACACCGTATCAAGCTGGCTCGCGAAAACACACAGAAGCCCAAGCTCCTGCCCAAAAGGCCATTTTCCTGCCCCCAAGAGCCCCGAGCACGCTCCCACCTGGCATCTGCTGCTGCCTGCTTGATGCCCACGTGCCCTGCTATTTGGTGCCTGCACATCAGCCATCTGCAGGGGTCCAGTTGCTGTGTCCACCCCTGCTGCAACAGAAGACTCCCGACTGGGATATAATCGCTCCACAGCCCAGCCCCAGGACCCAGTGGCCCACCCACGCCTGCCTCGGGGGTCGCCATGTTGGGGCAAACACCATCCGAGACCACTGGCGGCCCCCAGCCAGAGAGGCAGAGGGCCACCAGCTTCAGTGAGAAGGAAGTTGGTGTCCTGGTGGAGCATGTCCTGGGGCATTATGATGCCCTCTTCACACCATCGTGCGCCGACAAGGAAGGACGGGAGAGGATCTGGGAGGACGTCGTGGTTGCCATCCACGCGGAGTGGGTTGCAACCCGCAACATCAAGCACGTCCGGAAGCGCTGGGAGGACCTCAGGTCCAGGACCCTCAACAAGGCCTGGCGCCTGGTGAAGGCAGAGAATGCAGAGGGGTGCCAGGTCCACCTGAGCAACATCCAGAAGGCCTAAGCCCAGCACTCCACGCCCAGATCCTTCGGAGGAAGACCCGTCTGGAGTCGAGCAGTAAGTGGACATGCATTGCTATGTGAAACAGGGCATGTTGCAGTGTGCTGGTAGTCAGCTACTTGCCTGTATGTGTAACATAGGTCATGTATGGATGTGTGTGCGCCGGGACATCATGGTAATGCATGTGAGACCAGTAATGCGCGAACCACATGGATGGTGCATGTGTTCCAATGAGACATGGGGAGCTGCATGTGGAATGCACACATGAATGCATGCCAGTCCCAGTTCTTGGACATGGGTGGGGGGTGAGAGATGGGTGCTGCTCTCATGTACATGTATGGTGTGCATGTCTGTGTGTCTGATAAGCGTGTGTGTGACTTTGAAATGCCATGGATGCATGACACATGTCCGTGATGATGTGCAGATTCACTCATGTGGTCTGGTCACTGTTGTATCCACTGTGTCTTTGGTATACGAGCCATGATGCATGACCCTCCAGTGATGTGTGTGCATGGTATCAGTATTAGCCATGATGCATGTGAGTATGAAGGCACCATTTATGTCCATGGAGGGCCTTGTACATGCATGCTGATGTTGATTGCATGCGCCGTGCCTGTTTCTGCATGTGTTTTGCGTGCATTGACCCATGTGTTCTGGAGGGAAAGGATGGAAGTGACGTTTGACAGTCGGGGCCTGACCCTCAATGCTGGGTGGATGGGGGTGCTGGGGGACATGAGTCGGGGCCTGACCCTCAATGCTGGATGGATGGGGGTGCTGGGGGACATGATCGGGGCCTGTCCCTCAATGCTGGGTGGATCGGGGTGCTGGGGGACATGAGTCGGGGCCTGCTGGCAGGTGCCCGTCAATCCTGGGTGGATGAGGGTGCTGGGGGACATGAGTCGGGGCCTGCTGGCTGATGCCCGTCAATGCTGGGTGGAGGGGGGTGCTGGGGGACATGAGTCGGGGCCTGCTGGCAGGCGCCCGTCAATGCCGGGTGGATGAGGGTGCTGGGGGACATGAGTCAGGGCCTGACCCTCAATTCTGGGTGGATGGGGGTGCTGGGGGACATGTGTCAGTGCTCACTTGTGCATGGTGACATGTGGGCTGGCTGGGGGGCTTCACCAGGGTGGATGGGCTGCCTGCATGGCCAGGGGTGCAGTGTGTTCCCCTGTGTTGTGGTCTGCCTGCAGGCCCTGGGGAGGGGGGAGAGGGCACACCGGGGAGGACACACACTGCCAATTCGTTGGGGCACCCCAAAATACATGTACTCCGCTCGCACAGGGCCAATCGCGTGTGATTCTCCCCGTGCACCCCCGAAATACACATCCCCCTCTTGCACAGGGCCAATCGCGTGTAAAACTTCCCGCGCACCCCCAAATACATGTACCCCGCTCGCACAGGACCTATCGTGTGTGATTCTCCCCGCGCACCCCCAAAATACACGTACCCCGCTCGCACAAGGCCAATCGCAGGTCAAACTTCCTGCGCACCCCCGAAATACACGTACCCTGCTCACACAAGGCCTATCGCGTGTGATTCTCCCTGCGCACCCCTGAAATACATGTAGCCCACTCGCACAGGGCCAATCGCGTGTGATTCTCCCCACGCACCCCCGAAATACATGTACCCCGCTTGCACAGGGCCAATCGCGGGTCAAACTTCCCGCGCACCACCGAAATACACGTACCCCACTCGCACAGGGCCATTCGCGTGTGATTCTCCCTGCGCATTCCCGAAATACACGTACCCCACTCGCACAGGGCCAATCGCGTGTGATTCTCCCTTCGTACCCCCGAAATACACATACCCCGCTCGCCCAGGTCCAATCACGTGTGAGTCTCCCCGCGCACCCCCGAAATACATGTACCCCGCTCGCACAAGACCAATCACGTGTGATTCTCCCCACGCACCCCCGAAATACACGTACCCCACTTGCACAGGGCCAATCGCAGTTAAAACTTCCCGCGCACCCCCGAAATACATGTACCCCGCTCGCACATGGCCAATCGCGTGTAAAACTTCCCGGGCACCCCCGAAATACATGTACCCCGCTCGCACAGGGCCTATCGCGTGTGATTCTCCCTGCGCAGTGGGGTACGTGTATTCGGAGGGGTGCGCAGGGAGTTTTACAGGTGTATTCGTGGTTGGGGGGCTGTATGCTGGTTCATGGCGCACGGGGAGGGGTTGGGGGCTTAATCGGCGCTGCTGCAGGGTCGCTGCGCTACTCTGCACCACGGCTGGTTATGGATGTTTAAATCCATGAATACGATGTGCGCGGAAATGGATTTTGGCGCACGCCGCTGTGCGCTGAATTCTATGAATTACCCCCTTAGTGTTCCAGCATCTGAGTTTGAATAACTTATTTTAATTGTGGATCTCTTTTGTAATCTCACCTCCGTTCTTCTGTCAGGTCGTTTCTTTAATGTACAGTTTGAATTTGAATTTGTTGACATGACAGCAAGTTCAGAGACTGGTTCAGCGATCCGCTCTGCAAGCTCAAGCTCAGAGGCTGCTCCTCCTCCCAGCTCAGTGGTGGGTGGGGTCAATGGAGTCACCGGGCCACCCTTCGCTTCATCGAGCAGCAGCAAATACCAATCTCAAGCAGATTCTCAGCTCTGTTTAGGTGGGAGTCCACAAGTAAGTAACGCGAGGGAAACAGAAGTGGGTGGCTTTGTGACGCTCATCTCCTTTGGGTTCTGTTGGGCCATGTCGCACTCGCTGCTTATTGCTAATTCACTAGTTTCTTGAAGAGGAGGCAATACTCTTTCGGCCAATACAGTTACGCCAACAGTGCTTGTTAAGGAATCTAATGACGTTGCTTTGATATTAGTATTGAGCCGTAGCTGGCTTCTTGTATGTTGTCCGTTAGGGTCCCATTCCATTTACCTCTGGTAAGAGACCCCTCATGGGGCCGTAAAGTTCAGCAGGTGTTGCAGGTACAGGTGTTGCTTACCCTCCTGTGAACACTCTGCAAACACTCTGCGACGTTCCGCATCCGGAGTGGTGTTTTTAAAGAGGTTACAATAGGCACTGAAGACAGATTCTCCAGAGTCTCCAAACTAGGTACAGTTCAGCTCACAGGCCATCAGGTATCAACAGATGAAATACGATGCAAATACTCTGCCTATAACTTTGACTATAACACATTAAAGTATAAAATTAAAAAGAAGATTACTGTCATAGCCAGAAATCTGAAAAAAACTCACGCCAACTGCTATGAAGCATTTGCTTGTGTCCATGGTTAAGAAGATTGATCAACTGGAATTGGCTGATGATAGTATCAACGACTTTACTCAGTCTACACATGAAGCCATTAATACTCTTGCATCACTTAACACTAAAGGTATTGCTGATAGGAAAGGGAAGACTGGTTCTCCTCAGATATACAAGAACTTAAAGCTAAATAATCTAAATGCTTTCATGTATGGAGATCCTCACAGGTTATCGCTGATAAGGAGCTCTACATGCAGGCTGCTATAGAGTAAAAGACAGCCATCATAGTGGTGAAAAGAAATATTTTTGACAATAGGATTATGACTTCTCGCTCCGACTCAAAAGAACTTTTTTAAAATTAAGGGAGCCTGAAAATCCCTGTGCTGATAAAGTTGATCTCCTGGTTAAGGATGCTGTATGGTGCAATATGATTCAGAAAGCAATGCTAGGGATGCTGACAAGATAAAAGAGATTATCAACAATTCTAAGAAATCTATGGAGCTGCTTGTGAATACCCCAGACCAGAGGGACTGCAGACTGCATGTTCAGCAGTTTAATTTTGAACCTGTGCTGTGGTCTGAACTAGCATTGATTGTTGCTAATCTCAAGGCAACTAGCTGCAAAGAGGATAGATGCCCAGCAGTGATTATTAAGGCATGTACTCCTTTGCTGATCAGGGCCCTTTGTACATTTATAAATGCATTTTTTATGGAAAATCACACTCCAGATGTCCTGAAGAATCCTTGCATCACCCCTCTGTTAATGAAACACAGTTAAACTCCAGATATATCTACAAATTATAGGCCCATCACTAATATGCTATTTCTTTTAAAAATGTTAGGTTGGATTGCCTACTTCCAAATTTTTAGACCACTTGAATGCATATGTAATTTTAAATAAATGGCAATCCGGTTTCAGGCAGGGCATGGCACCGAAATAGCACTTCTTGATTGTTGGTCTCCAGACTAAAATAAGTCATCAATTCCTCTGATAATGCTGCACTGTGGATTGGCTCTTTCCTTAGTAATCCACTATGTAGAGTCTGCAGTAAGGAGGCTGAAGCCCAACCATCTTGTTTCAAGTTTGGCATCCCAAAAGGGGACTGTCTCTCTCCCACGTCCCATTTTCTTGATCTCCTAGAAGCAAATTATGTCTGTCACCTTTACCAACTATGCTGACGACACACAATGTGTCATCACACTGTCTGGTAACCGTATTGAAGATGAACAGACTGTAAATAAAATGTAAGAACGTATTCAAACATGAATGGTGACTAATGACCTGGCGCTCAACACAGAAAAAACAAAACTAATGATAGTAGGCACTGAAAACAACATACGGAAACTGAGTAGGGAATACCAGTATTTCTCTGTGACAGGATGTAGTATTAAGACACAGAAAAAGTAAAGACACTTGCAACCTGATTCATGGAATTATTTGCGTGAAAAAACGCAGATTTGCGTGCCTTTCTGCCTGAAAATCCCTGTTCGAAGTATGGGGATTTTCGGGCAGAAACGTGTGCAAATCTGCGTTTTTCACACAAATAATTCTATGAATCAGGCTGTGCGTGTCTATCTGGATCAGATTCTGAACATGAAGGCCCACATTAGTAGCCTACGCTCCTCTACGGGGATCTACATTAAATTGCTGTCACAGATTTGCCCTTACATATCGCGTGTTTACTGTGAGAAATTAGGAGGGGCCATTGTGGGCTCAAAAATAGATGACTGCAGCAGCCGTCAGGTGGGTGTCATGAAATCTGAGTGTGCAAGATTACAAACAAAACAAAATAATGTTGCCGGGTGATTACTGCTTTAAAAAAAAAAGAGAACACGTCTCAGATGTGAGGCACAGTCTGCATTGGCTACCCATCGAAGCAAGACTACATTTTCACTTACTACTGATGATCCATGAATGTCTGACTGGTGCGTGCCCTTTATATTTGGGGTAGTTGCGAATTCACAAATCATGTGCAAGATCCTTGAGGTCTAATCAGACCAATCCGCTGGTAATACCAGGTCATAAGTTAACACAGGCCATGAAAGGAGTGTTCTAACTTGTTGCTCTAAAAGAATGTAATGACCTACCCCCAGACAATAGGACCCTGACATTGGCTGTGCAATTGAGAAAGAAAGGGAAGACTGTTCTGTTTAGATAATCATTGGCTCCTTCTGCTACGTGGATTTCCTCCCTTTTGCCATTCTCTAATTGTTAGAATGTATCATTTGTGTGTCCACCTTGTGATGCCTTCTTTGTTTTGTGTTATTTGTCGGTGCCATTAAGCCTCTGGGTCTCTGGTACGCATTACAAATTGATGAAAGTAAAGTAAACCTGCTCACACTCCCAAATTGTAGGCAAAGTCACGTACTGCACCTTCTCTCACAGACTAGTAAACCCCACAAAGGAACACAAAGTGAGCTAGGTCTTTTCTAAAGTCCTGAACATCTTTAGAAGTATGCGCTCTGATTGGCAGACTTCACTCAATATATCAGGCCATAATTCCACCCTCTTTCTGAGGCTCCTGATTGGAGCTTGAACCAATGCAAGAGACCCGGGAATACACTGCAAATTCAGCCCGGAATTCTACAATGCCAAAAACCTGTCAAACTCTCACAAGAGAGTTGGAGCTCACCAAAAAGAAGGCAGGGCCCTGTGCATCATGTTTAAGTAAATGTCTTCAGGTCTAGACTGCAGCACAATTATTCATTTGTCTGACAGCTGTCTAGAATACCCACTAACATTTTATTGTGAGGAGAGTACGATGAAGAGGTTATACAAGAAGAAGTTGATCTTCTCCCACAGTATTCATGCTTTTTCTACTACAGATGCTTGCCCATGAAAAACATGTTTGCAGCACAAAAACACATCCCGGTCGGCTTAAAATAAACACACCAGGGGTGCACACCACCCTACAGCAGCCATTGTGTGCAGGGATTTAAGTAGGCTGGGGCTAGCTGGGGCAGAGTGGGACGTACATCATAGGCCAATAAAGATTGGACTAGCTCAGTTTGGAACACACTGCTGTTAGTCACCAAAGACACAGTCCAACATGTCAGCATGGCCCTGGGCAGCATCTGTACAGAGCCACACACTCTCCTGCACATGCCCAGCCAGGAGACAACCAATTACATGTGCGTATAAGACCGAAGCCCAGCAGCAGACTGAAGTTGAGCATCCTGTGAATGGCAGGTCAGAAATAGGAAGTAATGTAGTTGACCGACCATCATATAGCAAACGGAGGAAGAAAAGATGAGACTGCTGATGCAGGAATTTATTTGGTGTAATGGTTGGAAATCCTGTAGGGTGAGGTGAGATTCAAGCAAGAAAGCGAGACATAGGGGAGTTAAATGATGTCACAGTGCAGTAAAGTATGCCAAGCTTTGGACACCGCAATGCTTCCTTGGACGCGGGATCACGCAGTGCTTAAAGTGGGCCGGGACCTGCCGGGGCCCCCCATCCCACACAACATTGGCGGGATGCATTATCCCGCCGCAGCCGCGACGGGAGATGCGCCCGCCAGTTTAATTCCAGGCGAGCTGACAGAAGTGCCAGCCAGGCACAGCGTCGCTGAGGCTGGCTGGCACTTCTGTCAGTCGCTGTAACTTCCCTGATGACCCCTCATCTGAGGGGTCATCAGGGAAGTTACAGTTCCTTAGTTTGCCCTCTGACCCTGACCCTCAGCGAACCTGTGGGCTCCATGATCTAATATGCAGATTAGATCACGGAGCCCGCGGGGTCGCAGAGGGTGAAAGGCACCTCGGTCTCAGTGATCTATCTGCTCTGAGCAGAGATCACAGAGCCGAGGCGCCTTTCTCCATCGGCAAAGCTTTATAAAAGATGCCTTGAATTGTATACGTTTCAAGCCATCTTTTATAAACGTAGAAATATGTCTATGTTTATAAAAGACTGCTTGAAACGTGCACAATTCAAGGCATCTTTTATAAAGCTTTGTCGATGGACAAAGCCACCTGGGGTTTTGTCCGTCCTCAACACTTTATAAAAGATGCCTTGAATTGTTTACGTTTCAAGCCGTCTTTTATAAACATAGAAATATGTTATAAATCTCTATGCTTATAAAAGGTGGCTTGAAAAGTGCACAAACCATAGTAAGGTAAGCACACAAGTGTGCGTAAAGTAGTATGGTTTGTGCAATTTTCAAGCCACCTTTTTATAAACATAGAAATACGTAACATTGGTATGTTTATAAGGCTTGAAAGGTACACAAACCATAGTAGTACGCATACAAATATATAAATGCTCACATACATTTATATATTTGTTTGCGCACCTTACAATGATTTGTGCACGTGTTAGGCCACGCCTACAATGGAAGCCACGCCCCCAAACGAGGACCCCCCCTCAATTTCTTACCCCACTTAAAGCACTGGGATCACGTGATTCCTCCCTGCCTTTCCAACCTTCACAAATCATTCCCCTGAGTCCTATCTCTATGCATGCCTGCATTCTGAAAGAGAAAGAGATGCCGTGTTTGCTGGGTTTGCTGTTATCCTTTGCCGAATGAGCCCTGGATATGTTTCTTCTCGGAAGCGGTGATGCCGCTGAGTGAAAGAAGATAGGGGGTAACAGTGCACTGAATCGAGTTCTCTGCGGCCCCAATAGCCTGTCAGCACGGTGTTCCCTCCATGGGGAGAGGCCCAGTACGTAGTCCCTCGGTTCCTGACGTCGAGTTATATTACCAATGCCATGAACCCTGGCCGGAAATGCAGCATGCATGCTTTTTAATAAATCAATTTCTGCCATCTTCAGTTCCTCCTCAGACTTGGAGCGTTGTCCTGTCAGCCCCGCAGGGAGGAGAGGGGATATGGGGCCACCTACAATAATTTGTTGTGCATCGCGCTATTTGTGTCCGCATGAAAAGCAATCTCTTTTTTATTGCAACTCTCTCTATTCCCTCCAATTCATTTTTAATGCAACAGCCGAGCATCCAGGCGTCACTATTCATGAATATATCGTGCTAACAAATCATGCAACTAAGTATTTACACTACATGCATGCATGCACATAACCATCCCATTCGTGACTAATCCTTCCATCTTCTTCTTTTTGAATACATCAATATACATCGTCCACTACAACAGCACTGCAGTTTATAGAGGGTAGGCCACCTTGAATCCTATTTTAGTCTAACTAAACAATGGGGTTCTAATTAGAGCAAATGATTCAAACAATAATTGAAACTGGAAAGAATTCATAAGACTTGACTTGAGCTCTTAAGTGGAATACAGTCAATATAACGAAAAATGATCAATAAATGAAATTATAGCAAATGAAAAATAACGCAAAAATATCTTTAAAGAAAATATATGTGGGGTTGGGATAAAAGGTTAAATATTGGTGAGAGGGAGTTGGGGTGGGTTTTTAGCAAGGGGAAACAGCGGATTGAAGGGACCTGCCACCCCAAAATAATGTGTTTTGGTTATTTTTCATTAGTTATAAATTCATTGGTTATTTATTTATTCATTTATAAGACATTGAACCTCTCAAGGATTCTAATTCCATCCATGACAAAATCATCCAGTCCTATTGTTTTTTTGGAATTATGAGATGTGCAGTCCTAAATTTAACATGACTAATAGTCCAAGAATTTCAACGGGGAAAAAAACAGGACTCTGTGACTTGGTCAATTGGGAATCTTTTGTGTTTTGACTTTTGACAACTTTCTTGCTTGTTTAATTCAATGTACGTGTAGTTTATTTAGTTATTACCTTGTTTTTTTTTCTTAATGTAAGTTTATTAGGTTATTGTTCAGATTCAAATGGATGCAACCCCAATCTCAGTAAGAGGTACTTTTGGTTTGAACTGTCTCAAACTGATTTGAATCACAAAACACAACATTTTTAAGTTCAATTTCAATCAGAAGGAAGCTTTGTTAGGGCTTCCTTGATTCCTCATATGCTTGATTGGACACATTGGGCCTCATTATAAGGGTGGCGCTCCCGTAATGAAGGGGGGCGTTACAGGACCGGCCCCCTTCATTACGGGAGTGGCGATTACAAGCTTCCCTTTGCGGGACCCGGATCAAACGCCTGGTAAAACCAGGCATCCTTTCCAGGGCCCACAAGGGGAAGATGAAGGTAATAACGGGCCAGATGTAATCGGGCGGGTCATGTCACATGTCCGCAGACATGACCCGCCCAATTAGCCAATCATTATCTTGTCCGCAGAGCGAACAGGGAAGTGTGTCTGCGGAGCGGACATAGATACCACGCATTTTTTTAGACCTACTTTTTGATCGTTCAAAAAGAAACTACTGGACGTATTTTCACCCAATTTACAAAAGTACGCTTTCGGGACTAAACCGCTGCTTCTGCCGCAAATTTGGTGAAAATCCTTCCAGCGGTTTGATCTGTAGCCGTGCGCAAAGTTTTTCCCCCATTCAGTCTATGGGGACCCCTCTATAACTTTGCCCCATCTGGACCAAACCTCACCAAAAGTGCTCTTCCTATGGGATTAGCAACTTAACCATAACTAACGTGGCCGTGTAATCAGTGAAAAAAAAGTTGTTAAAGGGACATTAGGTTAAGTTGCGCTACTAAAAATCTATGAAATTCAGTTAAAAAAAGTTATTAAAGGGACATTATGATTCCAAGCAAAACCGAAAAACCCTTGAAATTCACCACTTATGGTAAGCTAAGCAACCATAACTCGCGCCACCAGCATGCACTGCTAAGACTAACACCCAGGACATCCCTGATAACATCACATGTCTGGCTCTCTCTTTTTTCCTTTATTGACCTATCTAGGCCAGTAGCAGTCAGGAACTAAAAATTCATAAACTCATAATTCATATTCAAGTACTATATTTCTAGACTTATACTTCTTGTAAGAAACCAGTAAGTACACTACATTTATTTCATATATGTATACATTTTCTGTATTAAGTACACTAAAACTAATATATATATTATTTTTTTTACACAGAAATATCCAGTACTTTGGAATGGCTGGAAGAACATTTCCCATGAGCTGAAATGAGTGAAGACAGTGGGCCTGATTCTGAGTTTGGAGTCAGCCATGGTCCGGTTCCAGTGGAATGGGATCTTACCGGGACATTCCGACCTAGGCGGAACCGGTAAGTCCCCATTTCAAATGCCATTTCCCATTCCCATTTGAACCCCCACAGGGCTTAATGGGAAGAGGGAAGGCACTAATAACGGGCCTGATAATTGGGGGCCCGTTATTAGCTCCAAGGTCCCTTAACGGGTCCCGTAAAGAACGTGTGGTCAGACCACACGTCCTTTGCGTGTCCCGCTAAGGGACCTCGGAATTGGGTGGTAAGGATTTAACGGCACCGGTCTCCTTACCGGTGACCGTTAACGCTTACCGCCCAACTCAGAATGAGGCCCAGTGATACTTATGGTAGACACAACATTTCTCTATATAAGCCAATTAATAACCATTACTTTATGTGTAGTTAACATATTTTATTTAACAGACCATACAGACAATATGTATAATATACCAAGAGAGACATTAGAAGATCCTCTGAAACAAATGGAACTAAAATGGATATTGTAATGAAAAATATCATTCTTATAAAACAGTTTGTTGAGGACCACATTAAAGAAAACATTGTCCCTCATGTACCTGTTCCCCCTCTCCATGTCCCAGCCTACTATCCCCAAACCCTCCCCAGCATGAAAAATGCTACAATGAGACTTCCATCCCTTCCTCCCTCCCATACATCATGTCCAAACCCCTAATTCCCCTGTATTTGTTTCAGTTTCTGCTTCCCCCTCTTTCATAATTTTTATTCTGTTATTCGATAATAACATTTTAAGTTTGTTCTTAGTATATGCCTGTGTCTCATTTAAAACAAAAAAAAAAGGCAGTTAGGGTGTCCGTGGACAACGCAGGTGTCCGTTATGTCCATAATTAACCAAAATGGGGGTGTCCTAAACACACTATACCTGTTCGTACTGTTTGAAATTAAAATGGAGGTGTACTTAAAACACACAAGATGTCCGTCTGTCCGCAATTAACCAAAATGGAAGTGTCCTATGGACACTATACCTGTTTGTACTGTTCGTAATTTAAATGGCGGAGTCCTTAGAACACACAAGATGTCTGCCTGTCCGCAATTAAGCAAAATGGGGGTGTCCTAAGGACAATATACCTGTTTGTACTGTTCGTAATTAAAATGGTGGTGTCCTTAGAACACACAAGATGTCCGTCTGTCTGCAATCCACCAAAATGGGGGTGTCCTAAGGACAATATACCTGTTTGTACTGTTCGTAATTAAAATGGAGGTGTCCTTAGAACACACAAGATGCCCACCTGTCGGCAATTACCCAAAATGGGGGTGTTCTAAGAACACCCCCCTGTTCGTAATCTCCGCAACCAGAATGAATATATCCATAGAACACATATCCTGTCTGCCTGTCCGCAAAGTTTTGACGCACATTTATTTTATTCTGGGACTTCAACACTGTTGGTAGAACACCCGCGCGCATGCACATCACACCCTTGGGTCCTACGAACAGCGTGCCTGTCTGTAACTGTCTGACGCACGTGTGTTGCACTTTTTATTAGTTCTGGGACACGAACACTGTCCGTAAAACACCCGCACGCATGCCACAACTGCCCCCGTGCATTTTGTGTCCTGCGGACAGCTGTTCCATTCATGAACGTGTCCGCGACGTCATCATGTGACAGCACCCATGCTGAGCGTGTGTCCTTATTTGCCCCCGAACTTTTAAAAAATGCTTTTTTGAGCAATCTAAGGTATTCTACACTAAAAGTCACCATTGAACATGTCCCAGACAATGTCCCTGCCGATCTATATACTTTTTGGAACTTTTTGACCCCTTTCTTGGTGTTCGACGTGTCTATAAAAGGACACATCCACAGAGCTGATCCTCATTCTGCTTTTGGATTTCCGAAATTTACAAAAGGACAATTGCACAGGTTGCTATTCTTGGTTCCTGGTTCTTGGTTGTTTGTTATTAACCTTCCAGATGGCATACCAAATTGCTTCTGCTGCTACTGCCTCGACATCAGCACCCCTAACCCCTCCACCACCACCACATCCGCAAGGGCCTGCAGAGGGGAACAGGTGTGAGGATGCAGAGGAGAGGGATGAAGAGGATGAATAGGATGAGGTAGTTGAATTCCATACTACCAGCACTTATCGTGAGTCGTGGGTGTGGCGGTTATTTATCACCGTCGATGGACTGCCAAAAGCTTGGGCGAACAAAGTGATCTGCACTCAGTGCCGCATGGTTCTGAGTCATGGCAAGCCTGGTTCGTATAGCTATGGTACTGAAATGACACCTACGGTCGTTACACGTTTGGGGCTATTCGTAAGGTTGTACCTTACGATAAACGTAGTAGGTTGAGTTCCCCTGCAGCATCCTCCGTTTCCTCTCCTGTCACCATAAGAGACTCTCCAGTGGGACAGCACATCCCTCCAGCTGCCTCGCAGGCCATTCATTATGCTGTTCACCCTTACCTTTCGAGGATCACAATATTGTGCATGTACTAAGACGCAGTACTCGGCAGGGGGAGAACCTTCGGAGTGCTTTTGAGTCTGCGGTCAAGGAGCTTGAGAAGGTCTGCAATCTACCTCAATAAGGCCAACCCTACATCTTCCTCTCGCCACCTGCCCTTTCTTATTCCCATGATTGGTGTCCATTCCTTACCCTCCTTTCCCCTCCTTTCCTTGTGTGTCGTGTTTAAAAAAACAAAAAAAATAAAACAACACAAAAACCAAAAATTGGCTCTTTTCAGAGCCTCCTTTCACAGTTTAAAAATAGAAGTGACAAATAAACAGTGCCGGGCCCTGTGCATTTTTTAGAGTCCGCGGACAGTCTGCGGACATTAACATTTTTGGGGGGGTGCTGCCCTATCAGAACCATTGCACGTTTCTATGGGAGGAAGTGGTGGCTCTGAAAAGAGCCTTTTTGTGTTTTTTATTGTGTTTCAAAAACTTCAAATGGTCAACACCTACTGCAAAATCGATTGCTGTAATTCCAAAAAAGGTTGCAATGCATTTTGCATATTTCACAGAAAAATCTGATTGCCGGCATAAGTAAGATGTACTCTGTGAAAAATGTGTGTACTACAAAACATAGGGCCTGATTCATGGACATGTTTTATAATGGTGCAATCCCATAAGAAAATGTTCCATGAATCAGGCCCATAATGTTTTAATTCTGAAAGGAGGACATGCACAAACAGCCTTGTTAACAGTGTGCCTTGCTTTCTTCATTTGTGTACCAAATGAAAAATAACACAGCCACATTTGTCTCTGTGCAATACAGGAAAAAATTACTCTGGAGTTTGAATTCATGTCCATAACTTTCCCAAGTCCTTCTTTCATTACAAATTGCAAAGAGATTCCAGACACATGTCCTAAACTGTTCCCTCACAATTAATAATAATAATAATAATGTCTGGATGACTCTGTGTCACCAAAGTAGCAAAGAGAGGTACCAAATCCAGCCACTGCATTCCATGCACTCCATGCCAGTGCACTTCCACATGAGAGAATCCAAGATGTGCGGCCACTCCACAGCGATCTGCATGCACCTCCAACCAATGTATCCATGAATCTCCCAAAATCCAAGCAAACATTTCTGAAGATAGAACGTTATTACCGGAGCAATTGAGAATTTTCCGTAGTGTTTGTTAATTTTTGCTCCTTGTAAGCCTAGTTTATTAGTTCTATTGATTAAATCATTTGTCCATGTGGCTTCACGGATGGAGTCGTTGATCATTATGCCCAAGTATTGTATGCACTTTATGATGCTTAGAGCCACGCTTTCAATTGCCCATCTGAATTTTCTGTCTTTACTTGAGAAGGTTTTTCCGATACACATGATCTTTGTTTTTTCTGTGTTTAAGGTTAACTCATTGGCTTTCAGATAGTTATTTAAACAGTGCAGGAGATGTTGCAGACCAATCTGTGTTTGGTCAATCAACACGATATCATCTGCATACACAAGGCATTTGATTGGTGTTCCGCTTATCTTTGGGGAGAAGCAATTAACCAACTTCAGCCACACAGACAAGTCTGAAATGAATAGTTTAAAGAGTTCTTCTGCCAGTGGGCAACCTTGCTTAACACCTTTATGCGTTGATATTGGTTGGGTCAGAGTACCTTGCGAATTCACTCTTTTTTGGATGGTTGTATTGGTATGCAAGGCTTTGATTGGGTCTAGGAACTGAGCAGGACAATTCCACCTTCGAAGTTTGGACCAAATCTTTTCACGATTTATTGTATCAAACGACTGCCTCAGGTCAACAAAGGCAAAAAATACTTTTTTCTTTGACTCTAAGGCGTTTAATTTTAGGATAGTCAGTAGGGTGAGGTTTACATCAACACCTACTTGCGCCGTAAAGCCAGTTTGTCGGCAATCAGTAAGCCTAGCCACGGATGCCCATGCAGCTAACTTCAGTGGAAGGAAGGAGCCAAATATTTTCCTAATTGTGTCTAGAAGGGCAATAGGACGATAGTTAGCCGGATCATCTCTACTGCCCTTCTTGTAGACCGGGACCACTATTGCCTTTGCTCAAGAAGAAGGCATTTTCATGGTTTTAGAGATATGGCTCAATAATCATTCAATAAATGTGGCTCACTGTTCTTTATGTTTCTTTAACATGATGTTAGAGATTTGATCTGGTCCTGCTGCTCTCGAGTTCTTTAGCCTTTGAATTGCTTTTTCGAGGTCTTCACAAGAAGGCGTTATATCCCAAGCTTTTGCAGTATATTGTACATTGTTTTGTGCTTCTTGGTTAGGCATCTCATATATCGTTGTAAAGTATTCAACCCACTTCGTACTTGGGATTTCATTTGAGATGCTTGGTATGGATTTTGAGTTACCCTTGTTTAGGATTGCCCAGATTTCACGCATGTTTTTGGTGATTAATAGCTTTAGCATGATTTCAGCTTGATTTTGTTCTATTATCACAGAGTGAGATCTGATCCAGTTTCTATAGACCTGACGCATTTCTTTAACTTTTATTTGTTTGGATCCTAGATGACTCGAGGACTTCTTTATTAGTCGCAGATCTTTCCTTAATGCCTTTTTTGCCAGGGCAATTTCATTACTAAACAAGTGTTTTGGAGTATGCCCAGTTCTTGAATTTGCAGATTTCAGCGTGAAGTCAACCAACATGGGAGAGTATTCAACGTTATTTTATTGAGTAAGACTCTGACATAGTTTTTGAATTAAGGGGCCATTTGTAGTGAGCCGATTGCCTGCCAAATTTGTTGACAGTTGAACTGCATGTTTGTCAGGCAGGTCATGACCTTCACTTTTCCACACGAGACGCAACATATTGTGGTCACTATGTTCCATCGGAACCACTCTTTCGAAAACGTTTCGAGATGCCCAGAGGTAGTCTATGGTATTGGTACGCTGTAATCGTTTCCACGTTGGATTACAGGGCTGATCGCCTTTGGTGTTTCCATTGACCATCTGACAGTTTTGTGATGCGAGGGCTTGTGACCAGAGTTGTCCACTTTCAGCTACGTCATTGTCCGGTAGATGTACGTTTGTCTTCTTTTGATGGTCATATTTAAACCAGCTGCAGTTTAAGTCACCACATATAATTACTGATAAGTTGTTATAATTGAGAAGGACTTCATCAATTAAATTTGTTACTGTATTTATGAAGTTCTTAGCTGTGATCATTACCGGGTTCCAATATCCATTAATTAGTCATAAATGGCTATTCTTGTTTAAATTAGAGGAAACCATTTGTACAAGGGTACATTGTACAAATGGATTTGGATTTACTGATGCCAAGGGTGTCATCCAATTGTGAATTTTCAGTAGGGTTATTAAACCTGAGAAGGGACGTCCGTTGGCATTATTTTTTGCTGGATTTAAAAAAAAAAGAGAACCCATCTCGGGTCGGAGGATCACAGAGCCAGGTTTCTTGCAGACAAATTGCAAAAGCTTCATCTAGGGATTCTGTGAAGTTGTTAAAGAGATGTGTGAACCCACGAGTGTTCCAAGAAAGCACTGTCTGCTCAGGCTTTGTCTCTGTCACTCATTGTTATTGGCGATTTCCGTTAATCGAGCGAGTCCCGTCTCTACTTCTTTCGACTGTGGCTTGATTTCCAGAGCCACGTCGAGGTACCTGGGATTATGATAATGATTTTCGCAAGGAAGTACGGCGATCTTCACTTGGAAGCACGTCGATATATGCTCTACTTGTCGAGGTAATGTCAAATCAAAACACCAGAAGCTCTTCTATTGCTTGTAGTAATATGTTTTTCACTGCAGAGGATGTTATATGAAGCAGTACCTGTTCAGAAGTTTTCTCTGTTGTATACTCAACAATTTTAATGTCATCAGACGATATTGTCCGAAGTTGTGGAATGCAGGCAAATCATTTCAAAACGTTGTCTCTGTTTAAATTTAACTCGTTGTCGTCATTTGGATATTTTGTAGGCGAAGTTTCCATAGACACATGTTTTTTTCTGACTTTTGGCATTGTGCACTTTAGATCAATGGTGTACTCTATTTTTCCTCTGATTTATTGTTTGTTTTGGATTTAGCTTAGAGATTACAATTGAGGATTGAGCCTGCAAAACATTGGAGTTGTCCTTTTTTGTTGCCTCTCGACTTTGAGGTTACATCAGTACTGATGCAGAGTTATCAGGAGTATCTTCACTTTCTATTGAATACGTTGATAGGTTGCATAAGTCAACAGAGCTTTCGGCCACGGAGCTAGAGGTACTTTTTTCGTCAGACTCCAGCCACTGGCATTTTGCCGTTTGCTTGTTTGTTAGTTGATTGGTTCCTTTTTCCTGGACGTGAACTAATTCTGACTGGCGATCAAGCTGTATTGTACCATTTTTTCGCTCAAAGAGGCTTTATTTTGGCGTTGTGATGTTTCTTATAAATGTTTTCACATTTTGATGGACATGTTTTTGTTGTTTGCTATTTTGTCCAAGTACAGTTGCCTTTTTGTCAAGCTTTTGTGACTTGCATGAGTTTTCACTCGTTGCTATAGTTTTTGCAGGACCGCTGAATATGTTGAACGAGTTTGTTTGGTTTCTGGCTTGTTCAAGGGTTTCATCATGTACAGTGGGGACATCCATCTGGAGGACATTATCATTTGCTGGAGATACAACCTTATTCTTAGAAATTAGAGCCACCTGAGATGTTTCAGTGTTTGTTAGAAGAGGAGGCAACTGCAAGATTCTGGAGTGAGAGGCACTTGGATGAGGAGCAGTGCTGTTTGAGGGAACAACTTCATTCTGTGTGTTGAATTTCGATGTTTGTATCGTTTGATCATGACTAGCATTTATTCTCATCCATTTGTCTGCTTCTAACAGACCTTCAATTAAGGTGTCATTTTGGCAGTGATGCCGAGCTGCCAAGTCACTCAGGCATTCTTGCCAAGTGATCTAAAGATCCACGTCCTTTGCCATCTGTGCTTGCAGAAATCCAGTGAAAAGATCTATTTTTTCTATTTTGTGTACCAGGTTTGACAGCACAGCCCCTTGGTCATTTATTATTCCATTTAGTGTTTCATATAATTTAGTGAAAGGAGCGAGTGCAACAGCAGAGGCAGCTAGTACGTTGTTATGTATCTGAGTTAGGGCTTCAACAGAAACACCCAGATGTGGAACAGAGGCTGTGGTGGGCTTGTGACCAACTGAAGAGGTATGTGAGCAATCCAAATTGAAACGTGAGTAAGGTGGAGAGTAGTTTCTTGTTAGATTGAGTGCTTGGGTTTCTTCATGAGAGTGCTTGGTTTGGGTATGAGGAGTGCTTGAATTTGCTAAAAGATGGTCTGTCTCTTTTGTCATAGGCTGTGATTAAGACTATAGCTCAGCTATTCGTTGTAGTTGTTGCGCTCTTGCGATGGATTCGTGTCCATGTTGGTTGGCCTTGGAGTTGAGCTGAGTGAAGTGTCTTGCGCAGACGATGGCTTTAGCTGTTCAGATAGATGTCCTGGCATTAATGTGGTTCGCACGCCTTTTGCCTCAGGAGCTTGACAAGCGTAGACGCTGAGGTTTCCTAGATCTATGGCATCAGAAAATTGTCTCGGCACACATCTGTCCCCCTTGTTCTTTGATGCCACTTGAGTTGATGTCCTTGACAAAAGGTTTGAATGATGAATAGTGGAGGGGTTTGCATAGTGCCTGGCATTGCCTGCTATCGACACAATGGTTTGCTGTGGCATCTCGTGACTTATAGCTAGCTTGTATCCTTTATGAGGTAAAGGCAGGACATGGCCTGATTCTGGCATCAGGAGAGATGGCAGCATTGGAATACAGATTGGAAGGTTTATCGTTGGTGACATACCATTATTCAAAGATGTGCATATTTCAGCTTCGTTTTGATTTGGAAATTAATTCAGCAGCAATACGTCACCTGAGCCTGTAGAGTGGGTAGTAGGATGTTTCCCCTCGATATTTGGAATGCTCATTAACTCGTCGTCACTAACCATGAATGAAAAAAATCTTTTGTCATTGATAGATTCAGGTTTTTTTGTGCCTGTTTCCATCGCATCTGTTTGAGAAATGCAAGGGGATTCAGTATTCACATACAAGATGGGTCGATAGTCTGGATTGGCCGGGGTGAGTGATACATTTGCTATGCAGGATGGATTTTCAGTCCGATCCGGCGATACATTTAGCTTGTTGCTTGTATTTTCATTTGGCTGTTGTGGAATTAAGGTCGCAGGAGAAACGGGAGGAGGGGGAGCTACCAAAGCTGGACATGCTGCGGAAACCCCTTCCTTAGCAACTGAATCAGTTTGCACGAATGCATACTTTCTGTGCTGACATTGATGTATTTGTTTAACTAATTTGTTTACAGCAGAATCAATATTTGTTTCTGAATGGATTTCAGAGGCGAGTGGTGGAGACTCGCAGACACGGCTCGAGGGCACTATTTGAAGGTCTGACAGTGGGGCTAGCATGGGAGGTAAAGTAAAAGGTTCAAGCAGAGTTCGACATGCAGATTTGCTTACCTTTGCTCCCGCTGGGGCTTTCATCGCCGTCCACGGGTTCAACATGCGCCATTGAAGGGGTTTTCTACGAGTCTGAGGGCCCTCGACCGTTAGGGTCATTTACCTCAGTGAAGTAGAGCGGGGGGGGGCAGGCGTTCAGGCAATGGACTCGGAGCGGACTGGGACTCTGCACCTGGACTCCGTGCCGCGCTCCGCGCGTTGGAAATATTTTTAAAGCAACAGTTAATGGTAATGAAAACAGGACTGACACGTCGTGCAGCTCCTCTCTCGCCGAGTAACTCGCAGAGACTGGGGGCCGACTAGGACTCTGCAACTGGACTCCGCGCCATGCTACACGCTTTGGAAAGGTTTTTAAAGCAAAAGTTAATGATAATGAAAACAGGACTGACACGTAGTGCAGCTCCTCTCTCAGTGAGTAACTCACAGAGACTTGGGGTAGACTGGGACTCTGCACCTGGAAACTTATAAAAACAGGAGAGAAATCATGTACAACCCTTAAAACCTACCGTAGGAAATTAATCCTAGAAGCTCTCATAGACAGGGCAATCCTTCCAAAAAGAAGTTATTCATTTTAGTATTAAACAGAATGAAACCACTAACAAAACTAACTACTAAACTACAAAAAGACTTCTCAATAAATGAAATATAAACAAAAATAAACATCTGTGGAGGTGAATGGAGTCACACCACGAGCACAGAACCATATTGTAATGAAGAAGAATATAAAGAAAAGCAAACAAACCCAATTGCCATACATAGCAGTGGACAAGAGTATGAAAAACGTAATAACACCATGCAACAAAAAACTCTGCTCACAAAAATATCCCCAGAAAACTCAGTATCACCTCTCCATTCTACTGAACACATCAATGTGTAACATTGCCAAAAAATCTTTCAAATCTTTACGCCTGTTCCTCAATCAGTATGTAAAAAGAAAAGACTAATTCAAAATGAAACTACTACAAAATATGGATGCCATATTCCAGTGCGCAAATACATAAGACTACAAGGACATTCATTAGCCTGCATTTCAGGACCTATTTGCAAAAGCACCTTCCATCAGATCAAAATGATATCAACACATCATTCAATTATAATAAATCGGGTCCATAAACTCTACTACGCTAAAAGTCCTGCTTTAGCACTAGCCAAATTAAAATCTTCTACATTGTACAGCCAAACAAGAACTCGAAGAAATAGAGTATATCCAGAGAAAATATTTTGGAAGTGAAAGCCACTTACAAAATGCAATAGCTTTACAACAGACTATCAACTACTGTACGAATAGCAACCTTCTATTAAACACATACAAAAAAGAAATACTAAAGTTTAAAAGTACCTCCACTGAAGTACCAACCCATTTGTGTGTGTGTTGCTGTGAGGACTTTTTTTTATAAAAGTAGCACAAAACTGTAGACCTAACGTACAAAATAGAAGACAACGAAGATTGCAAGTGGTTGCAATTAGCTCTCTACCTTATAGCAGAAAACAAATACAAAATTACTGACCCCTTAATACTTTGCAATTACTGCACAGCAAAACTCGACAACAACCAAACGCTTTTACGTGCTATCAGAAATAACTTGGAATTATTCCCACTACCAAAACCCCTGCAACCACTACATTTATATCAGAGCATCATAATTCAAACAGAGCACCCATTTCAAGCAATAATACACCTTCAACCAAAAACAGCAAAATTACCTCCCTCTTAATTAGTGAAATGTATTTGTGGCAAAGTAGTTTATTTACCATTAGACCTCTAAGAAAATGTACACACTCTACCAGTGCAACGGCCAATAGATCAATCTTTAATTGTCTTAGTAAATGGCGTATCTGCAAAAGACAAACAAAAATGGCAACAACTTGTGGACTTACATAAAGTTAGACAAGCCCTTCAATATATAAAAAACAACAATGAATATTACGAAGAAATTAATATTGAAGAAAACCTGAGAGAAACTGATGAAATAATTCAAGAGTCACCAGAAACTGGTTAATTTCATTATACAATTCATCCTTTACCCTCTAAAGACACCATAGATGATGCACTGGACACATAACAAATGTGACAAGCCAAAAGATCTCCAATCAGCATATGGGAAAAAAAATATAGAAGCACAGGACATTACTCTACTCTTTCCTACTGGAAAAAGAGGAAGGTACAATGATAGACCCACACAGATAACAGCATCAGAATGTCGCTCTTTTCGAATGTATTCTGACGACCCCAGATTCAGACAAAATGTGGAATACATATTCCACCTTCTCTTGAACAAGATGAGGTTTTACAGTCAAGTATTACAAATCGTTTAGCAAACATGCGTGGTACAAAAGAATACTGGTTCCGATGTCATGATATGCACGCTGATATGAAATCTAGGCCCACCCACTTGGTTTGTTACATTAAGTTGTGCAGAATATGCATGGGAAGATTTACATGATTTCCTACGCATAGCAAACAAAAATAAAACAAACATAGATATAAAAACACCAGGAGAACCCTGCTCTCTTGATCCTGTAAATATATCAAGATATTTCCATCATCGATTCATTGCTATATTACACTTTATTTGTAATAAGTCTGTTCCTCCCCTCGGAGAAGTTCAACACTTCTTTTGGAGAAAAGAATACCAAGCCAGAGGAGCACCACACATCCACATGCTTTTATGGATTAAAGATGCTCCTAAATTTGGTCAGGACAGTGATGCCACTGTTTTGCAGTTCATTCAAAAATATTTCACTTGTGAAATCCCTTCACAAATAACACATAGTGACCTTCATGCATAAATTCTTCAATTTCAAAGACACAAATGTGAGAAATAGTGTTGTCACAAATATTTAAAAAAGGGAAATACTACACCAAATGCCGCTTTGGTTTCCCTAGACCAGTTTCAGCAACAAGTCAAGTAAACAACTTCATGTCTTCAGTCAGACATAGGGCCTCATTACACGGAAGGCGGTAACCATGGCGCTATTAGCGCCATGGTTGCGGCCGGTAATTTACCGGTCCCACCATGGTGAAGAGTGGAATTACTGCCCCATTCCTAGGTTAGAGGGGTGGTAATTCCCCATTCACCATTGGCCCTTCACCATTCCCATTTGAGCCCCCATAGTGCTCAATGGGGATACCGCGAATTGCGGTACCGTAATTGCCTCCAAGGGCCCTTTGCGGGTCCCGTCCTTAACAGCTAGTAAAACCAGATATTAAGGTAGGGACCTGCAAAGGGACCTTGTAGTAGGGCAGTAAGGGATTACTGGCACCGGTGCCCTTACCAGTGCCGGTAATCCCTTACCGTCATCCGTGTAATGAGACCCATAGTGTCAAATGTAAATCGCCTAAGAACACATATTACATAAAAAGAACATAAGAATCAAAATACATCAATGATTACAATGCAATCATTGCCCTCCTATGGAATGGAAGCATAGATGTGCAGTACATTGCAGACAATCCCACTGCAGTTGCACAATATGCAACAGTCTACTTGACTAAAGCAGAGAAAACAGAGCTTCAGCACCTCTGGGAAGACACACCCTCTGACAAACACTATCACAGAAATTGTACAGTTTAGGCATAAAAATGCTCTCTCATAGAGAATGTGGCTGCTATGAAGCTGCAGACTGTTTAACTGGTAATGCCATGTATGGAAAATCTGACAATATAGTATGGTTAAGTCATGGTCCTGCTCAATCTAGAAAAAGAGTTCTCAAATCATATGAGGAAATAGAAACAATAGCCAAAATGATCCCAACAGCTAAGACATTTTGAAAAATAATTTACTAGACACATAGGGCCACATTATAACTTGTGCAGAATGGGTTTAACGGCGCCGGTAATGGTGCTTCCAAAGTAGTAATGAGGTCCATACTTCCTAAACATGAGTACCACTTTGGAAACCATGGTCCTCATTATGACCCTGGCGCTCACGGAATGAAGGAGGCTGGTAAAGGACCAGCCCCCTTCATTCCGTCAATGCCGATTACGAGGTTCCCTTTGCGGGACCTGGACCAGAGGTCTGTTAAAAGCAGACGTCTTTTCAGGGTCCCGCGAGGGGAAGAGGGAGGTAATAACGGGTCACTTGTAATGTGCCCATTATCACTTCCCTCCTCATTCGCCTCTGGGGGCTAAAATGAGAATGGGGAATGGTTCCTGCAAGGAGGAATTACTGGGTCCTCCTATGTGGGAATAACCTGGTACGTCCTCATTGCAGGAACCCGGTACAGGAGCCCGGTTTGGAGGCAGCGATGGTGCTAATAGCACCATGGCTACCCTCAAACTCGTAATGAGGCCCCATGTGTCTCTACCATGAAGCCCACAACTTTGCTTACAAAAATACATTTAATCCAGGTGAAAAGAAAGGTAGATACAGAGTTGTAAATTGTGAAGGCAGCTTAGTGAAACTTACCAAACACAGCTTAATTAATCATAACAAATTGTCATTAAAAACTCCTCAACATAAAGAATTGTATTACATGTCCCTGCTACAACTTTTTAAACCATGGAGAAAAGAGGAAGTGTTACTGGATACATATTACTCCTATGAAGACGCTTTCAAAGCAAATGAAAGCACTATAACAGATGTAAATTTTACACAGTACCAAACAATGTTGCACAATGAACAGCAACACAAAGAAGAACTCTAGGCCGAACTAGAAATGGACACTCCCAACAGTAGTGAACCTTCTGTAACAGGAAGCCACTAATAGCAAATGAGGCAGAATTAGCCATGACAGAAGTCGAAAACACCATGTGTCAGTATGAACAATCAACAGAACACTTCGCTCTACTGCAATCTGTTATGCTCACCTGGCTCCCACAGAGGCGTCAATATCAGACGATATTGTCCGAAGTTGTGGAATGCAGGCTAATCATTTCAAAACGTTGGCTCTGTTTAAATTTAACTTGTTGTCGTCAGTTTGGATATTTTGTAGGCGAAGTTTCCATAGACACATGTTTTTTTTCTTACTTTTGGCATTGTGCACTTCAGATCGATGGTGTACTCTATTTTTCCTCTGATTTATTGTTTGTTTTGGATTTAGCTTAGAGATTACAATTGAGGATTGAGCCTGCAAAACATTGGAGTTGTCCTTTTTCGTTGCCTCTCGACTTTGAGGTTACATCAGTACAGATGCAGAGTTATCAGGAGTATCTTCACTTTCTATTGAATACGTTGATAGGTTGCACAAGTCAACAGAGCTTTCGGCCACGGAGCTAGAGGTACTTTTTTCGTCAGACTCCAGCCACTGGCATTTTGCCGTTTGCTTGTTTGTTAGTTGATTGGTTCCTTTTTCTTGGACGTGAACTAATTCTGACTGGCGATCAATCTGTATTGTACCATTTTTTCGTTCAAAGAGGCTTTTTTTTGGCGTTGTGATGTTTCTTATAAATGTTTTCACATTTTGATGGACATGTTTTTGTTGTTTGCAATTTTGTCCAAGTACAGTTGTCTTTTTGTCAAGCTTTTGTGACTTGCATGAGTTTTCACTCGTTGCTATAGTTTTTGCAGGACCGCTGAATATGTTGAACGAGTTTGTTTGGTTTCTGGCTTGTTCAAGGGTTTCATCATGTACAGTGGGGACATCCATCTGGAGGACATTATCATTTGCTGGAGATACAACCTTATTCTTAGAAATTAGAGCCACCTGAGATGTTACAGTGTTTGTTAGAAGAGGAGGCAACTGCAAGATTCTG
This sequence comes from Ambystoma mexicanum, assembly GCF_040938575.1. Classification (NCBI taxonomy): domain Eukaryota; kingdom Metazoa; phylum Chordata; class Amphibia; order Caudata; family Ambystomatidae; genus Ambystoma; species Ambystoma mexicanum. The sequence goes on from NC_090923.1 coordinate 692,791,093, forward strand.
GAGTGAGAGGCACTTGGATGAGGAGCAGTGCTTTTTGAGGGAACAACTTCATTCTGTGTGTTGAATTTCGATGTTTGTATCGTTTGATCATGACTAGCATTTTTTCTCATCCTTTTGTCTGCTTCTAACAGACCTTCAATTAAGGTGTCATTTTGGCAGTGATGCCGAGCTGCCAAGTCACTCAGGCATTCTTGCCACCTGATCTAAAGATCCACGTCCTTTGCCATCTGTGCTTGCAGAAATCCAGTGAAAAGATCTATGTTTTCTATTTTGTGTACCAGGTTTGACAGCACAGCCCCTTGGTCACTTATTATTCCATTTAGTGTTTCATATAATTTAGTGAAAGGAGCGAGTGCAACAGCAGAGGCAGCTAGTACGTTGTTATGTATCTGAGTTAGGGCTTCAACAGAAATGCCCAGATGTGGAACAGAGGCTGCGGTGGGCTTGTGACCAATTGAAGAGGTATGTGAGCAATCCAAATTGAAACGTGAGTAAGGTGGAGAGTAGTTTCTTGTTAGATTGAGTGCTTGGGTTTCTTCATGAGAGTGCTTGGTTTGGGTATGAGGAGTGCTTGAATTTGCTAAAAGATGGTCTGTCTCTTTTGTCATAGGCTGTGATTAAGACTATAGCTCAGCTATTCGTTGTAGTTGTTGCGCTCTTGCGATGGACTCGTGTCCATGTTGGTTGGCCTTGGAGTTGAGCTGAGTGAAGTGTTTTGCGCAGACGATGGCTTTAGCTGTTCAGATAGATGTCCTGGCGTTAATGTGGTTTGCACGCCTTTTGCCTCAGGAGCTCAACAAGCGTAGACGCTGAGGTGTCCTAGATCTATGACATCAGAAAATTTTCTCGCCACACATCTGTCCCCCTTGTTATTTGATGCCACTTGAGTTGATGTCATTGCCAAGCGGTTTGAATGATGAATAGTGGAGGGGTTTGCATAGTGCCTGGCTTTGCCTGCTATCGACACAATGGTTTGCTGTGGCATCTCGTGACTTATAGCTAGCTTGTATCCTTTATGAGGTAAAGGCAGGACATGGCCTGATTCTGGCATCAGGAGAGATGGCAGCATTGGAATACAGATTGGAAGGTTTATCGTTGGTGACATACCAATATTCAAAGATGTGCATATTTCAGCTTCGTTTTGATTCGGAAATTAATTCAGCAGCAATACATCACCTGAGCCTGTAGAGTGGGTAGTAGGACTTTCCCCTCGATATTTGGAATGCTCATTAACTCGTCGTCACTAACCATGAATGAAAAAAATCTTTTGTCATTGATAGATTCAGGTTTTTTTGCACCTGTTTCCATCGCTTCTGTTTCAGAAATGCGAGGGGATTCAGTATTCACATCCAAGATGGGTCGATAGTCTGGATTGGCCGGGGTGAGTGATACATTTGCTATGCAGGATGGATTTTCAGTCCGATCCGGCGATACATTGAGCTCGTTGCTTGTATGTGGAATTAAGGTCGCAGGAGAAAAGGGAGGAGGGGGAGCTACCAAAGCTGGACATGCTGCGGAAACCCCTTCCTTAGCAACTGAATCAGTTTGCAAGAATGCATACTTTCTGTGCTGACCTTGATGTATTTGTTTAACTAATTTGTTTACAGCAGAATCAATATTTGTTTCTGAATGGATTTTCAGAGGCGAGTGGTGGAGATTCGCAGACACGGCTCGAGGGCACTATTTGAAGGTCTGACAGTGGGGCTAGCATGGGAGGTAAAGTAAAAGGTTCAAGCAGAGTTCGACTTGCAGATTTGCTTACCTTTGCTCCCGCTGGGGCTTTCATCGCCGTCCACGGGTTCAACATGCGCCGTTGAAGGGGTTTTCTACGAGTCTGAGGGCCCTCGACCGTTAGGGTCATTTACCTCAGTGAAGTAGAGCGGGGGGGCAGGCGTTCAGGCAATGGACTGGGGGCGGACTGGTACTCTGCACCTGGACTCCGTGCCGTGCTCCGCGCGTTGGAAATATTTTTAAAGCAACAGTTAATGGTAATGAAAACAGGACTGACACGTCGTGCAGCTCCTCTCTCGCTGAGTAACTCACAGAGACTTGGGGTAGACTGGGACTCTGCACCTGGAAACTTATAAAAACAGGAGAGAAATCATGTACAACCCTTAAAACCTACCGTAGGAAATTAATCCTAGAAGCTCTCATAGACAGGGCAATCCTTCCAAAAAGAAGTTATTCATTTTAGTATTAAACAGAATGAAACCACTAACAAAACTAACTACTAAACTACAAAAAGACTTCTCAATAAACGAAATATAAACAAAAATAAACATCTGTGGAGGTGAATGGAGTCACACCACGAGCACAGAACCATATTGTAATGAAGAAGAATATAAACAAAGGCAAACAAACCCAATTGCCATACATAGCAGTGGACGAGGGTATGAAAAACGTAATAACACCATGGAACAAAAACTCTGCTCACAAAAATATCCCCAGAAACCTCAGTATCACCTCTCCATTCTACTGAACACATCAATGTGTAACATTGCCAAAAAATCTTTCAAATCTTAATGCCTGTTCCTCAATCAGTATGTAAAAAGAAAAGACTAATTCAAAATGAAACTACTACAAAATATGGATGCCATATTCCAGTGCGCAAATACATAAGACTACAAGGACATTCATTAGCCTGCATTTCAGGACCTATTTGCAAAAGCACCTTCCATCAGATCAAAATGATATCAACACATCATTCAATTATAATAAATCGGGTCCATAAACCCTACTACGCTAAAAGTCCTGCTTTAGCACTAGCCAAATTGAATAACAATCTTCTACATTGTACAGCCAAACAAGAACTCGAAGAAATAGAGTATATCCGGAGAAAATATTTTGGAAGTGAAAGCCACTTACAAAATGCAATAGCTTTACAACAGACTAGCAACTACTGTACAAATAGCAACCTTCTATTAAACACATACAAAAAAGAAATACTAAAGTTTAAAAGTACCTCCACTGAAGTACCAACCCAATTGTGTGTGTGTTGCTGTGAGGACTTTTTTTATAAAAGTAGCACAAAAACTGTAGACCTAACGTACAAAATAGAAGACAACGAAGATTGCAAGTGGTTGCAATTAGCTCTCTACCTTATAGCAGAAAACAAATACAAAATTACTGACCCCTTAATACTTTGCAATTACTGCACGGCAAAACTCGACAGCAACCAAACGCTTTTACGTGCTATCAGAAATAACTTGGAATTATTCCCACTACCAAAACCCCTGCAACAACTACATTTATATCAGAGCATCATAATTCAAACAGAGCACCCATTTCAAGTAATAATACACCTTCAACCAAAAACAGCAAAATTACCTCCCTCTTAATTAGTGAAAGGTATTTGTGGCAAAGTAGTTTATTTACCATTAGATCTCTAAGAAAATGTACACACTCTACCAGTGCAACGGCCAATAGATCAATCTTTAATTGTCTTAGTAAATGGCGTATCTGCAAAAGACAAAATAAATTGGCAACAACTTGTGGACTTACATAAAGTTAGACAAGCCCTTCAATATCTAAAAAACAACAATGAATATTACAAAGAAATTAATATTGAAGAAAACCTGAGAGAAACTGACGAAATAATTCAAGAGTCACCAGAAACTGGTTAATTTCATTATACAATTCATCCTTTACACTCTAAAGACACCATAGATGATGCACTGGACACATAACAAATGCGACAAGCCAAAAGATCTCCAATCAGCATATGGGAAAAAAAATATAGAAGCACAGGACTTTACTCTACTCTTTCCTACTGGAAAAGGAGGAAGGTACAATGATAGACCCACACAGATAACAGCATCAGAATGTCGCTCTTTTCGAATGTATTCTGACGACCCCAGATTCAGACAAAATGTGGAATACATATTCCACCTTCTCTTGAACAAGATGAGGTTTTACAGTCAAGTATTACAAATCGTTTAGCAAACATGCGTGGTACAACAGAATACTGGTTCCGATGTCATGATATGCACGCTGATATGAAATCTAGGCCCACCCACTTGGTTTGTTACATTAAGTTGTGCAGAATATGCATGGGAAGATTTACATGATTTCCTACGCATAGCAAACAAAAATAAAACAAACATAGATATAAAAATACCAGGAGAACCCTGCTCTCTTGATCCTGTAAATATATCAAGATATTTCCATCATCGATTCATTGCTATGTTACACTTTATTTGTAATAAGTCTGTTCCTCCCCTCGGAGAAGTTCAACACTTCTTTTGGAGAAAAGAATACCAAGCCAGAGGAGCACCACACATCCACATGCTTTTATGGATTAAAGATGCTCCTAAATTTGGTCAGGACAGTGATGCCACTGTTTTGCAGTTCATTCAAAAATATTTCACTTGTGAAATCCCTTCACAAATAACACATAGTGACCTTCATGCATAAATCTTCAATTTCAAAGACATAAATGTGAGAAATAGTGTTGTCACAAATATTTAAAAAAGGGAAATACTACACCAAATGACGCTTTGGTTTCCCTAGACCAGTTTCAGCAACAAGTCAAGTAAACAACTTCATGCCTTCAGTCAGACATAGGGCCTCATTACACGGAAGGCGGTAACCATGGCGCTATTAGCGCCATGGTTGCCGCCGGTAATTTACCGATCCCACCATGATGAAGGGTGGAATTACTGCCCCATTCCTAGGTTAGAGGGGCGGTAATTCCCCATTCACCATTGGCCCTTCACCTTTCCCATTTGAGCCCCCATAGGGGTCAATGGGGGTACCGCAAATTGCGGTACCGTAATTGCCTCCAAGGTCCCTTTGCGGGTCCCGTCCTTAACGGCTAGTAAAACCAGCCATTAAGGTAGGGACCTGCAAAGGGACCTTGTAGTAGGGCAGTAAGGGATTACTGGCACCGGTGCCCTTACCAGTGCCGGTAATCCCTTACCGCCATCCGTGTAATGAAACCCATAGTGTCAAATGTAAATCGCCTAAGAACACATATTACATAAAAAGAACAGAAGAATCAAAATACATCAATGATTACAATGCAATCATTGCCCTCCTATGGAATGGAAACATAGATGTGCAGTACATTGCAGACAATCCCACTGCAGTTGCACAATATGCCATAGTCTACTTGACTAAAGCAGAGAAAACAGAGCTTCAGGACCTCTGGGAAGACACACCCTCTGACAAACACTATCACAGAAATTGTACAGTTTAGGCATAAAAATGCTCTCTCATAGAGAATGTGGCTTCTATGAAGCTGCAGACCGTTTAACTGGTAATGCCGTGTATGGAAAATTTGACAATATAGTATGGTTAAGTCATGGTCCTGCTCAATCTAGAAAAAGAGTTCTCAAATCATATGAGGACATAGAAACAATAGCCAAAATGATCCCAACAGCTAAGACATTTTGAAAAATAATTTACTAGACACATAGGGCCACATTATAACTTGTGCGGAATGGGTTTAACGGCGCCGGTAATGGTGCTTCCAAAGTAGTAATGAGGTCCATACTTCCTAAACAGGAGTACCACTTTGGAAACCATGGTCCTCATTATGACCCTGGCGCTCACGGAATCAAGGAGGCTGGTAAAGGACCAGCCCCCTTCATTCCGTCAATGCCGATTACGAGGTTCCCTTTGCGGGACCTGGACCAGAGGTCTGTTAAAAGCAGACGTCTTTTCAGGGTCCCGCGAGGGGAAGAGGGAGGTAATAACGGGTCACTTGTAATGTGCCCATTATCACTTCCCTCCTCATTCGCCTCTGGGGGCTAAAATGAGAATGGGGAATGGTTCCTGCAAGGAGGAATTACTGGGTCCTCCTATGTCGGAATAACCTGGTACGTCCTCATTGCAGGAACCCGGTAGAGGAGCCCGGTTTGGAGGCAGCGATGGTGCTAATAGCACCATGGCTACCTCCAAACTCGTAATGAGGCCCCATGTGTCTCTACCATGAAGCCCACAACTTTTCTTACAAAAATACATTTAATCCAGGTGAAAAGAAAGGTAGATACAGAGTTGTAAATTGTGAAGGCAGCTTAGTGAAACTTACCAAACACAGCTTAATTAATCATAACAAATTGTCATTAAAAACTCCTCAACATAAAGAACTGTATTACATGTCCCTGCTACAACTTTTTAAACCATGGAGAAAAGAGGAAGTGTTACTGGATACATATTACTCATATGAAGACGCTTTCAAAGCAAATGAAAGCACTATAACAGATGTAAATTTTACACAGTACCAAACAATGTTGCACAATGAACAGCAACACGAAGAAGAACTCTAGGCCGAACTAGAAATGGACACTCCCGACAGTAGTGAACCTTCTGTAACAGGAAGCCACTAATAGCAAATGAGGCAGAATTAGCCATGACAGAAGTCGAAAACACCATCAGGGTAATTAATAGAATTTCGCAGAAAAGTGTCGCAAGCGGCTGGCGCAGAGTGTCCGCGTGCGATTGTCTGCGCCAGGCACGTGCGCTAAAACCGATTTCCGCGCACAGCACATTCATGGATTTTAGGCTCCCAAACCAGCCGTGGCGCAGAGTATCGCAGCGACCCTGCAGCAGCGCCAGTAACGCCCCCAAGAACGCCCTCGCGCAAGGAAAAGCCATCAAAATCGCTAAATCATCGCAAAGGGCTGCGCTAACCCTGGACCAGTTTACAGGGCTGCCAAACAAGGAACGCAAAGCGGGTAACGTGCATATCAGGGGTACGCGTGAAGTTATACATGCGATTAGCCAGGGTACGTGTATTTCAGGGGTGCGCGGGAAGTTCCTCACGCGAACAGCCTGGGCGCGTGTATTTCAGGGGTGCGCGGGATGTTTTACACGCGATTTTAGCAGGGTACGTGTATTTCAGGGGTGCGCGGGAAGTTCCACACGCGAATAGCCTGGGCGCGTGTATTTCAGGGGTGCGCAGGAAGTTTTACACGCGATTTCAGCAGGGTACGTGTATTTCAGGGGTGCGCGGGAAGTTCCACACGCGAATAGCCTGGGCGCGTGTATTACAGGGGTGCGCGGGAAGTTTTACACGCAATTTCAGCAGGGTATGTGTATTTCAGGGGTGCGCGGGAAGTTCCACACGCGATTAGGCTGGGTGGGTCCTCACAGGTGTTCCCTGTACACCCTCGAAGGCCCCTGCAGGCAGCCCACAAAACAGGGGACTACCCTGCACACCTGCCCATGTCCCCCTGCACCCCCACCCCCCAGCAGTGCAGGGGCAGCCTCCACCAGGCCCCCACCCATGTCTCCCACCACCCCCACCCCCCAGCAGTGCAGGGGCACCCTCCACCAGGCCCCCACTCATGTCTCCCACCACCCCCACCCCCCAGCATCCAGGGGCACACTCCACCAGGCCCCCACTCATGTCTCCCACCACCCCCACCCCCCAGCAGTGCAGGGGCCCCCACCCATGTCCAACTCATGTCCCCCACCACCCCCACCCCCCAGCACTGTGGGGCACCTGCCAGCAGGCCCCCACCCATGTCCAACTCATGTCCCCCACCACCCCCACCCCCCAGCACTGTGGGGCACCTGCCAGCAGGCCCCCACCCATGTCCAACTCATGTCCCCCACCACCCCCACCCCCCAGCACTGTGGGGCACCTGCCAGCAGGCCCCCACCCATGTCCAACTCATGTCCCCCACCACCCCCACCCCCCAGCACTGTGGGGCACCTGCCAGCAGGCCCTCGCCCATGTCCCATCCATGCCCCCCTGCACCTGGGTCCCAACAATCCCCAATCATTTCAGTAATGGCCATCCTCCCCTGCCAAAAGGCCCAACCAACTATCACATCCACCCACATATCAAAGGCAATTACATGTTACACACCCAATGTAAATAATGCAAATGAACACATGTCTGTCACACACAATGGCTGCAAGTGAATGTTAAAACACCCAACATGACATGCATGAAAGCAATGAGATGATACGACACATTGAAGGATGAAAATAAAAATGTATTGAAAATCAACTTGAATGGAAATGAAATTAGAAAAAACACAAAGCAAAACAAAAGAAAGAAGATGAATGTCCATGAAAAAAATCCAAGAAATCAAAAAATCCATAGAATAACTATTTACAAGACAATCCCGGGTCCATGAGCCCAACCAAATGAAACCTAACTATGTCAACTAACTAAAAACTGAACTATATACAAAAAAGTGGCGCATTGTCCAATCGCAACCAAATAAAAAAAAAAAAAATTAGAGGAAACCTACCACCAACTATATAACTATATACAATGGCAGCGGGCAAGTCCTGCGGCTCACTCTGTGATGTTGCCGGCCAGGGCATCATCGAACTCCATGTCGATGTCCTGGAGGCGGGACTCTGTCCTGGCCCCGAGGTCTCGCAGGGATAACCCCATGTTGACCTCAAACTCCCTGCGAGCTTCCTCGAGGCACTCAGCCCGCCTCAACGCCCGACGCATGGAGAACTCCGCCCTGACCATGGTGAGCCGCTCCTCTTCCGCCCGCTGCCACTCCGCACCTATCCGCTGGACCAACTGCTCCCACACGGAAGACACTACCATCCCAGGGTTCTCCTGCCCTCCGGCCGATGCCTGCCTCTCTGATCTTGATGGCCCCGAGCCATGATGCCTCCCACGTCGAGCCTGCTGCTGCCTCCGACGCCACTGCCTCTGCCAGCACGACGGCATCCAGGATGATGGAAACCACCGACGCCGTCGTGCACGTGCCCTGCCCGATGATGCCGTCACATCCTCCATCTGCTGGGGTCCAGTTGCTGTGTTGTCCACCCCTGCTGGACCTCTGACTCCCGAATGTGGCAGGGATGGGATCCCCACCGAGCTGGCTGCATTGGTCAGGGCAGGTCCACAGGGGGCCCTGGTGGCATCTGGGCCGGAAGACGGCAAGGAGAACGACTGGCGTATAGTCTCCACAGAGGAGGAGAGGGCCGCCAGATTGGCCGACACATGCAGGAAACCCCCGAACATGGCCGATCCCAATTGGGCCACGTCGGCACGGTGCTCTTCGTGATGACATGCGTGCTCCTCCTGGGAAGCACGCACGGCATCACGAATCACAGCCGTGCGCATCGCGACCCCAATCAGGACCTTCTCCACACGGCCAGGGGTCCCCTCGTCTGCAGGTGGAGGGGAGTCAGATGACATGGACATCCCCTCTACCTGCGGACGGGCCTGGGACGGGGCATCCCTGCTGTTGCAAGGTGGTGCACCCACAGGTTCAGGGACAGCGACATGCACAGGCCCCTCCACGGTGACCTGTGCTGCCTCCTGCCCCTGGACTGCACCACTTGCACCAGCAGGGATGCCCCCACCAGGCCCCATGTGCGCCTCAGTGGCGGCCTCCTCCTCCTTTGTGGAAACCACCAACCTGGACGGCTCCTCGCCGCCTACCGCCGTAGCAGGCCCCTGTGGGGGCTCACCCACCCCTTCTGCTGCAGCCGTGGGGGCATCCCCGCCGCCTTGCTCCACAGCGCCGTCTCCGCCCTCTCCTTCACTAGCCGCTGCGTAGAGGGAGACATAGAACACAAGCATCAGGGTACTGTACAATGGTCCCCTAGACAGGAAGCAATAGCAGATGAGTGCCACTGTCAAAGTACACTTCCATCATGTCACACCACAACACATGTGTCAGTCCAGGCAAAACACACACAGTGACAGTCATGGTGCATGCCATGGACATTTCAATGCATGTCCAATGGACTCTCGAATCATACAATGTAATGGGACTCACATGCATCATGGGTCATGCCTATCACATGCACACACTTCACCTCAGTCACATCCATCTGGCCCCGTACACCCCAATCACAGTGCATACAAGGATGACTAGGCTGCATCAGTGAATCTGTACATTGTCACAGACATGTGTCATGCATCCATGGCACTCACAAGTCACAGACACGCAGGTCAGGCACACAGACATGGATACCACATATGGATCTGGCATCAGCACCCATCCCTCGCCCCCACCCATGTCCAGGAACAGAGACTGCCATGCTCTCATGTGTGCAATCTGCACAGGGCTCCCCATGTCGCATTCAAACACATGCAACAACCGTGCGGTTCACACATTACAGGTCGCACATGCATTCCCATGATGTCCCTGCACACATACATGCGTACATGGCCTATGTCACACATGCAGGCAAGTATCAGACAACCAGCACACTGCAACATGCCCTGTCTCACACAGCAATGCTTGGCCACTTATAGCTCAACTCCAGACGGGTCTCCCTCTCAATGTGGAACAGAGGCTGTGGTGGGCTTGTGACCAATTGAAGAGGTATGTGAGCAATCCAAATTGAAACGTGAGTAAGGTGGAGAGTAGTTTCTTGTTAGATTGAGTGCTTGGGTTTCTTCATGAGAGTGCTTGGTTTGGGTATGAGGAGTGCTTGAATTTGCTAAAAGATGGTCTGTCTCTTTTGTCATAGGCTGTGATTAAGACTATAGCTCAGCTATTCGTTGTAGTTATTGCGCTCTTGCGATGGACTCGTGTCCATGTTGGTTGGCCTTGGAGTTGAGCTGAGTGAAGTGTCTTGCGCAGACGATGGCTTTAGCTGTTCAGATAGATGTCCTGGCGTTAATGTGGTTCGCACGCCTTTTGCCTCAGGAGCTTGACAAGCGTAGACGCTGAGGTTTCCTAGATCTATGACATCATAAAATTGTCTCGGCACACATCTGTCCCCCTTGTTCTTTGATGCCACTTGAGTTGATGTCCTTGCCAAGCGGTTTGAATGATGAATAGTGGAGGGGTTTGCATAGTGCCTGGCTTTGCCTGCTATCGACACAATGGTTTGCTGTGGCATCTCGTGTCTTATAGCTAGCTTGTATCCTTTATGAGGTAAAGGCAGGACATGGCCTGATTCTGGCATCAGGAGAGATGGCAGCATTGGAATACAGATTGGAAGGTTTATCGTTGGTGACATACCATTATTCAAAGATGTGCATATTTCAGCTTTGTTTTGATTCAGAAATTAATTCAGCAGCAATACGTCACCTGAGCCTGTAGAGTGGGTAGTAGGACTTTCCCCTCGATATTTGGAATGCTCATTAACTCGTCGTCACTAACCATGAATGAAAAAAATCTTTTGTCATTGATAGATTCAGGTTTTTTTGCGCCTGTTTCCATCGCATCTGTTTGAGAAATGCGAGGGGATTCAGTATTCACATCCAAGATGGGTCGATAGTCTGGATTGGCCGGGGTGAGTGATACATTTGCTATGCAGGATGGATTTTCAGTCTGATCCGGCGATACATTTAGCTCATTGCTTGTATTTTCATTTGGCTGTTGTGGAATTAAGGTCGCAGGAGAAACGGGAGGAGGGGGAGCTACCAAAGCTGGACATGCTGCGGAAAACCCGTCCTTACCAACTGAATCAGTTTGCACGAATGCATACTTTCTGTGCTGACCTTGATGTATTTGTTTAACTAATTTGTTTACAGCAGAATCAATATTTGTTTCTGAATGGATTTCAGAGGCGAGTGGTGGAGACTCGCAGACACGGCTCGAGGGCACTATTTGAAGGTCTGACAGTGGGGCTAGCATGGGAGGTAAAGTAAAAGGTTCAAGCAGAGTTCGACTTGCAGATTTGCTTACCTTTGCTCCCGCTGGGGCTTTCATCGCCGTCCACGGGTTCAACATGCGCCATTGAAGGGGTTTTCTACGAGTCTGAGGGCCCTCGACCATTAGGGTCATTTACCTCAGTCAAGTAGAGCGGGTGGCGGGCGTTCAGGCAATGGACTGGGGGCGGACTGGGACTCTGCACCTGGACTCCGTGCCGCGCTCCGCGCGTTGGAAATATTTATAAAGCAACAGTTAATGGTAATGAAAACAGGACTAACACGTCGTGCAGCTCCTCTCTCGCCGAATAACTCACAGAGACTGGGGGCCGACTAGGACTCTGCAACTGGACTCCGCGCCATGCTACACGCTTTGGAAAGGTTTTTAAAACAAAAGTTAATGATAATGAAAACAGGACTGACACGTAGTGCAGCTCCTCTCTCAGTGAGTAACTCACAGAGACTTGGGGTAGACTGGGACTCTGCACCTGGAAACTTATAAAAACAGGAGAGAAATCATGTACAACCCTTAAAACCTACCGTAGGAAATTAATCCTAGAAGCTCTCATAGAGAGGGCAATCCTTCCAAAAAGAAGTTATTCATTTTAGTATTAAACAGAATGAAACCACTAACAAAACTAACTACTAAACTACAAAAAGACTTCTCAATAAATGAAATATAAACAAAAATAAACATCTGTGGAGGTGAATGGAGTCACACCACGAGCACAGAACCATATTGTAATGAAGAAGAATATAAAGAAAAGCAAACAAACCCAAAACCATACATAGCAGTGGACGAGGGTATGAAAAACATAATAACACCATGGAACAAAAAACTCTGCTGACAAAAATATCCCCAGAAAACTCAGTATCACCTCTCCATTCTACTGAACACATCAATGTGTAACATTGCCAAAAAATCTTTTAAATCTTTACGCCTGTTCCTCAATCAGTATGTAAAAAGAAAAGACTATTTCAAAATGAAACTACTACAAAATATGGATGCCATATTCCAGTGCGCAAATACATAAGACTACAAGGACATTCATTAGCCTGCATTTCAGGACCTATTTGCAAAAGCACCTTCCATCAGATCAAAATGATATCAACACATCATTCAATTATAATATATCGGGTCCATAAACTCTACTACGCTAAAAGTCCTGCTTTAGCACTAGCCAAATTAAATAACAATCTTCTACATTGTACAGCCAAACAAGAACTCGAAGAAATAGAGTATATCCAGAGAAAATATTTTGGAAGTGAAAGCCACACACAAAATGCAATAGCTTTACAACAGACTATCAACTACTGTACGAATAGCAACCTTTTATTAAACACATACAAAAAAGAAATACTAAAGTTTAAAAGTACCTCCACTGAAGTACCAACCCATTTGTGTGTGTGTTGCTGTGAGGACAATTTTTTATAAAAGTAGCACAAAAACTGTAGACCTAACGTACAAAATAGAAGACAACGAAGATTGCAAGTGGTTGCAATTAGCTCTCTACCTAATAGCAGAAAACAAATACAAAATTACTGACCCCTTAATACTTTGCAATTACTGCACGGCAAAACTCGACAACAACCAAACGCTTTTACGTGCTATCAGAAATAACTTGGAATTATTCCAGCTACCAAAACCCCTGCAACAACTACATTTATATCAGAGCATCATAATTCAAACAGAGCACCCATTTCAAGCAATAATACACCTTCAACCAAAAACAGCAAAATTACCTCCCTTTTAATTAGTGAAAGGTATTTGTGGCAAAGAAGTTTATTTACCATTAGATCTCTAAGAAAATGTACACACTCTACCAGTGCAACGGCCAATAGATCAATCTTTAATTGTCTTAGTAAATGGCGTATCTGCAAAAGACAAAACAAATTGGCAACAACTTGTGGACTTACATAAAGTTAGACAAGCCCTTCAATATCTAAAAAACAACAATGAATATTACAAAGAAATTAATATTGAAGAAAACCTGAGAGAAACTGACGAAATAATTCAAGAGTCACCAGAAACTGGTTAATTTCATTATACAATTCATCCTTTACACTCTAAAGACACCATAGATGATGCACTGGACACATAACAAATGCGACAAGTCAAAAGATCTCCAATCAGCATATGGGAAAAAAAATATAGAAGCACAGGACTTTACTCTACTCTTTCCTACTGGAAAAGGAGGAAGGTACAATGATAGACCCACACAGATAACAGCATCAGAATGTCGCTCTTTTCGAATGTATTCTGACGACCCCATATTCAGAAAAAATATGGAATACATATTCCACCTTCTCTTGAGAAAGATGATATTTTACAGTCAAGTATTACAAATCGTTTAGCAAACATGCGTGGTACAAAAGAATACTGGTTCCGATGTCATGATATGCACGCTGATATGAAATCTAGGCCCACCCACTTGGTTTGTTACATTAAGTTGTGCAGAATATGCATGGGAAGATTTACATGATTTCCTAGACATAGCAAACAAAAATAAAACAAACATAGATATAAAAACACCAGGAGAACCCTGCTCTCTTGATCCTGTAAATATATCAAGATATTTCCATCATCGATTCATTGCTATGTTACACTTTATTTGTAATAAGTCTGTTCCTCCCCTCTGAGAAGTTCAACACTTCTTTTGGAGAAAAGAATACCAAGCCAGAGGAGCACCACACATCCACATGCTTTTATGGATTAAAGATGCTCCTAAATTTGGTCAGGACCGTGATGCCATTGTTTTGCAGTTCATTCAAAAATATTTCACTTGTGAAATCCCTTCACAAATAACACATAGTGACCTTCATGCATACATTCTTCAATTTCAAAGACACAAATGTGAGAAATAGTGTTGTCACAAATATTTAAAAAAGGGAAATACTACACCAAATGCCGCTTTGGTTTCCCTAGACCAGTTTCAGCAACAAGTCAAATAAACAACTTCATGTCTTCAGTCAGACATAGGGCCTCATTACACGGAAGGCGGTAACCATGGCGCTATTAGCGCCATGGTTGCCGCCGGTAATTTACCGATCCCACCATGGTGAAGTGTGGAATTACTGCCCCATTCCTAGGTTAGAGGGGCGGTAATTCCCCATTCACCATTGGCCCTTCACCATTCCCATTTGAGCCCCCATAGGGCTCAATGGGGGTACCGCAAATTGCGGTACCGTAATTGCCTCGAAGGTCCCTTTGCGGGTCCCGTCCTTAACGGCTAGTAAAACCAGCCATTACGGTAGGGACCTGCAAAGGGACCTTGTAGTAGGGCAGTAAGGGATTACTGGCACCGGTGCCCTTACCAGTGCAGGTAATCCCTTACAGCCATCCGTGTAATGAGACCCATAGTGTCAAATGTAAATCGCCTAAGAACACATATTACATAAAAAGAACAGAAGAATCAAAATACATCAATGATTACAATGCAATCATTGCCCTCCTATGGAATGGAAACATAGATGTGCAGTACATTGCAGACAATCCCCCTGCAATTGCACAATATGCCACAGTCTACTTGACTAAAGCAGAGAAAACAGAGCTTCAGGACCTCTGGGAAGACACACCCTGTGACAAACACTATCACAGAAATTGTACAGTTTAGGCATAAAAATGCTCTCTCATAGAGAATGTGGCTGCTATGAAGCTGCAGACTGTTTAACTGGTAATGCCGTGTATGGAAAATCTGACAATATAGTATGGTTAAGTCATGGTCCTGCTCAATCTAGAAAAAGAGTTCTCAAATCATATGAGGACATAGAAACAATAGCCAAAATGATTCCAACAGCTAAGACATTTTGAAAAATAATTTACTAGACACATAGGGCCACATTATAACTTGTGCGGAATGGGTTTAACGGCGCAAGGTAATGGTGCTTCCAAAGTAGTAATGAGCTCCATACTTCCTAAACAGGAGTACCACTTTGGAAACCATGGTCCTCATTATGACCCTTGCGCTCACGGAATGAAGGAGGCTGGTAAAGGACCGGCCCCCTTCATTCCGTCAATGCCGATTACGAGGTTCCCTTTGCGGGACCTGGACCAGAAGTCTGTTAAAAGCAGATGTCTTTTCAGGTTCCCGCGAGGGGAAGAGGGAGGTAATAACAGGTCACTTGTAATGTGCCCATTATCACTTCCCTCCCCATTCGCCTCTGGGGTCTAAAATGAGAATGGGGAATGGTTCCTGCAAGGAGGAATTACTGGGTCCTCCTATGTCGGAATAACCTGGTACGTCCTCATTGCAGGAACCCGGTACAGGAGCCCGGTTTGGAGGCAGCGATGGTGCTAATAGCACCATGGCTACCTCCAAACTCGTAATGAGGCCCCATGTGTCTCTACCATGAAGCCCACAACTTTGCTTACAAAAATACTTTTAATCCAGGTGAAAAGAAAGGTAGATACAGAGTTGTAAATTGTGAAGGCAGCTTAGTGAAACTTACCAAACACAGCTTAATTAATCATAACAAATTGTCATTAAAAACTCCTCAACATAAATAACTGTATTACATGTCCCTGCTACAACTTTTTAAACCATGGAGAAAAGAGGAAGTGTTACTGGATACATATTACTCCTATGAAGACGCTTTCAAAGCAAATGAAAGCACTATAACAGATGTAAATTTTACACAGTACCAAACAATGTTGCACAATGAACAGCAACACGAAGAAGAACTCTAGGCCGAACTAGAAATGGACACTCCCGACAGTAGTGAACCTTCTGTAACAGGAAGCCACTAATAGCAAATGAGGCAGAATTAGCCATGACAGAAGTCGAAAACACCATGTGTCAGTATGAACAGTCAACAGAAGACTTCGCTCTACTGCAATCTGTTATGCTCACCTGGCTCCCACAGAGGCGTCAATATCAGACGATATTGTCCGAAGTTGTGGAATGCAGGCTAATCATTTCAAAACATTGGCTCTGTTTAGATTTACCTCGTTGTCGTCAGTTTGGATATTTTGTAGGCGAAGTTTCCATAGACACATGTTTTTTTTCTGACTTTTGGCATTGTGCACTTTAGATCGATGGTCTACTCTATTTTTCCTCTGATTTATTGTTTGTTTTGGATTTAGCTTAGAGATTACAATTGAGGTTTGAGCCTGCAAAACATTGGAGTTGTCCTTTTTCGTTGCCTCTCGACTTTGAGGTTACATCAGTACAGATGCAGAGTTATCATTAGTATCTTCACTTTCTACTGAATACGTTGATAGGTTGCATAAGTCAACAGAGCTTTCGGCCACGGAGCTAGAGGTACTTTTTTCATCAGACTCCAGCCACTGGCATTTTACCGTTTGCTTGTTTGTTAGTTGATTGGTTCCTTTTTCCTGGACGTGAACTAATTCTGACTGGCGATCAAGCTGTATTGTACCATTTTTTCGTTCAAAGTTTTTTTTTTGGCGTTGTGATGTTTCTTATAAATGTTTTCACATTTTGATGGACATGTTTTTGTTGTTTGCAATTTTGTCCAAGTACAGTTGCCTTTTTGTCAAGCTTTTGTGACTTGCATGAGGAAAACAGGGAACCCCATGCATTTCCGAAAAGAGGACACCCGTGGGAGTACGCAGAGGGTAGGTGGGGCAGGACCCCCAGTAGATGGGGCAGTAGGGTTTGGGCACCCTGGGGGCAGATTGCCACACTAATGTGGCCATCTGCACCAAGCGAAGTTGGGTAAACAAAAAAAATAATACAAATTCATAGGCTGCTTTTTAGGGGGGGCTGAGGGGCACCCTAAATTGGCAGCGAATGATGTACTGCAACGGGGGTGGCCCTCAGCCCTTCCCAACCCCAAAAGGAGGGCCCCACCTCATGCAACCCTACCTGGGGGCATATAGGGGGGGCACCTCTTGCATCCCTCCCTGGGGTCAGATGCCCCTTCTTAGGAGCACATATCTGCCCCAGGGAGGGTTACAAGGGGTGCCCCCTTTCTACTTCGGTTTGGGGGGCACCCCCCCTTTCATTTAGTAAAAAATCCATGGTGGCTAGTGGCCTCCACCCCTTCCCCAACCCCCTTTTCCCATAATTTCACTTTTTTTTTTTTTACATTTCCTTGGAGCAGATGGTCAGCCATCTGCCCCAGGGTTCACATGCATGTGCCCCCATGCTTTGGGGGCCGGGAGGGGGAGAGGACTGCTTACTTGAAGCAGCCCTCTCCCCCCACCTCACAAATGGATCCATGGTGGTCTAGTGGGTTGCTGGTCACGGATCGAGCGCCCTGCGCCCGATCTGTGACCAGCAATACCTCATATGTGGTGTCCTTGGAAAGGGGAGAAAGTCCCCTTTCCAGGGACACCACTTTTTGATCAATCCCTGGTGGTCCAGTGGGTCCCAGGGCCCAAACCCCCTCCCACCTCCCACCTCCCTTTGATTTTTTTTATTTTTTATTTTTTTATTTTCACCCCTGAGGGCAGTGATTATCTGCCCCCCGGGGTATCTGGCGCTGTGGCCCCATGCCTTGCGGTCACTGGGGGAGGGGGGCCGCTTACCTAGTAAGCAGCCCGCCCTCCCCCTGCCTCACAAATGGATCTGCGTTGATCCACTGGCATTGCTGCCTGCGGATCGCGCGCCCTGCACCCGATCCACGGGCAGCAATGCCTCATATGTGGTGTCCTTGGAAAGGGGAGAAAGTCCCCTTTCCAGGGACACCACATTTGTTCCATCCCTGGTGGTCCAGTGGGCCCCAGGGCCCCAAACCCACTCCCACCTCCCTCCATCCCTCGATTTTTTTTTTCCTTGGCGCTGTGGCCTCATGCTTTGGGGCCATGGGTGAAAGGGGCTGCTTACCTAGTAAGCATCCTCCCCCTCCCCTGCATCACAAACGGATCTTCATTTGATCCGTGACGTTGCTGCCCGCGGATCGAGGCGCCCTGCGGCGATCCGCGGGCATCAATGCCACACAATTGGTATCGTTGGAAAGGGGAGAATCTCCCCTTTCCAACGATACCCGCCTCGATCTCCGGCTTGAAATACAGCCGGAGATCGAGGCTGACAAAGAAGGGAACTCACCTTCTTTATCTACCGCAGCAGCTGAAAATGGCTGCTGCGGTGGATTTACTTTCAGTTTCACGCCGACGCGCGTTACGCATGCCGACGTGAAACTGAAGTTAATCCAGCCCCCTGGCAGTGAGGGGGGACCTCCCCCTCACATAGCCCAGGGGTTGGATTACAGTTTTGAACGATCCCTGCTTTGCAGGGATCGCTCAAAACAAGGTGCCGAAAAGGACGAGATATCTCGTCCTTGGCACTGCGTGTGCACTGTCAAGGACGAGATACCTCGCCCTTGGAACTTAAAGGGTTAATTAATTTGTTTACAGCAGAATCAATATTTGTTTCTGAATGGATTTCAGAGGCGAGTGGTGGAGACTCGCAGACACGGCTCGAGGGCACTATTTGAAGGTCTTACAGTGGGGCTAGCATGGGAGGTAAAGTAAAAGGTTCAAGCAGAGTTCGACTTGCAGATTTGCTTCCCTTTGCTTCCGCTGGGGCTTTCATCGCCATCCACGGGTTCAACATGCACCGTTGAAGGGTTTTTCTATGAGTCTGAGAGCCCTCGACCGTTAGGGTCATTTACCTCAGTCAAGTAGAGTGGGGGGGCGGGCGTTCAGGCAATGGACTGGGGGCAGACTGGGACTCTGCACCTGGACTCCGTGCCGCGCTCCCCGCGTTGGAAAGGTTTTTAAAGCAACAGTTAATGGTAATGAAAACAGGACTGACACGTCGTGCAGCTCCTCTCTCGCTGAGTAACTCACAGAGACTGGGGGCCGACTAGATCTCTGCAACTGGACTCCGCGCCATGCTACACGCTTTGGAAAGGTTTTTAAAGCAAAGGTTAATGATAATGATAAGAGGACTGACACATAGTGCAGCTCCTCTCTCAGTGAGCCACTCACAGAGACCTGGGGCAGACTGGGACTCTACACCTGGAAACTTATAAAAACAGGAGAGAAATCATGTACAACCCTTAAAACCTACCGTAGGAAATTAATCCTAGAAGCTCTCATAGACAGGGCAATCCTTCCAAAAAGAAGTTATTCATTTTAGTATTAAACAGAATGAAACCACTAACAAAACTAACTACTAAACTACAAAAAGACTTCTCAATAAACAAAATATAAACAAAAATAAACATCTGTGGAGGTGAATGGAGTCACACCACGAGCACAGAACCATATTTTAGTGAAGAAGAATATAAACAAAAGCAAACAAACCCAATTGCCATACATAGCAGTGGACGAGGGTATGAAAAACGTAATAACACCATGGAACAAAAAACTCTGCTCACAAAAATATCCAGGTGAAAAGAAAGGTAGATACAGAGTTGTAAATTGTGAAGGCAGCTTACTGAAACTTACCAAACACAGCTTAATTAATCATAACAAATTGTCATTAAAAACTCCTCAACATAAGGAACTGTATTACATGTCCCTGCTACAACTTTTTAAACCATGGAGAAAAGAGGAAGAGTTACTGGATACATATTACTCCTATGAAGACGCTTTCAAAGCAAATGAAAGCACTATAACAGATGTAAATTTTACACAGTACCAAACAATGTTGCACAATGAACAGCAACACGAAGAAGAACTCTAGGCCGAACTAGAAGTGGACACTCCCGACAGTAGTCAACCTTCTGTAAGAGGAAGCCACTAATAGCAAATGAGGCAGAATTAGCCATGACAGAAGTAGAAAACACCATGTGTCAGTATGAGCAATCAACAGAAGACTTCGCTCTACTGCAATCTGTTATGCTCACCTGGATCCCACAGAGGTGTCGATCTGGACTGGACTGCTGCGGTCTCCACCAATGTGACGTGTAGGGCCGAGATGACGGACTGGACTGGCCCACCTAGCTTCGTTTGCTTGGCCCGTAGGAAAATTCTTCTGCAAGTGGAGAAAGGGAATTAACCACCCGTGGATTTGAGCGTAAATCCCCCCACCCAGCTGTTCTCCCCACTGATCACCTTGGATGTTCCCTCTTATAGTCTCACCTGATGATTTTAAAGATGAGCTCTCCATCCTGCATTGAGCGCAGGGGCACGTAGATAACCAGTTGCTTCACTGGCTCAAAGGAATGAGTGAGTTCCAGGACAATATAGACTCCGATATTCCCAGCAAGATGCCGTAAGTATGTAGTTCGTAAGAGTTCAAATGCCTGACTTTCACTCTTGTCCGATTCCTTGCAGGGTGCAGCTTGACCCTACTGAAGACTTCCTCGTGGCAACCGGTAATCTTCTGGTAAGGATTTGTATTATCCAACACAGTTCGATAAAATAATGTCCATATGTAACCTTTTGCTTTCTCCCTTATTCATGCGCTGAGAGAAAGTATGACGTCTCGGGGAATAATGCCTCCGGCGGTAAAATCAGGTACGTCTTTTGGGTGAGGAGGTTTCCCCTTGTTAGTCCCTTGTTTCACCTTGCTGTCCTTTTGTTTCCCCTTAGGGACCGGGGTTCGGCTAGGATGCAGTGGAAGCTGCGCCGACCCGTGAAGAAGAATAGTACCCACCGTGGTAAAATCAGGTAAGTTTATGGGGGGTATTCCTCTGTGTATTCCCTTGGCTCACCTTGCTGTTCATGTCTTCTCCTTAGGTGCCAGAGTGTGGCGGTAACATTCAGGAGGATGCAGTGAAATGTGGAGATGCTGCGAAGGCCGATGAGTTCAGAGCGGCGCTGCAGCAGGCGAGGCGACATGCATAAAATAACTTCTTTATTTCAGCTCGAAGGCACGATGGATCAGGAATTCAGGTAAGGATCAAAGGTATTGCTCTTGTTCTAACCTTTTCTCCTTCTTTCTCCCTTTTTCTAGGAGCTCCAAACTCGAGGCGGGCGTGGCAGATGACTGGATGCAGACTTACAGGCACGGTGAGCGTTACGCTGCTGGATGCAGAATAACGCGAAGCTTGTGCTGCTCTTCGGGCGTGGTTTAAATAGCCTCCAAAGTAGTCCCAGGTAAGTATTCCTCCCCAGCCCCACCCGAGTAAAAAAATAGTCCCTAGGTAAAATAGTCCCTTCCAAGCCTCGTTTGGCTTGGAGCTCTTGCAGCATGGTCTGCATCAGGTAAGTTTGCAGCATGGTCTGCATCAGGTAAGTTTTAATCTATGAGCCTGGCGCCTATGGCGCCAGGACTGACCCTCCATATGAGCCTGGCGCCATAGGCGCTAAGGACTGCACCCAAATAGCCCCTAGCGGGGGTTGTTGGGCTTGCTTGGGGTAACTTGATGCCTGCTTCCGGGGTTGCTGGACTTGGTCTGGGTCCCCGGGGTTAGGCATCATGACAAAATCACAACTGAACAATGAAAAGCATAGCATTTTCCAAGAAGTAACAAAGCAAATTAAACATGGTGTACAACATGAAAATAAAAACTTTACCTGCCAAGACGACACACCTATACTGCTATACGTGAGTGGTCAAGCTGGTTCAGGAAAATCATTCTTAAACAAAATCATCAGCAGGTTCCTCCAACAATTGACAAACAACAAACTGTCAGCTGTTGTAACTGTCCCCACAGGTTTAGCTGCCTACAACATAGGTGGTGTCACTTTACACCGATTACTACTACTTCCAGTAGAATACCAAAACAAATGAGACTGTTACAATCTTTCTACAGAAGCTGGAATGCAACAAGGCAGAGTTTTGAAACAAATGAAAATGCTATTAATAGATGAGGCGAGCATGGTCTCCAACCTAATGTTGGCTTTGATTCACCTCAGATTACAAGAGGTACTCAAATAGACTACAAAAAGCTCATTGGAGGAAAACACATTATTGTTTTCGGAGATCTTCTATTGACACCAGTGAAAGGTGAACCTATTTTTAAAACCTTAGAGCACACACTGTGGCATAAAACTCTTTGCAGCATAGGAAATGTCAACCTTTGGCAACATTTCCAATACAGAGAATGAACAGAAAACATGCGCTAGTCTGCAGACCTCACATACACCAACATGTTAAAAAGTATTAGAGTTGTTGTACTATCTCAAGAAGCACACTCAATATTAAAAACCAGGCACATCCATGCACTCTATGGCCATAACTCATGTGCTACTGATGTCATGAAACAATTAGCACACAAAAATGTCATTTGTATGTCCTTGATGCCAACTCTTGCAAGCTGTTCAAAATTCAATTAAACAATGTTTAAAAAAGAAATGCATCCAATAATAGAATTTTGCTCGACAGATAAACTGGACGTACATAGTATGACACTACCCATGTGTCAACAAGCCATAACAAGACTAAATGCCTTAGAAAACAGCTGGTCTGGAGAAATTATTAAAATTATCTTTAAACTGTAGAGTAATGCTTAAACGTAACCTTAACGTGGAGCAAGTACTAGTTAATGGAGCACTTGGCACAGTTGGTGGCTTTCAAACATACCCATGTGATAACAACATTCAGTTTGTCAATATTCTCTTTGACAAACTATCAGAAGTTAAAAGGATAGGACGCTCCACAGCCCGCCTCCTTCTTTCCAAAGACATGTATGTACGCAGAGAACAATTTTCACTAACTCTAGCATACACAGTTACCATTCACAAATCACAAGGTCTTACCCTGGACAAAGCATCGATAGATATTGGTAGCGCAGTCTTTAAGAAGGCATGACCTATGTATCACTGTCATGCTTACCTACACTTGACAGACTATTTCTAATCAATTTTGATGCAAGTAAAGTAAATACTGACATTTCTTGCATTCTAGAATACAATAGACTGCATTCACTCTACACCCCGTCTAAAAACCTATCCTGTTATGCAAAAAGCAAAACGTTGTAAAAGAAAACTACTTCAAACTGAATTGATATGGGTTCTCACTGCAATTCCGCCAAAAAAAGTAAAAGAAGCTAATACTTCATCAAGTACCACAACCAAAGAAGAATCTACTGCTCAACGTAATTCAACTACTTCTTCAAAGAAGCAACACACACTCTGAACAAATGACTTCAACACAGAACTTTCAGGTCCATTCAAATTTTCAAATTCAACTGGTGTAAATTGCTACGCAAATGTAGCAATAAATATTCTATTGCAATTGCCACCAATTATTGACAACATTTACTTACACAGAACAGACCAATTCTATTTGCAAATGTTAGTCCTTCATAGAAATGCAACCAACAATCCTGACAACACTTACAGCCTTTATGGAATAAGACAGCAATTGGTGCACTGTGCTGGAATGGTCAAATTCGCTATAAACGCACAAGAAGATACACAAGATTTTCTAATGTACTTACTACAAGTACTGGAAAACTAAAAATATACCTATAAATGAAATCTTCCAGATTTCATACATATGGAAACATATATGCCCTCTCTGCAGCCATGTGGCACAGTAACAAGTCCCTAATGAACCTTTGTGTATGTATCCATACCTAATAGTGAATCTATTCCATTTCAGCAACTTGTACAAAATGCAAACCATGGCAGATTATGTACTACCTGCAATTCAGATAATCGCTCCACCTTACAAATACAGACACATGGGGCCTCATTATAAGGCTGGCGCTGACGGAATGAAGGGGTCCTGTACGGGACCGGCCCCCTTCATTCCATCAGGGCTGATTACAAGCTTCCCGTTGCGGCACCCGGATCGCACGCCTGGTTAAATCAGGCGTGCTTTCTGGGTCCTGCGAGGGGAAGAAGGAGGTAACAATGGGACACCTGTAATGTGCCCGTTGTTACCTCCCTCCCCATTCCCATTGAGCCCCATGGGGGCTCAAATGGGAATTGGGAATCGTTCCTGCAAGGAGGAATTACTGGGTCCTCCAATGTTGGAATGACCTAGTTATTCCTCATTGCAGGAACCCGGTAAACAAGCCCGGTTTGGTGGCAGCCATGGAGCTAGAAGCTCCTTGGCTACCGCCAAACTCGTAATGAGGGCCATAGTAAATACATAATAGTAATGCTTTTTTTGTTACAATGCAGATGGTACCAAAACAACTATAAGCTGACTAGATTCACACATGGTCAAGTATCAATTGGTAAGAAAACCTTCACAACAATACTTATAATCTACCACGCAGGAGGCACAACCAATAAAGGTCACTACACTGCATATATACAAAAGAATTGCGGATGGTTTGAATGTAATGATAGTACCATTACTCTAAAGCAGAGATTACCTGCAAATATTGTAAACGCTTAGTTAATATTCTTAAAAACGAAATTTAATACGTAATATGTGTATGAATATAAGCAAAACTTCAACTTCAAAACTATGCACAGTAAGAATACGCCAACACGTATCTAACTGCCCCAAGATTCTGCATCCAGCAAACAGATAAATAAATACCGCTAAAATGTAACAAGAAATAAACAGTTACAATACGCCAACAGGTATCTAACTGCCTTAAGATTCTGCAACAAGCAAACAGATTAAAAAATACCACAAAAATCAAACAAGAAATATACAGTTAGAATACACCAACAGGTATCTAACTGCCCCTAAAATCTGGAACAAACCAACAGATCTAAGATTAGCGAGAAACAAGAAATAAACTGTAAAACAGTGAAAGAAATATATTGTACCACAACATAGAAGGTATTTTTTTTAATCCAGCATGGATTTTTTTTTGCCCACAGACCCAATGATTTAGAAAACAAACACAGAAACTGAGCAAATTGCACAGTACACTGGTTTTAACTATAGTACGTGTAAAGTACTAAATATGAGGGTAAACAAATACAGAAATGTCTATTATGCAATTCAATAACTCATTATGAACTACCTACACTAACATATGATCTTTTCTTTTATCACAGAGATCGAAAAAGAATGCCTGGTCCAATTACCCGTGTCATGAAAAAACTGCATACAATCACAAAAAACTCAACTAGTAAGTATACAATAAATAGATTCACAAACAATGCTGCATAACACACTCATTCAAGGAAACATCTAACCATACACCACAATCCAAACTGTTTACTTCCATGGTTATCTTATGCCGCAGTCCTTGTTACAAACTCTACAATCTTAACTTCACAAACAAACTCTACAAATGAAACAGTACACAAACATTTGGGTTGTGGATATTTGATGGGTCTTTGATTCTATGGGTGTGTTATGCTGCTGTGATTGTGGCCAGGGCCTAGAGTCTTGGATGCCTGGCCAAAGGCCTAGCCATGCACCCAAGACTCTAGGCCCTGGCCACAACCACCACAGCATAAAACACCTATGCTACCAAACATTTTGACTGTGGTATCTGAGCTGCTTATATGGAATATTAATTACAATCAATGCTCTACTAACAACCCAAAACCAACACCATACTAAAGTAAAATAGCTAGCAGTGCATGTATTATGTCCACAGACAGCCGCGATGACCGCAGACATGGCAAGCACATCATGGGCACCTGCCACCTAAAGAAATACAGTATTTGACCCGTCTCTTACTGCTCATCCCTCCCCAAGCACTCCTACACAACAACACACTCCCCAAAATTGCATTTTGCCTCTGTTTGCCGCCGCGCTGTCCGTGGATGTCCACAGTTCCAAGATGGCGGGTGCATTGAAACAATGTGACGCACCTCATGCCTCACTTCAGCCAATCAGATAAAATGTTGCGTGTCCGCGGACATGACGCAAGTTGACTAACAAATTGGTGTCCTGTCTGTGGAGTGAACATGGAAATGTGTCCGTAGAGCAGACATAGATAACACCATTTTTTTGCCTTACATTTTGGTCATTAAAAAAACTAAACTACAAGACGGATTTACAACAAATTAACAAAAGAAGGCTTTTGAGACTAAGCCGCCAATTATGCCGCAAATTTGGTGGAAATCCATCCAGCGGTTTGGGCAGTAGGCGTGAGCAAAGATTTTTCCCATTATGTCTTTGAGAAAAAAATACATTGGGGGACCCCCTCCTATAACTTTGCCCCCCCTGGAACTAACCTCACCAAACTTTGCAAAAAAATTCAGAGTGGGCCATATACTTATTTTGCAAAGTTTGTTGAGGATTCGTCCAGGGGAGTGAAGTTATAAGGCGCCCAAAAAGTTCTCTTCCTATGAGATGAGCAACTTAGCCATAACTATATGGCCGCTACCGCAGGCCATGTAATTTGTTGTAGTATCTCTTTTTAACCCCCTGATGAAAACGTGGTGAGACAACACCTTCACTTTGAAATCGGTCGGTACAACCCTTATCTGGATATCTGATTACACTTAATAATAATAACAACATGACATGGAACATTACACTGATAGAGGAGTAAGATCTAATTACATGTGGCACATTCATTTGTAGTACTTATCAACTTATACGCTTTAAAAGAAAAATCTGCAATGTTATACAATAGGTTTGAATTTCATATATTATTAAACAATTACAATGTACAATAATGCTAGTATATGTAGGGGTACAAGGAAATAATAATAGATAGAAGTAGAAATCTGTTTGCTAGTCATGTTCACATTTAAATGTACCATTCTCCTTACTGTAATAACATTACATGAACACATTATTTTCTAAATGCCTTGTTTTATAATAAAAAAATCATATAACAAAGAAAGTACGTACTGTGTGCATTGCAATAATATATGATCTAAGAATGCAAACTGCAAATAGTATGCAAACAAAATGTGTTACTTATGCTACACATTTGTATAGCACAAGTTACATTTAAAGAAACAAGGGCAGATTAAATTGTTCTATGAAAGTATGAAATATGAACATATGTGCTGGCATATTTCAAAATGTAATTAATCAAACCAGTGATATCAGTGATGTCATGCATGATGAAATAAGTGGTGCCATCAGTGATGCCATGTATGATGTAATGTGTGATGTCACCAGTGATGTAAACACCAGTGCCATATGCTGTGCAACAGAGGGTGCATAGTTAAGGTGGACTTGCTCAAAACGGGATTGCTTAATTTCATCGGAATTGTTGCATTAAATCTAATCACCTTAACTCTCTCTTAACTAAGGTTTTTTCCACTGACCTTCAAAGGTTATGTTCTATGTATTTTTCACATTACATCTGATCACCTTAATTCTCTCCTAACTAAAGTTTTTTCACTGAAATTCAACAGTTTTGTTATACTATAGTTTTTTTGGTGTCCACTAGCCATGGCTTTCGGCCGTGGCCACAGTACATATTACACCAATGGGTTTCTTTGGGGTCCAATAGTCATGGCCATTGGTCACGGACACTGTGCATGTTACACCAATGGCTTTCTTCTGAACCCACTTGTCATGGCCTTCGGCAAAAGACACTGTAGATGTTGCACCAATAGGTTGTTTTGGGGCCCTCCAGCCATGGCCTTTGGACAAGGCCACTATGCATGTTGCTCCAATAGGTTTCTTTGGGGCCCACTAGCCATGACCTTCAGCACAGAGATCAATTACTCCCTGCATAGGAGATATGATCACTGCAGGTCTAAATTTACTTTTTGTTCACTCTCTCCCCATTTCTGCTTGATTCCCCCGATATAGCACCTACACATACAGCAGTATTGAATTACCCATGCCTGTGGGATTCAGCCAGTATTCCTGCGATAATACGCAAAAATCCACACAGGCCCTCACCAAGTCCCCTCACGCCCTCAATTGCTTTTTTCCTCCCTGGACCTCTCCTGGCCATTACCCCTATCTCTGTTTAGTTTGTGTGATGCATTTTCTTCACTAAGGTGGACTGGATTAAAATGTAAATCCTGAATTTTAGGGGTTGTGTTGCATTTAATCTGATTACCTTAATTCTCTCTTGATAAATGTTTTTTCACTGAATTTTAAGGGTTTTGATATACCTTAGTATCCTCTGGGCCCACTAGCCATGACCTTCTGCTTTGGCCACTATACATGCTATACCAATAGTTTTCTTTTGGGGCATCTAGTCATGGTCTTCAGCATTCACCAGTGGCCATGGCCAAACATGTTGCATAGTTTCTTGAGGTTTCACGAGCTATGGCCTTCGGCCATGGCCTCTGTATGTCTTGCACTAAAATCTCTCTTTTGGGGCCACTAGTCATGGCCACTCGCATGTTTCCAGCGTACTAACTACAACCCATACTACTGCATAGAAACGCTACTAGATTCAGCCAAGGGCACAACCATGCGTTAGGATTATAACACGCTCCAAAACTCGGCATGCTGTTCCATACTGAAAGCTACTATTATGCAATTGAGCATTGTACAAACCAGCAAAATTAAGATTGTCACAGCACAGAGGCATCTTCTGGATTGTGAATTTGGATTGGAACAGTGGAGACCTTAGGCCACACCGATAGCGTTGCTCCTGTTCCAGCTTCACCCACGCTTTCTCGAGAACCTGGAGAGTATGTTCGGTTCAGTGGAAGCATTCAGAGCTCTTTCTTATATGGAAAAGAAAATTAAGTCTGTTGAAGAACAAAAGAAATGCAAGGAATTCTTTAGATATTGCCACATTTCACAGAATATGACAGTCATCCCCTGAAGAAATTCCCAGAATGTCGATTAAATACCAGACATAAGGGAATGAAACATGTTGTGTTTTGTTTTTCTTATTAGTATGTATGGGAGAAAATGAATATGGCTAGAGTTTAATGTTTTAGAATGACTCCCCGCCCCGCACAACCTGGTCAAGAGCTAATCCCCACTCTATTCTTGACTATTTTTGTATCTTGAATAATGCCGATAAGCTTATCCGCGCATTTGAAGTAATTCCAACTCAAGTTAGCGATCACAATTTGTTAGAAGTACGCTGGTTCCCCCACTCTACTCAATCAGTGTTATACTTCAAAGGAGAGTTTGAGACAAATATTTCCCAGAACCGCATTAAGGGGCCGATTCATGGAACAAACGTGCGCCGAAAATCTCCGCGCAAGCAGGCACAAGCGGAAAAAAACAGGCGCACGCGCACGCGTGCGATTCATGGAAGTCCCTGCGCGTGTACACCTCGGGATGTGCGCCAAACCGGTGCATGGCGCACAAGTCACTGCAACATCCCGAAAGGCGTGCGCGACGCGCACAGTGAAAGCGCACAACCTCGGCGCATACACCAGAAAGTGGGCGGGACACGGGGCGTAACGCGCGGAATGGGGAACAACGCGTGAAAATAAGGGCGTAACTAGGGATGTACTGCAGGGAAGCAGACGGAACGCCCACACGCACTCGAACCACACGTATTCATGGAATCGAATAGGTCAAAGCCACGCACAGCCAAAGACACGCACAAGCAGAAACACGTCCGCCACACGAAGGCAGGCGGTAGAGTCCCAGCGCATCACAAAAGTTGCAACATACAGCAATTGGGCCTGTGCGAGCGGGGTACGTGTATTTCGGGGGCGCGTGGGAAGTTACACACGCGATTGAGCGGGGTACGTGTATTTCGGGGGCGCGCGGGAAGTTACACACGCGATTGAGCGGGGTACGTGTATTTTGGGGGCGCGCAGGAAGTTACACACGCGATTGAGCGGGGTATGTGTATTTCGGGGGCGCACGGGAAGTTACACACGCGATTGAGCGGCGTACGTGTATTTCGGGGGCACGCGGGAAGTTCCACACGCGATTTCCGCAGGGTACGTGTATTTCAGGGGTGCGCGAGAAGTTCCACACGCGATTTCAGCAGGGTACGTGTATTTCAGGGTACGGGGGACGTTCCACACGCGATTTCAGCATGGTACGTGCATTTCAGGGGTGCGCGGGAATTTCCACACGCCATTGGGCCCGTGCGAGCAGGGTACGCGTATCTCAGGGGTGTGCGGGAAGTGCCACACGTGATTTCAGCAGGGTACGTGTATTTCGGGGTGCGGGGGAAGTTCCACACGCAATTGGGCCCGTGCGAGCAGGGTACGCGTATCTCAGGGGTGCGCGGGAAGTGCCACACACGATTTCAGCAGGGTACGTGTATTTCAGGGTGCGGGGGAATTTCCACACGCGATTTCAGCAGGGCACATGTATTCCAGGGGTGCGCGGGAAGTTCCACACGCGATTCCATCAGGGTACGTGTATTTCAGGGGTGCGCGGGAATTTCCACACGCAATTGGGCTCGTGAGAGCAGGGTACGCGTATTTCAGGGGTGCGCGGGAAGTTCCACACGCGATTCCATCAGGCTACGTGTATTACAGCGGTGCGCAGGGGGGCACCACACGTGAATTGCACAGGGGCCTACTCTGCACATGTCCTGCAGGCACCCCATCCACCATGGCCATGCCCCCCAGCCAACCCACATGTCAACTTGCACTACTGCCCACCAATGCATGTCCCCCTGCACCCCCAGCCACCAGGGGCACCCTCCACCAGGCCCCCACCCATGTCTCCCACCACCCCCACCCCCCAGCAGTACAGGGGCAGCCACCACCAGGCCCCCACCCATGTCTCCCACCACCCCCACCCCCCAGCACTGTGGGGCACCTGTCAGCAGGCCCCCACCCATGTCCAACTCATGTTCCCCACCACCCCCACCCCCCAGCAGTGTGGGGCACCTGCCACCAGGCCCCCACCCATGTCCAACGCATGTTCCCCACCCCCCCACCCCCCAGCAGTGCAAGGGCAGCCACCACCAGGCCCCCACCCATGTCTCCCAGCACCCCCACACCCCAGCCACCAGGGGCAGCCTCCACCAGGCCCCCACCCATGTCTCCCAGCACCCCCACCCCCCAGTCACCAGAGGCAGCCTCCACCAGGCCCCCACCCATGTCTCCCACCACCCCCACCCCCCAGCAGTGCAGGGGCACCCACCACCAGGCCCCCACCCATGTGCATCTCATGTCTCCAACCACCTCCACCCCCAGCCACCAGGGGCACCCTCCACCAGGCCCCTACCCATGTCTCCCACCACCCCCATCTCCCAGCAGTACAGGGGCAGCCACCACCAGGCCCCCACCCATGTCTCCCACCACCCCCACCCCCCAGCACTGTGGGGCACCTGCCAGCAGGCCCCCACCCATGTCCAACTCATGTTCCCCACCACCCCCATCCCCCAGCAGTGTGGGGCACCTGCCACCAGGCCCCCACCCATGTCCAACGCATGTTCCCCACCACCCCCACCCCCTAGCCACCAGGGGCAGCCTCCATCAGGCCCCCACCCATGTCTCCCAGCACCCCCACCCCCTAGTCACCAGGGGCAGCCTCCACCAGGCCCCCACCCATGTCTCCCACCACCCCCACCCCCCCAGTAGTGCAGGGGCACCCACCACCAGGCCCCCACCCATGTCTCCCACCACCCCCACCCCCAGCCACCAGGGGCAGCCTCCACCAGGCCCCCACCCATGTCCAACTCATGTTCCCCACCACCCCCACCCCCAGCACTGTGGGGCACCTGCCAGCAGGCCCCCACCCATGTCCAACTCATGTTCCCCACCACCCCACCCCCCAGCACTGTGGGGCACCTGCCGGCAGGCCCCCACCCATGTGCAACTCATGTTCCCCACCACCCCCACCCCCCAGCACTGTGGGGCACCTGCCACCAGGCTCCCACCCATGTCTCGCACCACCCCCACCCCCCCAGTCACCAGGGTCAACCTCCACCAAGCCCCCACCCATGTCTCCCACCACCCCCACCCCCCAGCAGTGCAGGGGCACCCACCACCAGGCCCCACCCATGTCTCCCACCACCCCCACCCCCCAGCAACCAGGGGCAGCCTCCACCAGGCCCCCACCCATGTCTCCCACCACCCCCACCCCCCCAGTCACCAGGGGCAGCCTCCACCAGGCCCCCACCCATGTCTCCCACCACCCCCACCCCCCAGCAGTGCAGGGGCAGCCACCACCAGGCCCCCACCCATGTCTCCCAGCACCCCCACCCCCCAGCCACCAGGGGCAGCCTCCACCAGGCCCCCACCCATGTCTCCCAGCACCCCCACCCCCCAGTCACCAGGGGCAGCCTCCACCAGGCCCCCACCCATGTCTCCCACCACCCCCACCCCCCAGCAGTGCAGGGGCACCTACCACCAGGCCCCCACCCATGTGCAACTCATGTCTCCCACCACCCCCACCCCCAGCCACCAGGGGCAGCCTCCACCAGGCCCCCACACATGTCTCCCACCACCACCACCCCCCAGCAGTGCAGGGGCAGCCTCCACCAGGCCCCCACCCATGTCTCCCACCACCCCCACCCCCCAGCCACCAGGGGCAGCCTCCACCAGGCCCCCACCCATGTCCAACCCATGTTCCCCACCACCCCCACCCCCCAGTAGTGCAGGGGCACCCACTACCAGGCCCCCACCCATGTGCAATTCATGTCCCCCATCACCCCCACCCCCAGCCACCAGGGGCAGCCTCCACCAGGCCAACACCCATGTCACCCACCACCCCCACCCCCCAGCAGTGCAGGGGCAGCCTCCACCAGGCCCCCACCCATGTCTCCCACCACCCCCACCCCCCAGCCACCAGGGGCAGGCTCCATCAGGCCCCCACCCATGTCCAACTCATGTTCCCCACCACCCCCACCCCCCAGAACTGTGGGGCACCTGCCAGCAGGCCCCCACCCATGTCCAACTCATGTTCCCCACCACCCCCACCCCCCAGCACTGTGGGGCACCTGCCAGCAGTCCCCCACCCATGTGCAACTCATGTCTCCCACCACCCCCACCCCCAGCCACCAGGGGCACCCTCCACCAGGCCCCCACCCATGTCCCCCCCCAACCCCCCAGCACTGTGGGCACCTGCCAGCAGGCCCCCACCCATGTGCAACTCATGTTCCCCAGCCAACATGTCATCACAATCTAGATCCCTGGTCCCTATGGTCAGCCTCCAAATGCATCCACCCACTCATAATTTGCAATTACATCACAGAACACCTATTGCAAGTTCCGAAACAAACACATTTCCCTCACATACACCCAATGGGTGTCAGTGAATCTCAAAACACATATCATGAAATGTTGAAACCAATGAGATACTACAAATTGAAGTTCACCAAAAAAAAATATGTATTAAAGGAAACATAAATAGAATAAAAAATGAAGAAACAGAAACGTGAATGTACAAAAATGAAAAGAAGCATGTCCGTTAAAAAAAGCAAAACCAAAAATAAAATTCCAAAGTAATGTTGTCCAAAGTCAATGTCCACAAAACAAAATCCAATGGGAAATAAAAAAGAAAGCCATTGCTCCATGGTTAAAAAGTGAAAAAAAAATACAATCCAACTGTGAACTATTTACATGGGAACAAGCCAGGGTCCATTATCCCAACAAAATAAAGGAAACCTATCTAACTACACTAACTATTAAATTAAATAATATACAAAAATGTGGCAAATGTCCGAAAGGTCCAAATAAAATAAAAACAAAAATGAAACCTAACACTACCTACATAACTATGTACAAGGGCAGCGGGCTAGTTTCACGGCTCACTTGTGAATGTCCCGGGCCAGGGCATCATCAAACTCCTCCTCAATGGCCGTCGACGTCTCCACCTCCAAACCCCTGCGGATTGCCTCGAGGCACTCGGCCCGCCTCAGGGCCCTCCGCATGGAGTCTCCACCCTGACCATTGTGAGCCGTGCCTCTTCCGCCCGCTGCCGCTCCGCATCTATGGCGTGGCCCAACCGCTGCCACACGGAAGACACTCTCTGTCCTGGATCCTCCTGCCCTCCGGCCGATGCCTGCCCCTCCGATGTTGAAGGCCCCGAGCCTTCATGGCTCCCACCACGTTGCTGCTGCTGTGCCTCTGCCCGAGCACTGCCTCCTGCTGCCTGCACATCCTCCGCCGGCTGGGGTGCAGTCGGTGATGTGGCCACCCCTGCTGGACCTCCTCCACCAGCCTGGCCGCACCGTCAGAGGCAGCTCCACAGGGCACCCAGGTGACTGATGGGTGGGAAGATGGCACAGAGGACGACTGGCGCGTAGGGGGTCCAGTTGAGGAGGGGGTCGGAGCAAGCCCCATCAGACGGAGGAATCCGGCCTGGGTGACCTGTCCCAGCAGGCTGACGTGGTCAACGAGCCATTCGAGATGACGTGCAGTCTCTTCATGAAAAGACTGCAGGTCACCTCGCATGGCCCGTTGACGCAACGCCACACCAGCCAGGACAGGCTCAACCCGGACCTGGATAGCCACGTCCGCAGGCAGAGGAAGGCCAGTTGACGTGAGCTCATCCCCTGCCTGAAAACGGGTCTGGACGTAGGCATCCCTGCTGGTGCAAGATGATGCAGGGACAGGATCAGGGACAGGATTGCACAAAAGCACCTCCGCGGCGGCCTGTGCTGCCTCCTGTCCCTGGTCCTGCACTGCACCACTAGCCCCAGTGGGATCCCCACCTCCAGAACCCATCTCCGGTGCTTGCACGGCCTCCTCCTCCACTAAACCCCCCACCAACCTGGATGACTCCGTGCCATCTTCCCCTGTTGCGCCCTGTGGGGTCCCAGCTGCCCCTTCTGCTGCCGAGGAGTCCAACTCCAACTTCCGCCTCTGGGACGCGGCACCGGACTCCTCACTCCCCGACGAGATGACAACATGGGAGGGTAGCCGGGCCTTGCGTCTCCGGCTGGCGATGGGATCCCCGCCGCTGTGCTCCACAGCACCTTCTCCGCCCTCTTCATCAGTTGACGCTGCAGACAGGGAGAAACAAAACACAGGCATCAGGGCACTGTACAATGGACACATACACACAAGACAGTTGTACATGAGTGGCATTGGCAAACCTCAGACATGTCATCACAATCCCCAACACACATGTCATTACAACTCACACACATGAGCCATACCACAGCCATATCACAACTGCCACCACCATCCATACACATACAACAGCATCAGCAGCCAAAGGTGAGCCAGACATCACATGCAACACAGGAAGTGCACCACACATGTACACACACCACCACACTTGCATGCATGTGTACACCTCTGCCAAGTGTCGCAGTGTTCAGACGGGCATCCATGTCACATCTGCCAATCAGGCTGCCACATACCGCTGTCACATGCCTCCATGTTGCATCACTGTTGCACCCTTGTCAAATACACACACATGCACATGTACACAGTGCTGATACATGCAGCCAAAAACAACATACATGCGTGACATCACGGACATGTCTACTTACATACACATTCATCCAAACATGTGTGCCCACACAACTGCATTTGGCATGCAAGCCTACACACACAAGCACCATCCATGACTCACACATTACAGCCCTCGCATGTGTCAGCCCCACGGCCCTGTACACCCCCACCCATACTTAACCCCATACAAACAGATGTGCAACCTGCACACTACTGAATAATCACCACACGCACTGCTCACAATCAGGATGCATGTACACTCACCGCTCGACTCCAGACGGGTCTGCTTCTCAAGGACCTGGACATGGAGCGCTGGGGATATGCGTTCCAGGACCCTCATCTGTTCTTCCGACAAGTGGCCCCGGTGCCCCTTGGCATCTGCTGCCTTCAAGAGGCGCCGGGCCTTGTTCAGGGTCCTGGACCTGAAGTCCTCCGAGCGCTTCTTGACATGTTGTAAGGCGCGGACTGCCACCCCCTACGCGTTGATGGCAGTCATGACGTCAGTCCAGATCCGAGTCCGTCCTTCCTTGTCGGCGCGGGAACTTCCGAAGAGGGCATCATACTGCCCCAGGACTTGATCCACCAGGACACCAACTTCGGTGGCACTGAATCTGGTGCCCCTCTGCCTCTCTGGCCGGGGGTTGTCAGTGGTCCCAGATGGTGTTTGCCGCGACATGACAACCCCAGAGGCAGGAGTGGGTGGGCAACTGGGTCCTGGGGCTGGGCTGTGGAGCGATGGAATCCCAGTCGGGAGTCTTCGGTTCCAGCAGGGGTGGTCACAGCAACAGCACCCCTGGCTGATGTGCAGGCAGCAAATGGCAGGGCACGTGGGCAGCAGGCAGTCAGGCAGCAGCAGATGGCAGGTGGGAACGTGCTCGGGGCTCTGGGGGGCAGTAGTTCGGCCTTCTGGGCAGGAGCGTGGTCTTCCGTGTGCTTACGCGTGGCCAGCTTGATACGGAGTGATTTGGCACGTGAAAAATCCGCACGTCAGCGTGTAATTCGAGGAAAGGCCCTTAGCGCGTAAGCGCGTCTGCACGCATACGCATTTTCATTGGACAGAAGGCCCCTCAAGCGCAAGCGCCCCTGTGACGTGACGCGTACAGACGTGCATGGGCATTTCAGCACGCGTGAAAAACTGCACGTCCGCGTGTAATACGAGGAAAGGGCCCATGCGCGTAAGCGCGCGTGGAAACTGCACGTCCGCGTGTAATACGAGGAAAGTGCCCATGCGCGTAAGCACACGTGAAAAACTGCACGTCCGCATGTAATACGGGGAAAGGGCCCATGCGCGTAAGTGACGTGACGCGCGCGTGCCTTTCCCTCAGCATGGGTTAAAGGTGAGCGGGCCCAGCAGTTTGCTGTACGTGCCTTTCGTGGAGAGGAGACCGACATGTGTTGCTGCTTCATGTTGTTTCGCGCGCCATCACAACTTCACAGCTATCAAGGACGTATCTCTTCTTTTGGCGGGGGTATTGGCTACGCGTGTTTTTCTGCATCGCGCTAGTCAGACGGTGAGTCGCACACGCTCTTTTTCCCACTGCGGGTGCCCCTGTGTATCGCACCCATTTTCGATGTCATAGTAGCCTGCGTGTCCCACGCGTACCCGTTATTCGTGTTACTCGGTGCCACCGCGTACTGCGGTAGGTTGAATCCACGCACGTAGGCTGCAGGGTTGCGTGCACGGTTTTACTGCAGTTTTGGGGTGCCTTAGCGTTGCGTGACCCGTCACCACATCACCGGGGTCACATACAGCCTTGCAGGTGCAGGGGGGCTGTTAACATCTTGCTTCCCACCCCCTTCAACCCAATTGCCCAGGTCAATTGTGGTGTACACCTCCCATTGGCACCACTCCATCTGTGCCAGCACTACTACATCTGTGCCATGGTTGGGAGGCCACCAAAGGTGAGGGGCGCTTCAGCTGGGCGTACTCCTCGTGGTGGGCGTGGTCGGGGACGTGGCCGTGGTGACCAGGGAGTAGGGGGACTCCAGGGTGTCCAGGGCAGCCACAGAGGGGGAAGAGGCAGGGGTGCGCCACTTGAGCACAATGTTGTGCCATGTGTCGGTGCAGCCATGCCACCACCCCCTGTGGTTCCGGGGGATGCAGCTCCTGCATCTGGCACTGGCACCCATATGACCCGGCAGTCCGTTCCATCGACTGCCACGGGCCCAAGGGTAGTGGTAGCTGCAGGTGCAGCTGTGGACACCGCCACCCAGGCTCAGGGTCTGCCAGCGCAGGCTGCGTTGGCACTTGAAGAGCCCTTGGTAGATTTCCAACAGGCCAGGGGGGAACCATAGGGGCAGGCCGGGCTGCTCAGACCAAGACACGTGTCCGTGGGGCAGTCATGTCATCTGCTGCCCCGAACAGCCGGGTGTTGGCAAGTGCAGGGGCAGATGCACCCAACAGCACCCCGGTTGTGAGTCTGCCAACCAGGACCGTTGCGGTCAATGACCCTGCCACAGATGATGTTGCTGCGCAGGGTCCATTAGTGGGCACCCAGCTGCCACTGACACAAGTCAGGCCTTTGGTCATCCCTCCACCTGCCACTCTCTTGGCTCAATCCACCAAACCCACTGGCCATACTGGTCAGGGCAGCATTAGCCAGCCAGGGTCTGTGCCACAGTCCAAGAGGAGGAAGGTTGCACCTGCAGCACAGGCTGGGACTCCACACACAGCCACGACCTCCTGCACGTCGAGGAAGAAGCCTTTCTGTAAGCAGGAACTGGACTTCCTCGTGGACTACGTGCGGGGCCACAGCCGTGACATGCTAGTGGGTGCCAATAGTCAGACTACGGCTGCCCAACGTGACACCCACTGGAAGCATGTTGCGGAACATGTCAGTTCATTCGGCCATGAGGTGCGCACGGCGCAGGAGTGCAAAAAGCGTTGGAATGACATCAAGCGCAGCACTAAGGCCAAGCGTGCCTCAAATTACAACTTGACTCTGGTGACTGGCGGTGGGCCTGCACCAGAGGAGGAAGAACTCACTCTGCATGAGGCTCTCGTTGCGGAGTTCATACCACCTGAATTGGTCGAAGGAGTGGGAGAGAAGCTGGACTTTGATGCCCAGTCCAGTGAGTGTTGATGCGTGTTTGTTGAGGATGCGTGTGTTTCACTTGTGGGATGTGTTGTGCATGATTGCTGCTACATGTGACGTGTACATGGTTCTGATGTGTAAGTAATGCAATGCTACCGTCATGCATGTCTCCTCTGCCTGCATGCGGGACTCCATGTAGGCATGCTCCCTTGCCCCTCCTCCGCCACTCTGCACCCCAGTTCCACCTTTACAAAGGTCTGCTTCAATCTTGCCAATGTGTACTTTCTTGTTCATGTGTCCTGTGTAGATGCTAACTTCCAGCGTAGAATCTGCCAGACATATGCCGTGTGGTACAGCCTTAGTACTCGATGCAGGGTATCTCACTTGTACTGTGCATGGGTCAGATGTCCCGCAGGGACATGAGTGCCCATTCATGCACCATGTGCATTGCACGCATGCCCCTATGTGTCCTTGACTGGATGATCACTGTAATATAAGTCCTTGGTTACATACATTGCCTGCCATCTCATCAGCCTTCCCATGTCAACTGTGGCCCAGTCCTGCGTTGCACAAATGTTTAAGCTCTGACAATCTGTGTGGCTCACAGGCCTCAGCCTGTTCAATGGCCAATGACTCTGTCCAACTCTTGTTGTGCCTTCTTCACACGTGGGCGGCCTCCGGGGTTTCCATCATGTGTCCTGCCCACTGTCCCAGCATCATTTGCAGTGTTGTAATTTGAATCACATTAAGCTGTTGATGCCAGTCAACACTGCCTGTCAATACACAGGTGTATGGTCAGCCTTTTGATATCATGCTAGGCATCCCTGCTTTGGTACTGGGGTGGAGGGGTGCTTGGCTTCTAGACATGGTACACATTGAATGCACAATGCACGTGATGTCTGAATTTGACATTGCACTTCCTTCACATGTCCTGGCACACACCATGTAGTGCTTGTACATGTAGGTAGTGAGTGGCGTACACATTTTCTGCACTGCATAGACCCACTTCCATGGAAACTGCCACCTTTCAACAGGTCTGATCACAGAAGCTATTCAAAGTATACCCAGCATGCATGCCAGGTCATATGTTGTGTGTCACATGTCTGCCGGATGCCTTTGCTGTCGGTGTGTGTGTGTGTCGTGTGCTTCTGACATGTGTATTGACCTTTTTCTCTCTATTTTTCAGGTGATTACGCAATGGAGGTGGAGGATGGTGTTGTCATGCCAGACACAGGGTTGGTAACACCACATCAACCCAGCACTAGTGGGGGTCGTGGGGTGGTAGGCCATGAAAACCCCCAAGTGCTGCAGTCCATCTTGTCTCTGGCTGCCTATGAGTCCAGCCTTGATGACGACTCTGACGTCCATGTTGAGTTGGATGTGCATCAAGTCCATGTGTCAGGGGTGAGTGATTCTGATGTGGACACTCCTCTGTCTGCGACACCTGCACTAAGGGATCAGACAGTCTTGGTTCCTCCGCCCGTGGTGGATCGGGACGCAGGGTCACCCTCCACACCAGTCACTAATGTGCCTTGGACATCACATCCACGGGGGCATGTAGTCGTGCAGCCGCAGGCGGTGCCAACACAGCGAGGACCCCCTGTCCTTGGGTCCTGCAGGGGTCAAGCCCGGCAACGCGGTCGCCGCGCGCAACCGCTGTATACTGAGTGGGAGCAAGACATGACTGCCAATTCCGAACGGCAGGGGGCAGCAATGGAGAACATCGCTGAGAGCATGGAGCGTGTGGCCCGATCTGTGCTCCCCACTGCTAGGCAGGTGCTTCTCCAGCGGCAGGCGGCACGGTCCACGGCCCGCTCGCTCAGGCTGGGCATGGAGGCCTCAGACAGGGCACGCCAGGCTGAAATGTCGTCTCTGCGTCAAGCAATTGCTGCTCACGCAGAGGCGCACATGGATACCCAGAGGGAGGAGTATGCTTCCCTCAGATCCACTATGGGTGTCCTTATGATGTCCCAGAGGCAGCAGGCAGAGGAGAGGTTTGCACAGCTTGAGCGTACCATCTCGGCTGAGCTACAGGCTTGTCGGGAGGTGCAGCGGTTGTCCAGCCAGGCCTTGCAGGAGGAACTCCGTGTTACACGTGCTACCTTGCTAGAGGAAGCACGTGTATCACGGGAGGTTCTGCATGCAGACCTACGTCACATCGCCACACAGAACCAGACTCACCCGTCCGGCAGACTTGCTGCCGACGAGGGGCAAGCTGTGGCTAGGCGTGGCCAGGCTACTGTGCCACGTCCTCCTTTCCAGGATGAGCCAGACTCGGACGACCATCTATCTCCCACATAGGTCGTGCTGTGCAGGCGTTGAGCCCATGGAGGATTTTTTTTTGGCTCAGCATCATCGCATGTGGATGTTGAGCAGCATCCTGTACCTCCCCCCTCCTGGGTGCCTCCCCTCCCCCACGGGTCGTATGTGGCCATTTTTGATTTTTCTTTTGGTTTAGTTAGTTAAGTTTCTGTTAGATAGTTAGTTTAAATAGGTAATGTAGGTTTTCCATAGTTAGTGTAATTAGTTAATAGTTGATTTAGTTTAAAATTGCTAGTCTATTGTGCTTTCATGTGACGGTGCGGTGCTTTGTGGCTTTTGAAGGCATCCACTGTCTGTTCCAGCTGGGCCCTTCATGGTTGTCTTGTGTATGTGTTTGCTGCTTGGGGTCCTTGACTCACATATGCCACTCCTGCCTCCCTTATCCATGGGCTCGCAAGGATGGTTCGGTGTTACAGCATTTTACACAAGGGCTTTGGACTGTCATATCTGTGGCATGTCTGGTGCTGTATGACTTGTGTTGACACCCCTAGTGGGGATGATTTAGGTGTCATTGTCCACTGTTCAGCTTTTGCTAGATGGGGTGTGTCATGATTAATGCGGACATTGATTGCTATGCATTGTGTAGTATGTTTCATATCTTCCCTGTACATGTGCTTGTTGCAATTCATGCTGTAGATAGTGTTCCACACTTTGGAGGTGAAAGACGGACTGATGGTGTGATTTGTGATGTGACTCTCTGACATGGTCAAGTAATGAGATGCCTGATGAGACACACACAGATGACTTTGAAGCATTAATCATGTGTTTCATGCCCTTTCTGCAGGGGGATGAGCCTCCAGAGCACCTTTGCCAGCAGACATGGCCCATTGGACGACGGAATTCTGGACCCGTTTGTTGGTGCCCACATTCACATGTGTGCACAAGCAGAGGCACAGTGATTGCAGACCCACATCCTAGAACTGCTGACATGTTCCAAGGAACTCCAGGCAAGGTGAGCATCACAGGGGGGCCACGACACAGCAAAGCTTGCACCAGGCGAGTTGCACATGCAGGCTTAGTCACAGCACTGAGGGTGAGCTTAGACGAATATTGGTGTTGAAGCACACAATGCAGCTCAGATGTGTTTGTGGACTGATGGCTGTTGATAGTAGGGTTGTCTGGGACACATCCATTGCAGTGGCACATGCCCTCCGGTACACCAAGGTCCATTGAGACACTTGTATCAACCATGTAGCCTTCCGAGACATGGAAAGGGGCAGCTCACAGGGACATACAGCAAGGGACATACTCGGGTGCAGTGCATGTCTTTTCCACGTACTTCATGATAAATGCACTGCCAACTTTGTTTCAGTCATGGTGGTACGCAACTTGCTCTGTAGTCATGGCTTGCTATATGGGTCTGTCTGCTTACCCAGGGAACATTGCATGTTGTGTGAATTGTGACACATTGGTGTTCCATTTGCCACGCACCCACCAGTGGCTGCCTTACTGCATCGACTGTGTATGACCCGTCACAGGGGTGATGTTATATATGGGTACGAAGCATCAACCACAGATTGTCTGTTTGTAGAGTAGTTTGTTGCTATGGGGCATGTTTGGTGTTGTGTTTTTGTGTAATTGGCACGTACAGGTTGTTGACTGTGGCTCTCTTTGCAGCATTGCAGTGCTCCTGTAACCGGACCTGAGAGTGCGCAGGCAGGAGGCCAGCACTCAAAACCAGAGCTAAGTGTCTTGTTGTTTTTCTTACAAACGGCTCTGCAAAGGCTTGCTGGGGAGAGTACTGATGCATGGATGTCTGTGTGGTTCAATTTGGTATGTTTTTTTCTCCCTAATCACCCGTGATCCTATGCAATTTTGAAACCTGTACCCTCTACCCAGTGTTCCTGCTTCCCGTGCCTATCCAAGCAACGTTCCCTGACCCTCTTTCCCCACTGGGGTTGCGGATGCCTGTGTAAGCCCCGAACTTGCAGGTGCCAAAACCCTAGAGGGGGTGGTTGGTTCGTACCACTCCTGAGCCTGGACTACAGAAGGCCATGACAATCATGTTCAAGTTTGTTTGGATTGTGTATGTGTTCATGCAGGTTGTACATTTTCGTGCATTCCCTAGTTTCATGTGTCATTCCTCCTCCCCTCTCCTGCCACTCATTCCAGTCATCCAGTGTGTCAACACCTGTCCCGACTGCATATCCCTGAACCTCATTCCCCACCAGGGTCTCAGGGTCCTGTGTGAGTTTGACCTTGCAGGCACCCGGGACATGGTGGGGGTCGTGACACTCCCGCGTCTGTACAGGGGACCTGTGACAGTACACATCCATTCATGGTGCATCATCCTATGTCATGTACCACACATGTCTCACATCCTGTCGTGACATTGTTTTGCTGTACTACCTT
This sequence comes from Ambystoma mexicanum, assembly GCF_040938575.1. Lineage (NCBI taxonomy): Eukaryota > Metazoa > Chordata > Amphibia > Caudata > Ambystomatidae > Ambystoma > Ambystoma mexicanum. The sequence goes on from NC_090923.1 coordinate 692,834,273, forward strand.
GGTTGTTGCATCATTGAGGTAGTACTTGGCCTTTGTGAGGTACTGCTACATCATGTCATCTACTGGAGGGTGTTTGGGTTCATTTTTATGCCTTGGATTTTGTGATTTTGGAAATGAGTGTGGATTCCGAGGGTTCAGGCATGTTTTTACACACAAGGTGGGAGATGGTGACGAAGGGTAAAGGTGATCTTGTGGCCAGGTGGAATTGAGGTTTGGAGGCTCCATGACCCAGGTGCAGTTGTTCAGTGGGTCATGGTCATTTGTGAGGGTGGGGGGGTTGTTTTTGCTAGTTGCCTTGCCCTGCAGTGTGATGGGAACTCTGACATAGTAATGGTGGTATCCTATGTACATGTTGTGTTCTGCTGATCAATGCCTGATCATGTGTTTTGTTTTCCTTTCAGGTGCGAGGGGATAGTTGTGGTTTGACATGCTGGGGTGTACACATGGTGGATGTTCACATGTGATGTGTAGGGAACACTGATGGTCAATTGAGTGCACATGCATATGTGGAGTGCATGTCCTTGCAGAACCACACACTTGCACTCTGATGCACTACATGTACTCCCACCCTTGCATATCCACGTGTACACTGTTTACCTTCTGGTGCCCACTGTGTCCCGGCAACACATGTTCTGTGACCGATCATGGATCCAGTACATGCCTAATTTGATGTTTGACGTGGTCTGTCACTTAGATGTGATGCTCAGGGTGTGCATCACACACAATGGCTGTTCACTGTGCTGTGCATTGAGCAGTGTGATGCAGGAGTAGGACACTGCACACATGAGCTGCAGTGTTGATTTTGCAATGCATAATGTGCATGTAGACAGGCATTCATTGTGATGTTACGTCTACGACTGTTGTAATGCATTTGGAAATGACTTATTTTAGGTGGGAGATTTTGTTGATCTGTCATTTCATCTGATTCCGGGTCAGGCAGCAGTGTCCGATGCCACTGTACATTTAGGACATGGCAATGTGTACCTTATCGTTACTGCATTGGTGTATGGGTATTGCTTGCCTTGTCATGTTGATGTTTGGGAGGGTTTGAGTGACATGACAGTGATGGCCATGGCCTGTTTTGCAGGTGTGTGTGATGCACACCTTGCATTTCCGGGTCATCCGCTTCTCAGAGCAACGAACTGGGGGTAGATTTCTCTCCGCAGCAGGGCCCTCCCCCTGCAACAGACTTCCGGCCTGACTTGAAATTGAGGGGAACCATCTCCAGTTCTGGAAGCACCTCAAGACCTTCCTCTTTGCTTCTGCTTACTGTCTGCCTCTCCCTTGCAGAATTCTCCACTGGAACTGCACAGGAGCTGCAACTGGGCCACTCCCACCGACCTCGCTCCCTGGCCCAGCCACTCTCCACTTGCACTGCCTCCCTGGCAACCCCTGCACTGCAGTACTGTCTCTCTATCCCTACAGCCCTCCCTTCCCAGCACTTGTCTGCACTTACCTTTGTAGTTGCCACCAGGCGACCTATGTATTATTTTTTTGGGCTACTTCCCCTGTACTGGACTCCCCCCACCCTTCCCCTTGCACTTTTCCCATTCCCCCTACCCCTGCACTTGCATGATCTCAATGACACCTGGCCAAGTAGTACCGTTCTCTGTGTTCCCTTGTTCCCCCCTCCCTGCCTCATTGCGCCTTGGAATACTTGTGTATGGCCCATATCATGTCATATGTCATATGTGTGCCTTTTGGTCACACAGGATAGCTTGTGTTTAAGTAGCTAGGGATGCAGACGATGTGGCACTTCCATGGCAACTATCTCAGGGTGGTAGGGTTGTGACAGTTGACTGTCTCTTTGTCATCATCGATTGTCACCTGGTATGTGCCAGGCCTGTGTGCACTCCGCAGGGGTGGGAGTTTAGGTGAAAAATGTGGCCACAAGCTGGGTCGGGGCTTCCTCGCCACGTGCCCTGTCCCCTCCCATGGGCAGCGCCTGTGCCTGTGGTTGGGGATGTGGGGGCACCACCATGTCCACCGGGACGCCCTGCCGTGTTGCAACATTGTGCAGGACACATGCTGCCACAATGATCCTGCACACTACTGGTGGTGCATAGAGTAGTTGCCCACCAGAGCGCTCAAGGGAGCGGAAACGTGACTTGAGCACTCCGAATGTGCGCTCCACTATGCCCCTGGTTGCAATATGGGCGGCGTTGTATCTTACCTGGGGTGGTGTGGCGGGGTTCCGGATTGGCGTCATCATGTGGTTGCTCAGAGGGTAGGCACTGTCCCTGGGGGAGGTGATAATAGTTGAGATTATTAGGGTTTGGATATTTGTCTGTGTGTGACTTGCATGCATGTGCAAGGGCATTTGTACTGACCTAGGAGCCATGTGTCGCCATGCTGCCCAGCTTCCAGGGCCCGGCTCAGGGTGGACATTCTGTATATGAAACTGTCATGGGTGGAGCCAGGGTAGTTTGCATAGACAGAGGTGATGATTCCCTTTGCATCACATACCACCTGTACATTGATGGAATGCCAGTGCTTGCGGTTTCTGTAGATGTGCTCAATGGCCCTAGGTTGACGTAGGGCCACATGGGTGCAATCTATGGCACCGAGCACTTTGGGGAAGTTTGCCACCCTGAAAAAATCCAGGACAACAGCCTGCCTTTCTGCGGGTGTTCTGGGCATGTATATGTGCCTGCGGACTGAGGGGCGCGCTGTCATGATTGCCAGTACCTGGTGTAGGCAGCGTGACTGCGTGGCCTGTGAGACCCCCCCACTATGGCAGTGGTCCGCTGAAATGACCCAGTGGCCAAAAAATGCAGGACATTGAGCAGCTTCTCCAAGGGGCTCAATGCTTGGGAGCAAAGGGTGGGGGATGTGAGGTCATCTTCCCACTCCCTGACCAGGTCTAGGATGATATGGGGTGGAAACCTATACCTGCCATAGACCTGGTCGTCAGGCATCCCAAAAAGGCTTGTCCGTGGTGCGAAAATGCGTGCCCTGGCTATTCTCCTCCTCCTGGGGTGTCGCACGATCAGTGCAGCGACAAATGGGGCATTCATCGTAGCTGTATATACGCGTTTTTTGTTTGCGCGCACTTTTATGCTGTGCGCGGGGACGGCTCCGCCTGCCTTCGTGTGTACGGACGCGTTGACGCCTGTGCACGTCTTTTGCCGTGCGCGGGTTTCCCGTATTCGGATACGGTCTGAGTGTCATCGCGTGTGATCGGAGGGGAGTGAGCGTACACGCAACTGGCCTGGGTACGTGTGTTTCGGGGTGCGCGGGAAGTTCCACACGCGATTAGCCTGGGTACGTGTGTTCCGGGGTGCCGGGAGCTTTCACACACGATTGGTGGAAATCCACGTGTGTTCTGTCATCACGTGCAATGAGGGAAACACCTGCGCGCGTCACATCACAGACGTGCTCACGCGCTAAGGGCCTTTGGTCCAATGAAATCGCATATGCGTGCTGCCGTGCATACGCGCTAAGGGCCTTTCCTCGAATTACACGCTGACATGCAGATTTTTCACGTGCCAAATCACTCCGTATATAGCTGGCCACGCGTAAGCACACGGAAGACCTCGCTCCTGCCCAGAAGGCCGAACTACTGCCCCCGAGAGCACCGAGCACGCTCCCACCTGCCATCTGCTGCTGCCTGACTGCCTGCTGCCCACGTGCCCTGCCATTTGCTGCCTGCACATCAGCCAGGGGTGCTGTTGCTGTGACCACCCCTGCTGGAACCGAAGACTCCCGACTGGGATTCCATCGCTCCACAGCCCAGCCCCAGGACCCAGTTGCCCACCCACTCCTGCCTCTGGGGTTGTCATGTCGGGGCAAACACCATCTGGGACCACTGACAACCCCTGGCCAGAGAGGCAGAGGGGCACCAGCTTCAGTGCCACCAAAGTTGGTGTCCTGGTGGAGCAAGTCCTGGGGCAATATGATCCCCTCTTCGGAAGTTCCCGCGCCGACAAGGAAGGACGGACTCGGATCTGGACTGACATCGTGACTGCCATCAACGCGGAGGGGGTGGCAGTCCGCGCCTTACAACATGTCAAGAAGCGCTGGGAGGACTTCAGGTCCAGGACCCTGAACAAGGCCCGGTGCCTCTTGAAGGCAGAGGATGCCAAGGGGCGCCAGGGCCACTTGTCGGAAGAACAGATGAGGGTCCTGGAACGCATATCCCCAGCGCTCCATGTCCAGGTCCTTGAGAAGCAGACCCGTCTGGAGTCGAGCAGTGAGTGTACATGCATCCTGATTGTGAGCAGTGCGTGTGGTGATTATTCAGTAGTGTGCAAGTTGCACATCTGTTTGTATGGGGTTGAGTATGGGTGGGGGTGTACAGGGCCGTGGGGCTGACATATGCGAGGGCTGTAATGTGTGAGTCGTGGATGGTGCTTGTGTGTGTAGGCTTGCATGCCAAATGCAGTTGTGTGGGCACACATGTTTGGATGAATGTGTATGTAAATAGACATGTCCGTGATGTCACGCATGTATGTTGTTTTTGGCTGCATGTATCAGCACTGTGTACATGTGCATGTGTGTGTATTTGACAAGGGTGCAACAGTGATGCAACATGGATGCATGTGACAGCGGTATGTGGAAGTCTGATTGGCAGATGTGACATGGATGCCCGTCTGAACACTGCGACACTTGGCAGAGGTGTACACATGCATGCAAGTGTGTTGGTGTGTGTACATGTGTGGTGCACTTCCTGTGTTGCATGTGATGTCTGGCTCACCTTTGGCTGCTCATGCTGTAGTATGTGTATGGATGGTGGTGGCAGTTGCGATATGGCTGTGGTATGGCTCATGTGTGCGAGTTGTAATGACTTGTGTGTTGGGGATTGTGATGACATGTCTGAGGTTTGCCAATGCCACTCATGTACAACTGTCATGTGTGTATGTGTCCATTGTACAGTGCCCTGATGCCTGTGTTTTGTTTCTCCCTGTCTGCAGCGTCAACTTATGAAGAGGGTGGAGAAGGTGCTGTGGAGCACAGCGGCGGGGATCCTATCGCCAGCCGGAGACGCAAGGCCCGGCTCCCCTCCCATGTTGTCATCTCGTCGGGGAGTGAGGAGTCCGGTGCCGCGTCCCAGGCCGCAGCTGCCGGGGGGAGGTCCAAGAGGCGGAGGCTGGAGTTGGACTCCTCGGCAGCAGAAGGGGCAGCTGGGAACCCACAGGGCCCAACAGGGGAAGATGGCACGGAGTCATCCAGGTTGGTGGGGGGTTTGCTGGAGGAGGAGGCCGTGCAAGCACCGGAGACAGGGTCTGGAGGTGGGGATCCCACTGGTGCTAGTGGTGCAGTGCAGGACCAGGGACAGGAGGCAGCACAGGCCGCCGCAGAGGTGCCTGTGTACAATCCTGTCCCTGATCCTGTCCCTGCATCATCTTGCACCAGCAGGGATGCCTACGTCCAGACCCGTTTTCAGGCAGGGGATGAGCTGACGTCAACTGGCCTTCCTCTGCCTGCGGACGTGGCTATCCAGGTCCGGGTTGAGCCTGTCCTGGCTGGTGTGGCGTTGCGTCAACGGGCCATGCGAGGTGACCTGCAGTCTTTTCATGAAGAGACTGCACATCATCTCGAATGGCTCGTTGACCACGTCAGCCTGCTGGGACAGGTCACCCAGGCCGGATTCCTCCGTCTGATGGGGCTTGCTCCGACCCCCTCTTCAACTGGACCACCTACGCGCCAGTCGTCCTCTGTGCCATCTTCCCACCCATCAGTCACCTGGGTGCCCTGTGGAGCTGCCTCTGACGGTGCGGCCAGGCTGGTGGAGGAGGCATCCCTGCCACAGTCGGGAGTCGGACGTCCAGCAGGGGTGGCCACATCAACGACTGCACCTCAGCTGGCGGAGGATGTGCAGGCAGCAGGAGGCAGTGCACGGGCAGAGGCACAGCAGCAGCAGCAACGTGGTGGGAGCCATGAAGGCTCGGGACCTTCAACATCGGAGGGGCAGGCATCGGCCGGAGGGCAGGAGGAACCAGGACAGAGAGTGTCTTCCGTGTGGCAGCGGTTGGGCCACGCCATAGATGCGGAGCGGCAGCGGGCGGAAGAGGCACGGCTCACAATGGTCAGGGCGAGAACTCCATTCGGAGGTCCCTGAGGGGGGCCGAGTGCATCGAGGCAATCCGCAGGGGTTTGGAGGTGGAGACGTTGACGGCCCTGCGGACCCTCGTGGCCATGGAGGAGGACCGCCTCCGGGACATTGAGGAGTTTGATGATGCCCTGGCCCGGTACATCCACAAGTGAGCCGTGAAACTAGCCCGCTGCCCTTGTACATAGTTATGTAGGTAGTGTTAGGTTTCATTTTTGTTTTTATTTTATTTGGACCTTTCGGACATTGGCCACATTTTTGTATATAGTTTATTTTATTAGTTATTGTAGTTAGATAGGTTTCCTTTATTTTGTTGGGATAATGGACCCTGGCTTGTTCCCATGTACATAGTTCACAGTTGGATTGTATTTTTTTTCACTTTTTAACCATGGAGCAATGGCTTTTTTTTATTTCCCATTGGATTTTGTTTTGTGGACATTGACTTTGGACAACATTACTTTGGGATTTTATTTTTGGCTTTGCTTTTTTTAACGGACATGCTTCTTTTCATTTTTGTACATTCACGTTTCTGTTTCTTCATTTTTTATTCTATTTATGTATTCTTTAATACATATTTTTTTTGGTGAACTTCAATGTGTGGTATCTCATTGGTTTCATGCATTTCATGATATGTGTTTTGAGATTCACTGACACCCATTGGGTGTATGTGAGGGAAATGTGTTTGTTTCGGAACTTGCAATTGGTGTTCTGTGATGTAGTTGCAAATTATGAGTGGGTGGATGCAATACTCGAGTGGGTGTTTTGCATTTGGAGGCTGACCATAGGGACCAGGGATCTAGATTGTGATGACATGTTGGCTGGGGAACATGAGTTGCACGTGGGTGGGGGCCTGCTGGCATGTGCCCCACAGTGCTGGGGGGTGGAGGGGAGAGACATGGGTGGGGGCCTGGTGGAGGATGCCCCTGGTGGCTGGGAGTGGGGGTGGAGGGAGACATGAGTTGCACATGGGTGGGGGCCTGCTGGAAGGTGCCCCACAGTGCTGGGGGGTGGGGGTGGTGGGGAACATGAGTTGGACATGGGTGGGGGCCTGGTGGAGGCTGCCCCTGGTGGCTGGGGGGTGGGGGTGGTGGGAGACATGGGTGGGGGCCTGGTGGAGGCTGCCCCTGCACTGCTGGTGGTGGGGGGGGTGGGAGACATGGGTGGGGGCCTTGTGGAGGCTGCCCCTGGTGGCTGGGGGGTGGGGGGTGCTGGGAGACATGGGCGGGGGCCTTGTGGTGGGTGCCCCTGCACTGCTGGGGGGTGGGGGTGGTGGGAGACATGGGTGGCGGCCTGGTGGAGGCTGCCCCTGGTGACTGGGGGGGGTGGGGGTGCTGGGAGACATGGGTGGGGGCCTGGTGGAGGCTGCCCCTGGTGGCTGGGGGGTGGGGGTGCTGGGAGACATGGGTGGGGGCCTGGTGGTGGCTGCCCCTGCACTGCTGGGGGGTGGGGGTGGTGGGAGACATGGGTGGGGGCCTGGTGGAGGCTGCCCCTGGTGACTGGGGGGGTGGGGGTGGTGGGAGACCTGGGTGGGGGCCTGGTGGTGGGTGCCCCTGCACTTCTGGGGGGTGGGGGTGGTGGGAGACATGGGTGGGGGCCTGGTGGAGGCTGCCCCTGGTGGCTGGGGGGTGGGGGTGCTGGGAGACATGGGTGGGGGCCTGGTGGTGGGTGCCCCTGCACTGTTGGGGGGTGGGGGTGGTGGGAGACATGGGTGGGGGCCTGGTGGAGGCTGCCTCTGGTGACTGGGGGGTGAGGGTGGTGGGAGACATGGGTGGGGGCCTGGTGGAGGCTGCCCCTGGTGGCTGGGGGTGGGGTTGGTGGGAGACATGAGTTGCACATGGGTGGGGGCCTGGTGGTGGGTGCCCCTGCACTGCTGGGGGGTCGGGGTGGTGGGAGACATGGGTGGAGGCTGCCTCTGGTGACGGGTGGGGGTGCTGGGAGACATGGGTGGGGGCCTGGTGGAGGCTGCCCCTTGTGGCTGGGGGGTGGGGGTGCTGGGAGACATGGGTGGGGGCCTGGTGTGGCTGCCCCTGCACTGCTGGGGTGTGGGGGTGGTGGGGAACATGCATTGGACATGGGTGGGGGCCTGGTGGCAGGTGCCCCACAGTGCTGGGGGGTGGGGGTGGTGGGGAACATGAGTTGGACATGGGTGGGGGCCTGCTGGCAGGTGCCCCACAGTGCTGGGGGGTGGGGGTGGTGGGAGACATGGGTGGGGGCCTGGTGGAGGCTGCCCCTGGTGACTGGGGGGTGGGGGTGGTGGGAGACATGGGTGGGGGCCTTTTGGAGGCTGCCCCTGTTGGCTGGGGGGTGGGGGTGGTGGGAGACATGGGTGGGGGCCTGGTGGTGGGTGCCCCTGCACTGCTGGGGGTGGGGGTGGTGGGGGACATGGGTGGGGGCCTGGTGGAGGCTGCCCCTTGTGACTGGGGGAGTGGGGGCGGTGGGAGACATTTGTGGGGGCCTGGTGGCAGGTGCCCCACAGTGCTGGGGGGTGGGGGTGGTGGGGAACATGAGTTGGACATGGGTGGATGCCTGCTGGCAGGTGCCCCACAGTGCTGGGGGGTGGGGGTGGTGGGGAACATGAGTTGGACATGGGTGGGGGCCTGCTGGCAGGTGCCCCACAGTGCTGGGGGTTGGGGGGTGGGAGACATGAGTGGGGGCCTGGTGGAGGGTGCCCCTGGTGGCTGGGGGTGGGGGTGGTGGGAGACATGAGTTGCACATGGGTGGGGGCCTGCTGGCAGGTGCCCCACAGTGCTGGGGGGTGGGGGTGGTGGGAGACATGGGTGGGGGCCTGGTGGAGGCTGCCCCTGGTGGCTGGGGGGTGGGGGGTGCTAGGAGACATGGGTGGGGGCCTGGTGGTGGGTGCCCCTGCACTGCTGGGGGTGGGGGTGGTGGGAGACATGGGTGGGGGCCTGGTGGAGGCTGCCCCTGGTGACTGGGGGGGTGGGGGTGGTGGGAGACATGGGTGGGGGCCTGGTGGAGGCTGCCCCTGGTGGCTGGGGGGTGGGGGTGCTGGGAGACATGGGTGGGGGCCTGGTGGTGGCTGCCCCTGCACTGCTGGGGGGTGGGGGTGGTGGGAAACATGGGTGGGGGCCTGGTGGAGGCTGCCTCTGGTGATTGGGGGGGTGGGGGTGGTGGGAGACATGGGTGGGGGCCTGGTGGAGGCTGCCCCTGGTGGCTGGGGGTGGGTGTGGTGGGATTCATGAGTTGCACATGGGTGGGGGCCTGGTGGTGGGTGCCCCTGCACTGCTGGGGGGTGGGGGTGGTGGGAGACATGGGTGGGGGCCTGGTGGAGGCTGCCCCTGGTGACTGTGGGGGGTGGGGGTGCTGGGGGACATGGTTGGGGGCCTGGTGGAGGCTGCCCCTGGTGGCTGGGGGGTGGGGGTGCTGGGAGACATGGGTGGGGGCCTGGTGGAGGGTGCCCCTGACTGCTGGGGGGTGGGGGTGGTGGGAGACATGGGTGGGGGCCTGGTGGAGGCTGCCCCTGGTGACTGGGGAGATGGGGGTGGTGGGAGACATTGGTGGGGGCCTGGTGGCCGGTGCCCCACAGTGCTGGGGGGTGGGGGTGTGGGGAACATGAGTTGGACATGGGTGGGGGCCTGCTGGCAGGTGCCCCACAGTGCTGGGGGGGTGGGGGTGGTGGGGAACATGAGTTGGACATGGGTGGGGGCCTGCTGGCAGGTGCCCCACAGTGCTGGGGGGTGGGGGGGAGTGGGAGACATGGGTGGGGGCCTGGTGGAGGGTGCCCCTGGTGGCTGTGGGTGGGGGTGGTGGGAGACATGAGTTGCACATGGGTGGGGGCCTGTTGGCAGGTGCCCCACAGTGCTGGGGGGTGGGGGTGGTGGGGAACATGAGTTGGACATGGGTGGGGGCCTGCTGGCAGGTGCCCCACAGTGCTGGGGGGTGGGGGTGGTGGGGAACATGAGTTGCACATGGGTGGGGGCCTGGTGGTGGCTGCCCCTGCACTGCTGGGGGGTGGGGGTGGTGGGAGACATGGGTGGGGGCCTGGTGGAGGCTGCCTCTGGTGATTGGGGGGGTGGGGGTGGTGGGAGACATGGGTGGGGGCCTGGTGGAGGCTGCCCCTGGTGGCTGGGGGTGGGGGTGGTGGGATTCATGAGTTGCACATGGGTGGGGGCCTGGTGGTGGGTGCCCCTGCACTGCTGGGGGGTGGGGGTGGTGGGAGACATGGGTGGGGGCCTGGTGGAGGCTGCCCCTGGTGACTGTGGGGGGTGGGGGTGCTGGGGGACATGGTTGGGGGCCTGGTGGAGGCTGCCCCTGGTGGCTGGGGGGTGGGGGTGCTGGGAGACATGGGTGGGGGCCTGGTGGAGGGTACCCCTGACTGCTGGGGGGTGGGGGTGGTGGGAGACATGGGTGGGGGCCTGGTGGAGGCTGCCCCTGGTGACTGGGGAGATGGGGGTGGTGGGAGACATTGGTGGGGGCCTGGTGGCCGGTGCCCCACAGTGCTGGGGGGTGGGGGTGTGGGGAACATGAGTTGGACATGGGTGGGGGCCTGCTGGCAGGTGCCCCACAGTGCTGGGGGGGTGGGGGTGGTGGGGAACATGAGTTGGACATGGGTGGGGGCCTGCTGGCAGGTGCCCCACAGTGCTGGGGGGTGGGGGGGAGTGGGAGACATGGGTGGGGGCCTGGTGGAGGGTGCCCCTGGTGGCTGGGGGTGGGGGTGGTGGGAGACATGAGTTGCACATGGGTGGGGGCCTGCTGGCAGGTGCCCCACAGTGCTGGGGGGTGGGGGTGGTGGGGAGCATGAGTTGGACATGTGTGGGGGCCTGCTGGCAGGTGCCCCACAGTGCTGGGGGGTGGGGGTGGTGGGGAACATGAGTTGCACATGGGTGGGGGCCTGCTGGCAGGTGCCCCACAGTGCTGGGGGGTGGGGGTGGTGGGAGACATGGGTGGGGGCCTAGTGGAGGCTGCCCCTGGTTCCCGGGGGGTTGGGGGTGGTGGGAGGCATGGGTGGGGGCCTGGTGGAGGCTGCCCCTGGTGGCTCGGGGGTGGGGGTGGTGGGAGACATGGGTGGGGGCCTGGTGGAGGGTGCCCCTGGTGGCTGGGGTGCAGGGTGACATGCGTTGGTGGGCAGTAGTGCAAGTTGACATGTGGGTTGGCTGGGGGGCATGGCCATGGTGGATGGGGTGCCTGCAGGACATGTGCAGGGTAGGCCCCTGTGCAATTCACGTGTGGTGCTCCCCGTGCACCCCTGTAATACACGTAGCCTGATGGAATCGCGTGTGGAACTTCCCGCGCACCCCTGAAATACGCGTACCCTGCTCGCACGGACCCAATTGCGTGTGGAAATTCCTGCGCACCCCTGAAATACACGTACCCTGATGGAATCGCGTGTGGAACTTCCCGCGCACCCCTGGAATACACGTACCCTGCTGAAATCACGTGTGAAACTTGCCCCGCACCCCGAAATAGACGTACCCTGCTGAAATCGCGTGTGGCACTTCCCGCGCACCCCTGAGATACGCGTACCCTGCTCGCACGGGCCCAATTGCGTGTGGAAATTCCCGCGCACCCCTGAAATGCACGTACCCTGCTGAAATCGCGTGTGGCACTTCCCGCGCACCCCTGAGATACGCGTACCCTGCTCGCACCGGCCCAATCGCGTGTGGAAATTCCTGCACACCCCTGAAATGCACGTACCATGCTGAAATCGCGTGTGGAACGTCCCCCGTACCCTGAAATACACGTACCGTGCTGAAATCGCGTGTGGAACTTCTCACGCACCCCTGAAATGCACGTACCCTGCTGAAATCGTGTGTGGCACTTCCCGCGCACCCCTGAGATCCGCGTACCCTGCTCGCACGGGCCCAATTGCGTGTGGAAATTCTCGCGCACCCCTGAAATACACGTACCCTGATGGAATCGCGTGTGGAACTTCCCGCGCACCCCTGGAATACACGTACCCTGCTGAAATTGCGTGTGAAACTTGCCCCGCACCCCGAAATACACGTACCCTTCTGAAATCGCCTGTGGCACTTCCCGTGCACCCCTGAGATACGCGTACCCTGCTCGCACAGGCCCAATCGCGTGTGGAAATTCCCGCGCACCCCTGAAATGCACGTACCCTGCTGAAATTGCGTGTGAAACTTGCCCCGCACCCCGAAATACACGTACCCTTCTGAAATCGCCTGTGGCACTTCCCGTGCACCCCTGAGATACGCGTACCCTGCTCGCACGGGCCCAATCGCGTGTGGAAATTCCCGCGCACCCCTGAAATGCACATACCATGCTGAAACCGCGTGTGGAACGTCCCCCGTACCCTGAAATACACGTACCCTGCTGAAATTGCATGTGGAACTTCCCGCGCACCCCTGAAATACGCATACCCTGCTCGCACAGGGCCAATCGCGTGAGGTACTTCCCGCGCACCCCAGTGATACACGTAGCCCGCTTGCCGTGCTGGTACAGGGTTAGCGCAGCCCTTTGCGCTGGATTGGGTATATTGATGGCTTTTCCCTGCGCGAGAGGCGTTCTTGGGGGCGTAACTGGCGCTGCTGCAGGGTCGCTGCGCCACTGTGCGCCACGGCTGGTTTTGGTGGCTGGAATCCATGAATACGCTGTGCGCGGAAATAGATTTTAGCGCATGCGGCTGTTACAGGGATTTGCACACGCACACTGTGCGCCAACCGCGTGCGCCACTTGTGCACTGAATTCTATGAATTACCCCCTATGTGGAATTTGAAACAAATTTCGTGTCTACTTCAGAAAGTTGTGTACATGACACAAATCAAAGAAGAAAATGCTCAGACATTTTATAATTACCAAATTCAGATAATTGCGCAATCAACTAGATATGGTAATAATCCAATCGTTAAACACAAACACAGTTGGAACCCAAACATCTATAATCTTAAAAAAGATTTACGAAGAACACTAAGAACGTTACCGAAAAATGCGAATAACACACTTAAAACTTCTTTGAAAACGATATATAGAAATATAATTAAGCAGATTGTACATATACAAAAACAACAAGAGGCAGAAATTATCCTCAAAGCTTTACTCTCAAAATCCGCTAGTGAAATATGGCAAACTATGAACTCTGTCTCTGGAAATGCCCGCCTGTCCACACAACTAAATGGTATTGATGAGATAACTTGGAAATCTCACTATCAAAAACTCATTTAAAAAAAAAAAATCATACCTCAATTAATAGACTGTGAGATACCAGACCTAGCTCAATTCAAGTTTGACTTGATAATTTAATAATAATCAAAGAACATAGCTTGCCTCGAGCGCCGGGTCCTGATATGCTTACAGATTTTACACTCAAAGTACACCCAGAGGCATGGGCGGAAGTTCTAAACACCATCTTTCAAAATATTCTCAAGACCACCTGGCCCTCAGCTATAGTTATTCCAATTTTCAAGCAAGAAGATCGAGCAGACCCTTTTAACTATTGCCAATTATGCTTTTTATTATTTTTAACTTTATTGTTTTTCTTTTTAAAACGTTTACAAAATTTGACTTTAAATAATTTACTTTACAGAACATTTAAAACACACAATAAAGTCAATTAACAAACACACATTACATATTGGTAAAATCCTTAAATACCACATACCAATTATTCACTTTGTTAATACATTCATAAAATTTTCCATAAAAACAGAAGATCATTGACCATCACTTTAAATGACATTAAATTAAAACAGTATATTAAGCAATCACTTTAGATCACAAATAACCCTCAAGAATTCATTAACATGTATTTTCAAACTCGTCAAATTTCATTGAAGCATCTCATACCAAATATTATCCCTATTCACATTGGAGATGTCCTTTACAAAATTTGAGAAATATTCAATTCTCTGTTTCAATAGACTTGGACAGATCAGTAGCAAATGTATTAATGACTCCATAATTCCAATTACTTTACAATGTCTACAAGTTTTAAAAACTACTACATTGTGGCTCTAATACTCTGGATAGCAAAGGTTTTTAGTAAATTACACCGAAATCTCATTGTAGAGTTACAACAAGCTCTAGAGGGATATTTTACCAGATATTAAATCACTACATTGTTTAAGAGCTAATCAAATGCTTTTATCAATTATTTTACCTTGCATGGTTTTTTATGAGATTCTCAATTGAGAGGCCCAGGTCAAATACATTTTTGTCACATACATTTTTTAAACCTTTCATGAAAACACCCCACAGATCAGTCCCCAAACAATGATACAGTGTGTCATTTTCAGAAACAAAACATTCCGCATTAATGATAACTTTTTCCAACATACAATACCTTTTAAAGATGACAAGCCCAACTCATAGCGTAAGATTTCCATGGGTATACATTTTAGAATATGCCTAATTCTTTACGCCATACACATGCTTCAATAGATTTCAAATAAGGTAACAGATCTTGCAAACAAAATTCAAGACCATATGTTAATCTTGGAATGACTTTGGTACGATAGAATAGGATACATGGACTTAATGTAAACTTCTTGAATCTTCTTTCTGTGATTTTCATCTGATTAGCCATGACCGCGGCCTTCATTCTAAGATTATTTAACGTATAGCCAAGTGTATGTGCACTGGTATAAGTATAGCCCAAATATCTCAGCACTGAATTATTTTTTATCTTTGTACCTCCACAAAACATTACCTTGTTTCATTGGTTTCAAACCCGTATTAAATATCATCGTTTTGTTTGGGTTTATCAACAGTGTTCTTTCATTAATAAAGTCTTCAAATGAGTTCATCATTCTCTGCAAACCAACCTTTGTTCCATCGAACAACAAGAAGTCGTCTGCATACACTACCCACTTTATGATTGTACTACCTAGCTTTGGAGAAACTAAGCCACTTGCGTCCAAGATTTTGCCTACCTGGGATACATAGAGATTGAAAAGAGTAGCTGCTAATCGACATCCCTGACGCAAGCCGGTGTTAGTGATAATTTGCTCGGATAATAAGTCTCTGTTACTTAAACGTACCCTCATTACTGTACCTGTATATAACATTATTATAAGCTCTAAAAGATCTTTTTAAATTTCCAATTCATAGAGCGTCTTCCAGAGTGTGCTCCTATCCACCTTATCAAAGGCCATGAATGCGTCCATTGATGCTATGTATGGAGAGTGATTACCTTTAGCTCTTGCCTTACTCTGCAGACTTGCTACAATTTACCCATCCACGTCCGTTCCCATAGATTGTCTAAAACCTATTTGCCTCAGGTCCAGGATGCTATTACGTTCAATCCATATATTTAATTCTTACAGGACAATTGCTGTAAATATTTTTAATTCAACGTCAGACAACATAATTGGGCGATCGTTTAGAGGGCTAAGTTGATTACCTTTTTTAAATAAGATTGCATAAGACATTTTCCAAGATGTTGGAATCAACTTCTCCCTTACAATCCCGTTAAACATACAATTCAGTAGGCCAGCCTACAATTCGATATTGTGTTTTAATGTAGTATAAGATAAGTTATTTTGGCCTGGTGTAGATGAGGCCTTAACCTTTTTAATATGTTGCAATATATTCTTTATAGAGATGTCCAAGGTCCATACCTGGTTACTATTATAGTTCACCATTGCTTGATCATCATGAGAGCTATACAGATTCTCAAAGTAATTCACCCACACATTTTCTGCTATAGGGTTCATTGAAGGCTGCAACTGTGTGACTTTGGTGCCGTTAATTAATGACCATGTTTCCCGTGTGTTACGTCCATTCAAGGCAGGTAACATTGCTTCACTGTCTCTTTGCGCCATATGTGAGCGGTGAAACAAAAGACAATTTTTATATGATTGTTTAAAATGTTTTTTTGTAGTTTCAGCTAAGTTGCAGTTTGATTTATTTGGACTACACACCTCTTTACACAGTTGCACCTTTCGTTTTTTTTACTTCATTATCAAAAACATGGACACATTGATTCAATGGGATTTGGTCGTATGATTTCCTTACATTTGCCTTATCTAGCATTTTTAAGACATAATACTTGAAGACTTCGCCAAAATATGTCTCCAATTTCCATTCAAGCGGGTGAGACGTTTAGTCCTGATATAACAGAGCATTTACTTTTTCTAGATTGTGGGGGGGGGGCATTTGACCCTGTTACCTCTTACATTGATTTCAACACTCACCTCACATGTAGCCACGTTCTTCTTTTGTTTAAACCATGGAAAACTTGTTGAAATCATTGTGTGGTCACTTTCATCAAGTCTGTAAACTTTCATGTTACACAAGCCTGAGTTAAAATGTTTACTAACTAATATATAATCCAGAATTGAACTAAAACCTCTGGCTTGCCATCTAGAAGTGTTATTATACATAGGCTGCATGCCCCAACTCGATATGAATTACAGCCATATGCTATCTCTAAATACTTTGTTAGTTGTTGCCACAGAGTCAGATCTTGTAGATGCCAAAATCCATGAAGCATCGGTAATCCCCACGTTACAATCAGCATTGAGATCTCCTGCGAACAAAAGTGCTCCACTAGGATATAAGTAGAGCCAATCACTTATCCTACTATTCAACAGCTCAAACAAATGTATAAGCTGTTCATTTGAGTGTGTGGCTACATTCCAATATATGTTTATTAAGATAATATCAATTTTCATGTGTTCTGAAATTAGCTTAAATGTTCCAATTATTACGCAGTCCAATAACAACTGATCTGTTATCATAGTGATATTTGCATCAGACTTATACGCCAAAAGGAGACCTCCACTGGGTCGGCCAGTTAAACCTTTATGCGCTTTCATATTTATAACACCATAACCATCCCGCAATAGATTACCAGTTGCCCATGTTTCCTATAATAACACAAAATCATACTCTTCCAATAACTTCCTGATTTTGATATTTGCGACTATATGTGAACAGCCCCTGGTATTCCAGGATATGAGGCTGAACGGCGTGTATTTGTTAAAGTGAAACCTTGGCCAGTTTCAATTTCTCTATGGAATCTCTCAAAGACATAGCAAGCGTCCTCCATTCCTGCATGTCAGTTAGATGAGACCAGGCGTCTGCTATGGCAGACATATCAAACTCCTTGCCTGCAGGCATCTGGGATCCTATTCTTGCTGTACTGTGTCCCACAGAATCCTGTGTGTTAAATTCTTGCTTTTTGAAGTCATCAACACTATGCATACCTTCATGATATTGCAGTACATCAAAACCTCTCTTCTGTAAGGCACCAGCCTCTTTTAATATCAGTGCCATCAACAATGGAGATGTTATAATTAACCTAACATAGTCAAACCTCTCGTTGTGGATATAATCCACCAGCTGCATATCTGCTGATGATATCAGACTTAGCTCAGCTATTTCACTAAACAGAGTTAAGAGGTAATGCCTATTTATCGCCCTTGGACCACCCTCATCAAACACATAATAAATCACGAGACTTGACTCATTCGGATAAACTGGGCGTCTGAGGTTCTGCACTTCTGACCTCTTAACACCTGTTGCTGCAGGTGCGTAACCGCCGTTTTGTGTAGCATTAGCAACCAAACCTTCTTGCGTTAAACACTCGTTAGCCTTGTACGCATCAATCGATCTGCCAGCTAAATACTGATAGCTTGTGTTGTTCACATTTGCAACATTACCTTGTGATAAGCCAGATGTATTGGGTATCATACATTTTGTTTCACTAAGTTTCTGATTCAAAAGATCTTCAATAAGTGAGCTAATTACTTCCTTGGTTAACTGAGGGTCCTTGACCATGTTATTATTAGACACCTCTTGAACATCCCTTAAATTATTTAGGGGTACCACAGTGTTGCCATCGGAAAACATGGGTTGGCTACACACTGTCTTTTCTTCAAAAGCACTAGGCTTGTGATCAAGCACTGAATCAGGAATACCTGTTGGCGATTTTCCAGTTTTATTACCTTTTGTACATACTACTAATGGTATTAGTTTCGTGCTGAGTCTTAGAGACCAGGGAGTCTGCATTAACCATGGTAACTGGAGTATTAGGTCTGGATGGAGCGTCCAGGTTTTTGAAAATGTCAAAGATATCTTGGACACCTCTTTCCAAAGCACACCAATTGCTGTCAATCCTATCCGAGGTTGCTTTGTTTTTCATTACCTCTGAGCGTGTCGAAGTGCCCTTGCTGTATTCAGATGCTAATAAAATACTATTATCAACAGTAACGCAGGCCTCCGTTTTGTTGGTTGTGGCGATGGGGGGTATGTCATTATTATTGCTCAGTACAGTAGCTTTCCTTCCCTTAACAGCAGCCTGTCGTTCAGACCATGCATCACGTATATCAACTCTTCTCATGAATTTACGGGAAGAGGTGTTACTGGCCTTCGCAATTTTAGCCTGTTTTTTCCTTTGCTTTTTCTCTTTTCTCAACAAATGACGAATTATCATCATCGCTTCTCAGGGTTACACCATCCGGTTGCATAGAAACAACATTTGGGCAATGCGTAGCTTTTACCAGATTTGGTTCTGCATCAGCCCCTGGATTAGTGCAGCTTATTTTCCATGCTAACACCTGAAGACAACATATTAACGTTTGTGACCCCATTAACTGGCAGTATTTCATACATATTTTTACTAACTGCAGTGCAGGTTTTAACAACTACACAATTACAAACAGGCGAAGATGCTTGCATAATAACTGCAGCTTCATCGCGTGATTTACTTAACAGATCATTAAGAAGTTCAGGCAAAGCTGTAAATGCCATCACTATTTCGTTTAGTAGCCTCAAATGTTTTTTCACTTCTAACAATATTAAAGATTGTACCTCATTACTTGGTGTAACGGCAGCACTTTCCATTTTTGTAAGAGAGGGCAGCGGCTCCGCACAAGCTTCAAGAATCACACTTTTATCAAGGTGCTGTGACAGAGCCAACAAAGAGATTTCACGAGAACAGAAAGTCTGGGGTGTGTCAGCAAACAAGAAGCACTCATTCTCAACCTTGTCAGGATTACAAACTAAGGTGTCAACCTGATTCATCACGTTCAGGTCGCCGTCTTCCACAAACAAGGATTGGGAGCTTTCAGACATTTGAGCATTAGTAGCCTCCACGTGAGACTCTACCTCCATTCTCTGCTCCAATGAGAATTGCTGCACACATTCAATAAGTTCTTCCGCTAAATATGGTGATTCTGAGAGGGATGCTACAGCAGCACGCGCAACGCTCATTCTGGTAGCCATTTGATTTACAGGTTGTTGTTTGCTTTTCACTGTTTCCTTTACACTCATCTTTATCACGTTGTACACGGAAGCTTAACTGACAAATAACTACTTACAGTTGCAGAAACCCCAAACACATAAATATTAGCTGAGTCAGGGAAGCTACCAAGCTTGTACCAGGTTCACGGATTAAAGTTGATTTAAACTGGACAACCGGCATCCCATATAACGACATCCCTGACAGCCCCACAGACCAAACAGACACAATAGGCCACTTCAGAGGCCACTGCGCAAGGGCGCGCGTGCCCAACAGTTTAAATAATGTTCCTCAGCGTTGGGGGCGTGGCCTATATAAATGATAGAAAGAACACTTTCTATCATTTATAACACTTTAACACTTATTTAAAGCCTTATAAGTGCATACATGTATTCAAGTAATTGCGCTTTTAGATGCACCTGGCAACATTTTAGCAAGACTTTTAATAAGGGATTTTACTAAATGGCTTATTAAGGAAGATTTAATGGATCCACATCAATCTGGGTTTGTGGCTGGTATTGATACAACGCTCTTATAATAATATCCACCATTAAAGCCCAAACAATTAAGAACAAACAGCCAGTATATGTGGCGTTAGTAGATTTTAAACAAGCTTTTGACTCTGTATCAAGAAACATTTAATGGAATAAACTAACAATAGCAAAGTGCCCGGCATATATTATTTACTTAATTCAGCAATTTTACTTGAATACATCAATTAAAATAAAACTTTCAACTGAGGGCCTTTTATATGAATCTATTGAGATAAATGTTGGGTTGAAACAAGGGTGCCACTTTTCTTCTATTTTATTTAATTTTTCTATTAGTCATTTTTATAAGGCCTTGAAGAATGTCCACTCCTTTTCTCCTCGCTTAGGTTCCTATCCTGTACTCATTATATGCTGATGACTTGTTCCTTTTTGACATGACTCCGATTGGCCTACAAAGAAAGCTAACAGCCCTGATAGTATTTGCAGATGACAATAATTTAGAAATAAATACAACAAAAATCTAACATTCTAGTAGTTAATCATGTCAATAAAAGAGATACGTATGGATTTACCTGGCAACTTGCCAGAAAATCTCTGGCACCAAATAAACTCCGACAAATATCTAGAAGTTAATATGAATGCACATTCGCTAGAGAAACCGTGCAATGAGGAACATATCCTGTGAATGACAATGTTGGAAATTCAAGCTAAGGCCCTACACAGAAAATATGGGAGATTTTCATTACTGTCTGCTTCTATGTATTATCTACAAAATGTTGTTCCCATAATTACCTATGGCAGCCAAACAAAAAATATGGATAAAGCAGTCAGATGGGACATTATGGAGGGTATTTATTGGAAAACTATTTACCAGTACCTGCAAGCACTCCTATTGCCTTCATTCAATATGAAATGGGTCTAGTCTCTTTACAGTCAGCAGTTCATTGGTCAATGATAGCACTTTATAGGAAAGCTCACTTATCTACAAGTTTATCAAAAAAGCTTTTTCCGGTAATAAAAAATCTATTAACGAGGTTGGTTAATAACCCGCTGATGAAATGGAAAAAGCATTGTGAAGTAATCCTGCAAGAAGCTGACATTTTGATGGATCAATTAATGCAATTTCCTGATAAAGCAAAACTGGAAAGGATTGGATTGTTACAGGTGAAAATGTTTCCAGCTGCCATGCATTTAAAGCAGGTTCCTTTCTAACTAAAACACTACATTAGATATCCCTGTATATCAAAACCTTTCCTGATAAGACATATGCAGATACATTTTTACATTTTCGATTTAATTTGTTACTGACAAAATCTAGAATTGCATTATACTCCAAAGAATCTGGTCTATCTATTTCTTGTAGATTCTGTAAATTACTCCATAAACAAGAGACCACTGCACACTGAATGTGAA
Organism: Ambystoma mexicanum; assembly: GCF_040938575.1. Taxonomy (NCBI): domain Eukaryota; kingdom Metazoa; phylum Chordata; class Amphibia; order Caudata; family Ambystomatidae; genus Ambystoma; species Ambystoma mexicanum. The sequence continues at coordinate 692,855,388 of NC_090923.1, forward strand.
GGGTTGGATGAACGAAGGAAAAAAATATTTTCTTAAGCATTTTAAAGAGAGACTTATGTTAACTAAAGCTCAAATGTGGAATGAGCTCTTTAATGCTTTGAACAATGCTTTAATAATTTCCACTGTCAATTTTCTTTTAAAACTGAATCTATAACAGGTATTTAATTCATTAGCTCTTTGAAGTTGTTCTATGTAAATTTAGACACGTTAATGTTTACGACTCACGCTGAGACGGATATCCTAGGTACCTCTTCAATTGGTGGATTCTATTGTATTATTTTCCTATGACATGAACATTAGATTTTGAAAAGGATGGAGAACAAATTTTAATAGTCACTTAATTATTAATGATTTTAAAACTCATTAATTTTAATGTTATTCTGTTTTTGATGGTTTGCTTAACTTGATCCACTACAGGCCTTGACAGGATGATTGGAATAACTAATTCTTTTTTTCTAATGTTATGGTGAGAGTGATGAATTTGATCTTACGATGTTAATGTTAATGCTGAAATTATTCTTATCTATCAATGCAAACCAGTCTGTAAATCAAATGACAATATTTGTAAGTTTAAAGATGATACATCTGTAATTCAAAAGTTATATATCAACTAAATCAATTTTTTTCAATAAATAAATAAATAAAAAAGAATATGGCTAGTGTTTGATGTGTGTAATTTGCCTACATTATATAGCACAACACAAAACACTTTTCCAATTGTAGAAATGTTGAAATTCTGTGACTGTCCTGCAATGTGTGTTTTTTTAACTGTTTTTACCATTAAATACATCACCAAAATGTGTTTTTTAACTGCTGTTGTTAGTGTTTGCTAAAATTAGAGTTTTTTTTATAATTGACCCATGGTTGAGTCAATAAGAATTGATCAATAGAGCCGACTTTTACTCCCCTCAAAACTGCATAGACCAATAAGTATTTTGTGTAGTTTATAAGCTAATAACCTTCCGAAGGGCTGTTTTATGGGTCCATCCTCATATTTCCCTCATGACTTTCCTGATACACGCGCCATGTCACAACATTAATTTATTACCAAACACCTATCCCCCCCCCACCAAGTAGATGTAGGCAATGCATATTTTAAACCTGTGGTGGTTTGCTGATTCCCGCTATAACAGGAAACATTTCTTATAAGTAAAAAGTCTTCCACGTCCTCACAGGCACTCAGCATGTGTCCCCCTTCTTTGTTCCATGTCCACCCACCCCACTCAGTTGCTTATTCCCCTCCCTAGACCTCTCCCATTACCCCCTCACTCATCATTTTGTATGACGCACATTTTTTATCACCGCGTCTTGTGGCATTGCCACTGTAACCGCATGAGATTCATGCAGTCTTTGCCTGATAAACCGATGTAGTTCTACCTGTAAATGGATCCCCAACTTACCCCCAAATCCTCTTGCCTGATGTGATTGCTATTGCTATTACTATTGGTATTTACATAGAACCTATGGCCAGGCCATCCAAACATTGTTCCCCAGGAGTGACGCCTTGAAAAGAAGAGTTTGGAGTCTATTTCTGATGTCAAGCATGTTATTAGATTCTGTAAGGACTTGGAGGAGTTAATTCCAGAGTTTGATGGCATCATTTTTCCTCCTCCAAATAGCTTTTTGAGCTCTTTCATTTGCGGCTTATCCTGATAATATCACAGGAATCATTCAGAAAAATAGTGTCATTTCATTTCTGAAAAGTCTCTCAGCTTCTCTGTTACATAACACAAAGGTTGATTGATATAAAGGTTTAAGGAACAGGGATCATGCATAGGGTCTCTGCCATATATTTTAAAAACTACTGGATTAATTTACACCAAACAAGTCAAGGAAATCAAGTCAATGCTTGGTGCCTGAATGTTTCTGAAAATCAATGGCATGATGACGGTGGTGTTTTATTTTCTTTATAACATTTGAATTTAATCTTCCCAAAGTTTGTGGTTGGGTGGCCTTTGACAAACCTTTTGTTTGTGATATTGCATCCTAATCCATTCAGTAAGTCAAAAGCTATTAGCAATAGAATTTTTGGAAGAAAATTGCTGCTTTTTCGTTTCTGAAAAACACTTAGGATCTCTGCTGCAAAGCACCATGGGAGATATAGCTATTTGTTTGGGAGCAGGGGGCACCCCCTTCGCCGTCATATATGTTTTAAACTCCTGAACATATCTACTTCAAACCTATCCTGGAAATCAAGTCAAAGTTTTGTGCACAAGTTGTTTCTCATTTGGTCCAACGACATACAGCAGTTTTTGCGTTTCGGCTTGACAAAAATGTTACTTTTCCTCTAACGGAAAAATGAATGAGAGTAGGCCAAAAACAGTGTTTTATTGATTTCTTATTAACTTTTTCATTTTTTAATTAATCTTTCGCGAAAAGCCCCACCTTGAGTGGGCGGAGCTATGGGAGCACATAAACCATGGCCCGCTTTCAGTAATTGCAAATCATTTCATTAAACAAGTGTTAGGTATGCCGAAAAGTGCCCCAAACATACACATCTATCTGGAACTGGATCTCCAGAGGCTGGATTCATTATGCAAATCCAAACCCTTGTATTATTGTCTAAGGATTTAGTCAACAGAGAGACTACTGAAATATAGACAGTCAGTTATTGATCTCTTGAGTAAACCAGGAGGGACGTTGTTACCCTGGTTGACCCTAGTTGCCTTCTGGTCCGAATGGGGCATGATTATTTCTTCATCTAGGGCATTACTGAAGGACACATTAAGGGTACAAGCTGAAATTGAAACTATGGGTAAATTGAATCAAAACAATAGACTCAGAGACTACTGGGACCACAAGGCAACCACGGGTTATGAAACATATCTGGATAATGTGCAGCCAAAATTCCTGAGAGAATTGTATACAAAATTGTGCCTGGATATTTTGGCTGTGAGACAATGGCCCAGTAACTGGAGTGGTGAAAGTGAGGAGTTGTGCACAGTTTGTGGCCTGATACCTGAAAGTGTCAGCCACCTCACGTTAATCTGTACAGGATATAAGGATTTAAGGGAAACATTACTGAAAAGATTATTTCTGAAAAGACATACCAGAACGGTACATGAAGCTATGATTATCTTTTGCAACTCTTCTGATAGTCTGACTGTCCATTCAATATGTAATTACTTGTCCAAAGCATAGAGGAGGAATATGGTCAAAACTCAGAAACAACAATAAATTTGGCTCCAACCCCCTAGACACGATGGGCCTCATCTGCCGGGATACCGCCCAACGCAAACGGCGTTACCACAACTCGGACTGGCGCTGTAAGCGCCAGATTCCGAGTTGTGGTGGGGCGGTAGGGCCCCATTTATATTTGGTCCGTTGGACCCAATGTGGCATTTTCAGCTCAATAACTATGGCGCTAATAACACTGCAGTAATTGCAGCGAAAATGGATGGGAAGTCGGCACATTTACCTCCAGCTCTGAGCTGGGGTAAATCTGCTGAATTTCCGCCCAACTTAATGTTGCATTAGCATCAGATTTTTAACAATCCACCTAACTTGTAATGAGGCCCTATATTTGCATACCCAGGCTTGATCCTCGGCTGGTGTTGCAGAAACAAAGGTGCTAATAAATATAGCAGGTCTTAATGTTCCCCATGGAGTTCACTGCCAACCACTTGCACCTTATGCATAGAGCACTTTATAATTAGGATATGATTTGCACTGTTTTGCACATAATAGTTTTAGAATACATGGTTGATGTATCCAAGACTGTGAATTAAGTTTAATTGGGTACACTATTTGTATGTTCCATAAGGAATGCCCTGATATTGTATTACAGGAGATTTCTCCTTAAAGCGTTTGCACTGCAAACACAAATAACTTTTCTGAACATGATTTGTATTGATGTACACAGATAGGTTTTGTCCCGAGGGCGTTCAACCTACTAGCGCTTTGAGATCATACCAATGATACATAAGGAGCTATATAAATGCCAAGTGACATAACATAACATGTATGAAAAAATGCATTCAAGATCTTAAGTTTGCTTTTAATGTGTATATTGATTCTATGTGCTTTTATGGTATGTATTACTGAAATAAAGCTGATTGATTGATTGATTGATTGATTGATTGATTGATACAAAATGCCCACTATATATTTTACAAAAATATGCAGGACATTTAAAATTATTTTTATTTGCACAGGCTATTGGCACTGACCACAGCCTTTACCCATGCCAACAAATATTTTAGAACACAAACCATTTACTCAGCATGTGGCCACAGCCTTTGGCCATGCCCACCATATATTGTAACACACAAATGGCCCACACTGGGTTCTATATCTGTACCCATACAGTCCACCACTCTTCCTCTGCACTTATCAGATATACCCTATCTGACTACTCTTGCACTTGCCACTTGCTGGCTGCACTACCACTTTTTATTGTCTCTACTTATTCATGTATTTAACTTATTCTTTTCTCTCCTCTGTTCTGCACATTCCACTTCTCCCCTTCCATGCACGTTCCCCCTTTTCCCTTCTCCATGCACTTGTGCTTTCTTAATGTCACTGGGCCTAGTAAGATCGTTGTTTTTATTTTATTTTTCTCCCTTGTTCCCCTCCCTTTGCTTGGTCGCGCTCTGAAACACTTGTGTACGAGCGCGATATGAATAAAATATCATATCATATCACTAGCCATGACTTTCGGTCATGGTGAGTGTCCATGGCCTTTGGCCGTGTCCACTGTATAACACACATGCTTGTTTGTGCCCACTCTCTACTATCACCACTGATTTTCACCCTCTGAACTCACTGTATCTGTTCAAATTACTACAAACATTCATCATTAACTTTTTTGCCATTGCCACGGGTATAATTATAATTAGGATTTCCTATTTTATGTGGATTTTTTACTTCTGGGGGTATTTTTTCAGTGTTTTTAAACAATCAGAATTTGTGTGTATCAGTGTTTACGATCTGCCCCATTGAAAAAAACATGGATAACTTTTTTCCAATGTAAACACAGAAATATTCTTTTATTGTTTCATTGTGTGCATAAGTAGGTTCATGTCTCTCATGTTCGGCTGCAAAAATAACATATGCCCAGGTTTGAGAGGTTAACCTCGAAATCCACCCTACTTCAACCATCCCTCAAAGATGTTCCTCAATCACAGACTGATTTTGACCTGTTTTGACAGTGTTATTGTTATGTATAATGCTTTATCCCCATAATGCTATTTTGTTTCTGATTGTCAATCTATTCTCTTCTAAAATATATGTTCTCTTGTGCTTTGCATATGAAACAGGTGGTGGTGCCGGAAACACGAGAGCAACTGAAGAACAAGGCAAAGGGTATTACATCAAAAATTTATTTTATTTTGTTAAAGATTGTAAAAAAGTCTTTAATTAATTCATTTTGTAAAACACATCCTATATAACAGACATTCATACATTCATTCATACTAATACAGCTCAATACAGCTCTAAAAATAGTGCATTTACATTTTTTAAAGGGAAATGTGAAGAAAGTGCAACAACTGTTCCATTGTTAGGATAAAAAATATGCTTTCTAAAAAAAAACAATTAATGGGATCAAAAGCAAACAGATACAAATTCTGTGTAATGGAAATGTCAACAACACTTCCAGTGTTCAATGATAATGGTTCATTCCAGACAAAAGTTATCGACTATTAGTGCCCCGACTGTTGATGCCAAGATAAATAAGTCTTCTTAGTCAAATAGGCTTCTTAATACATAGTTTCGACTTGAATAGTTATCTATGTCTTCATCAGGATAGGGATGAACCTAACATAATTTCGACTTGAATAGTTATCTATGTCTTCATCAGGATAGGGATGAACCTAACAACATTTCTAAAAAGAAAAAGAAAAAACAATGGTACAATTAAAATTGGATGTTAAAAAACCTTAATTCACTCAGTTGCTCTCTGTGAATACCAATAGTCCAAATATGGGGAGAGGACAAATTAAGTCATACTCTGAAACCAACCCAACATTGACTAAATGGAGAGGGTTAACTCCAATTTATTTAAATGTTGCCCACTAAGGGGCAATGCATATCTCAAAAGGCCTCACATACCCCCCTTTCTCTACAAAAGGATAGAGAATTCAATGCATCAGGAAAGAAAAAATCATTTCACATTGATGGGACACTATAATTTCGTGTCAATATATTTTCCCTAGTTTAACACCCCGCTCCCCCCATGTCTCCATTTGGAATTCCATTCAACAATCAACTAAAGTAATACCTGAAAACCATACACCGGATGGTAAACTGGTCTTGTCTTGACCAGCTTCTCCTCTGTATTAGAGATGCTGGGTCAAATACAGGTAGTCCTCGTTATAAAGCACACTTCAGGAAATGTGTAAACATCAAACATCCCTGAAACGCCAAACAACAAAAGAACAGTACTTCTGTCACCACTGTATTACAATCCTACTTTAAGAGTATTTGATATAAGGCAAATGAGCACCACAAAAGGTATGCCAGTGAAATTACCTCAAAAAAGGGATAAATCTCCTTGACTTTGTATAAATGAAATGTCGGCACCGTCTGTCTCTTATCGAGGCCGACTTCGTAGAAATGAAAGAGGGATAGACAGAAAACTATGACCGCCGTAACGTCCCCACTGTGTCGCAGTTCCTACTCTGCAAGCGACGCAGCTTCTAAACGCGAAAAACAAAATCAAACATATCAATGCTACGCTAAGGCTGTAGAGAAATGCAATCCAATATGTGCTCTTCAATTGGAAAACAATTGGAAAACAAGAGAGAAGACCACCCTTCTTACTCAACATATGGGGCGTAACACTCCCAAATGTCTTCTGTGCAAGCAATTCGAAGATTAAATGAGGTCGCTGTGATATCCCTTCTGTCAAGCAGTTTCTACTCTGCATGCAGCACTGCTTCTAAAAAAGAAGCGAAATGAAAAGTGTTACGCCAATGTTACATGACAAATAGTACATGTCATGCTAAGGCTGCATGGGAAAGCACTCCAATATGTGCTTGATGATAGAGAAAAAGAAAAAGAGGAAGTTCAAAGCTAATTTCCAAAACATATTTCAAAAAAGATATTTCAAAAAAGAAGGTTCAAAGCAAATTTCTGAAAAAGTGCTTACCTCACGCAGAGTGACCGTCGCCCACGGAGAGTCCCAGCAGACTGAGGAGGCCAAGCGGAAAGCGCTAGTCCCTCTTTTATGTTGAGGATGTTAGGGGCATAGGTACAAACAAAGGACCATTATCGTGTGTCCCCGGGTCACAGACACAGAAAAAGGACCAACGCCATATATGCACCTACCGAAGGAGAGTTGTTTCTAACGCTCGCGTGTTCTACCGCCGTATAAATGATCTGGTGCCAAATTTTTACAGATAAATGGCCAATCAGTGTGCAAAAGAAGAAAAAGAAAAAGAAAAAGAATGTCAAGTGTCCTCATTTTGTATACTTCTTGTAGCCCGAATATAGGTTTTCTTCAAAACACATAATGTGTGTAAAAATGAAATAAACTGTGCATTGTCGCCAGGATCTAAAAGATACACTCAGTTTTGAAGTTTTAAAATTAGAAGACCAGACATCGTACTGATAATACAAGGAGGAATGAAATCCAAATAACTTTATTTTAAATAAAATTATTTTCAAAAAATCCTTCTTAGCTCCATTCCTCCTGTTGATTCAGGCCTGCAGTGAGGCTATTAGTATGGTATATCCACCAATGTTCTCTTTGCACAAGACGTGTGGCCACATTAGCCTTATCTGTGCCACATACTCTTTCTACAGCCCACCATTGCAGATCTTCTGGGCTGTGTTTTAGTTCCAAAAAGTGTGTGCTCAAAGGGGCATTGAGTTGTTTGGTTCTAATCTTCGAATGATGTTCGCCTATTCGTAATTTGACCGCTCTGGTGGTCTTTCCTATATATACCTTCTTACAAGGGCAAGTAATAGGGTAAATCATCTTAGTAATGAGGCAAGTGGTGTGTTGCCTAAGTTTCCAGTCCCTCCCATGAATATTAACAATGGAGGTGGCTGAAGTGCTAGCACAGTTGCAACAGTTACCACATGGGAAATGGCCAACAATAAGGGACATGCCCCAAGTCATAGAAATAGTGGGTTGTGTATCTTGTAGATGGTTCCTATCTGCTTTCGAAACCCAGTTTTTGATGTCCTTGCCCTTTTTGAATGCATAAATTGGTTTGGGTAATTTCTGCATATTTAGTTGGAGCAAATGCCAGTGGCTAGAGATAATTTTCTTGATCTGGTTGTGCTGCGAATTAAATGTGAGCGCACACACTATTTGGTCATCTTTCAACTTTCTTTCTCGTACAACATTTTTTTCCAAAAGTAGTTCTCTATGTTGGTAACGTGCTCGTTTTTTACAGCGTCTGTGAAGTTGTTTAGGGTATCCTCTTTCTAATAGTCTATCTTCTATAATAGAGGCTTGCTTGATGAAATATTCTACTTTAGTACAGTTCCTACGAGCTCTAAGAAACTGCCCATATGGAATATTTGATTTCAGAGATTGAGAGCGAAAGCTCTGATGGTGCAATATTGTATTCCTATCAGAGTCCTTTCTGTACAGGTCCAAAACCAATCTCTTATCGTCCACTTTTATTAATAAATCCAAGAAGACAATCTCTTTGTTGCTGGTCTGGATCCTGAATTTCAAATTTGGATTAAGATTATTAATCCAAGTGAAAAACATATTGTAGTCACCTTTTGAACCGTCCCAAATAATCAGTATGTCGTCGATGTACCTTTTGTAGAGTTTTAGAGCCGGTTTAAATGGATTGGACTCTGTGAGAATATTAGAGTCTTCAAAATCCCACATATATAGGGTAGCATAATTTGGGGCAAAAGATGCCCCCATTGCAGTCCCCTTTATTTGCATGTAATATGTGTTTTTGAATCTGAAAAAGTTCTTAGAGAGAGCAATTTCTAATAGTTCTACCAGGAACTCACTAGGTACAGAAATAATATCTGTTCTGGTTTGGAGAAATCTCTTCATAATCCCCAGGGAATCACCTTGTGGGATATTCAAATATAACGATTCAACATCCAATGTGATGAGTATGTCATGGTCCTTATTAAAAGGAAAAGTTTCTACTAACCTTATAACATCCGTTGAGTCCGAAAGGTAAGTAGGCGTATTTTTTGCCAATGGTTTCAAGAAAAAATCTAAGTATTGACCTATAGGTTCCAAAATGGAACCACTCAAAGAAACAATAGGTCGACCCGGGGGACCACTCATGCTTTTATGTATCTTAGGTAACATATAGATAAGAGGAGTCCTGGTGTTAGAGGGCAGCAGGAAATTAAGTTATTTTTGCGAAATGATGTCTCTTTCCAATGCATCTTTGCCCAATGTTTCAATTTCCCTCCGAATCCTAGGGGAAGGGTCTCCTTGTAGTTTTACATAAACCTCTTTGTTTTCAAGCTGTTGAGTAACTTCATGGTCATATTTCATAGCATCTCAAACTACAACTCCCCCTCCCTTGTCGGCTTTTTTTATCACAATCGTTCTATCTGATTGTAATTCCTTAAGTCCTGCCTAATCTTCTTTGGTGAAATTGAAGCATTTTTTCGACGTAGTCTTATCTTTGTTGGCATAGATAGCATGAAAATCTCTAAGCACCACTTTCTCAAAAGTAGCCATTTCTTTAGATATCATATTCAGTGAAGGAGTAAATTTAGAAGGAGGTCTAAAAGGCGTATTAGGGCTTAATTCCGTAGAGGCAATCTGAGTATTAGAAAAGAAATCTTTAAGTCTAATCTTACGGAACATGCTCCTGAGTTCACCTTCTACTTCCATTTTACTAGGATCCCTCATAGGAATAAAAGGAAAGCCTTTTTCTAGTATAGAAACTTCATTAGGTGTCAAATTCTTGTTTGACAGGTTGTATACCGCAGAGGGAGGGTTTACCTTCTGTACGCCCTCCTTCTTGTCTCGAATACATTTCCTAACGGGGGCGGGCCTGTCTGAGGTGGAGGAAAAGGGAGTTCAGGTGGAGGATAAGGTTGCATCTGCCCCTGCTTGGCAAACCCCTGGGGATAAAAATAAGGAGGATATTGGAAGAAGATGTTTTGTCTTCCTCTCCTTCCCCCTCTTTGTTGGCCTCTGCCCCGTTGTCTCTGATTTTGTTGGATACCTCTCCTACCCTTTTGGTAGCCATCTCCCTCGTCGGAAGAGGTATCTGAAAAGGTAACCTTCTTGCAGGAAAACAAATTCCCTGTGTTGTCATCTGGGTCCCTCCAATTGGCTGGACCCTGGTAGTCAGTGCTGAGATACGGATATGCTGTTTCTTTAGAAAAGTTTTTAACATCTTTGATAAGTTTCTCAATTTTTTTCGTCGTGGTTGTTTTGATAAAGTCAGTGACTAGATTTTCGATGGTCTCTAGTTTTTCTTTAATATTCATAATAGTAGTATCCACCCTAAATGCGACTTCTGCCTTTTCTATCTCTTCTCCAACTGCTATACTTTTTTTCAAGGCTGTGTTTATAGTGAGCAGCATCCAGTCCCTACTACACTTTGTCCCTATTCCAGAAAATGCACTTTTGTATTCAACATCATCTATGAATAGACAAGGCTCATTGCGGACTAATAGTCCTGTAGGGATAATATTCTTCTTTAAATATTCTGTAAGGAGATGACTGTGCATTTCCGTTCTAAATTTCTTTTTCTTGAGACGCAAAATGCTATCACTAGTGATATTCAGAAAATCGCCCGTCACATTGTCTAACTGTAATTTGTCAAAAAAAGACAGGACCTTAGTGATCTCCGCCAGTTGTTCTTCACTAAAAGAAACTGAATCCAATGCAGACATGGTAGAGCAGGAATGAAAGACCCAGGAAAATGACACAATGGGGTACAATATATTCCACTGTCAAACATAGAAACTTGATCAGTATCTCAATAAACACTGAGACAAGAGACTACATGTATCAATATTTCCCACACAGCAAAGTGCTGCACAAAGTAAACCAACAAACAATGGTGGGAACCCCCAAACCCGGCACTTAGAGGTAAAAGAATACATATGAAACAGGTGGCGGTGCCGGAAACACGAGAGCAACTGAAGAACAAGGCAAAGGGTATTACATCAAAAATTCATTTTATTTTGTTATGGATTGTAAAAAAGTCTTTAATTAATTCATTTTGTAAAACACATCCTATATAACAGACATTCATACATTCATTCATACTAATACAGCTCAATACAGCTCTAAAAATAGTGCATTTACATTTTTTAAAGGGAAATGTGAAGAAAGTGCAACAACTGTTCCATTGATAGGATAAAAAATACGCTTTCTAAAAAAAACAATTAATGGGATCAAAAGCAAACAGATATAAATTCTGTGTAATGGAAATGTCAAGAACACTTCCAGTGTTCAATGATAATGGTTCATTCCAGACAAAAGTTATCGACTATTAGTGCCCCGACTGTTGATGCCAAGATAAATAAGTCTTCTTAGTCAAATAGGCTTCTTAATACATAGTTTCGACTTGAAAAGTTATCTATGTCTTCATCAGGATAGGGATGAACCTAACAACATTTCTAAAAAGAAAAAGAAAAAGAAAAAACAATGGTACAATTAAAATTGGATGTTAAAAAACCTTAATTCACTCAGTTGTTCTCTGTGAATACCAATAGTCCAAATATGGGGAGAGGACAAATTAAGTGATACTCTGAAACCAACCCAAAATTGACTAAATGGAGAGGGTTAACTCCAATTTATTTAAATGTTGCCCACTAAGGGGCAATGCATATCTCAAAAGGCCTCACATACCTCCCTTTCTCTACAAAAGGATAGAGAATTCAATGCATCAGGAAAGAAAAAATCATTTCACATTGATGGGACACTATAATTTCGTGTCAATATATTTTCCCTAGTTTAACACCCCTCTCCCCCCATGTCTCCATTTGGAATTCCATTCAACAATCAACTAAAGTAATACCTGAAAACCATAAACCGGATGGTAAACTGGTCTTGTCTTGACCAGCTTCTCCTCTGTATTAGAGATGCTGGGTGAAATACAGGTAGTCCTCGTTATAAAGCACACTCCAGGAAATCTGTAAACATCAAACATCCCTGAAACGCCAAACAACAAAAGAACAGTACTTCTGTCACCACTGTATTACAATCCTACTTTAAGAGTATTTGATATAAGGCAAATGAGCACCACAAAAGGTTTGCCAGTGAAATTACCTCAAAAAAAGGATAAATCTCCTTGACTTTGTATAGATGAAATGTCGGCACCGTCTGTCTCTTATCGAGGCCGACTTCGTAGAAATGAAAGAGGGATAGACAGAAAACTGTGACCGCCGTAACGTCCCCACTGTGTCGCAGTTCCTACTCTGCAAGCGATGCAGCTTCTAAACGCGAAAAACGAAATCAAACATATCAATGCTACGCTAAGGCTGTAGAGAAATGCAATCCAACATGTGCTCTTCAATTGGAAAACAATTGGAAAACAAGAGAGAAGACCACCCTTCTTACTCAATATATGGGACGTAACACTCCCAAATGTCTTCTGTGCAAGCAATTCGAAGAGTAAATTAGGTCGCTGTAATATCCCTTCTGTCAAGCAGTTTCTACTCTGCATGCAGCACTGCTTCTAAAAAAGAAGCGAAATGAAAAGTGTTACGCCAATGTTACATGACAAATAGCACATGTCACGCTAAGGCTGCATGGGGAAGCACTCCAATATGTGCTTGATGATAGAGAAAAAGAAAAAGAGGAAGTTCAAAGCTAATTTCCAAAACATATTTCAAAAAAGATATTTCAAAAAAGAAGGTTCAAAGCAAATTTCTGAAAAAGCGCTTACATCACGCAGAGTGACCGTCGCCCACGGAGAGTCCCAGCAGACTGAGGAGACCAAGCGGAAAGCGCACGTCCCTCTTTTATGTCGAGGATGTTAGGGGCATAGGTACAAACAAAGGACCATTATCGTGTGTCCCCGGGTCACAAACACAGAAAAAGGACCAACGCCATATATGCACCTACCGAAGGAGAGTTGTTTCTAACGCTCGCGTGTTCTACCGCCGTATAAATGATCCGGTGCCAAATTTTTACAGATAAATGGCCAATCAATGTGCAAAAGAATTAAAAGAAAAAGAAAAAGAATGTCAAGTGTCCTCATTTTGTATACTTCTTGTAGCCCGAATATAGGTGTTCTTAAAAACACATAATGTGTGTAAAAATGAAATAAACTGTGCATTGTCGCCAGGATCTAAAAGATACACTCAGTTTTGAAGTTTTAAAATTAGAAGACCAGACATCGTACTGATAATACAAGGAGGAATGAAATCCAAATAACTTTATTTTAAATAAAATTATTTTCAAAAAATCCTTCTTAGCTCCATTCCTCCTGTTGATTCAGGCCTGCAGTGAGGCTATTAGTATGGTATATCCACCACTGTTCTCTTTGCGCATGACGTGTGGCCACATTAGCCTTATCTGTGCCGCATACTCTTTCTACAGCCCACCATTGCAGATCTTCTGGGCTGTGTTTTAGTTCCAAAAAGTGTGTGCTCAAAGGGGCATTGAGTTGTTTGGTTCTAATCTTCAAACGATGTTCGCCTATTCGTAATTTGACCGCTCTGGTGGTCTTTCCTATATATGCCTTCTTACAAGGGCAAATAATAGCGTAAATCACATTAGTACTGAGGCAAGTGGTGTGTTGCCTAAATTTCCAGTCCCTCCCATGAATATTAACAATGGAGGTGGCTGAAGTGCTAGCACAGTTGCAACAGTTACCACATGGGAAATGGCCAACAATAGGGGACATGCCCCAAGTCATAAAAATAGTGGGTTGTGTATCTTGTAGATGGTTCTTATCTGCTTTCGAAACCCAGTTTTTGATGTTCTTGCCCTTTTTGAATGCATAAATTGGTTTGGGTAATTTCTGCATATTTAGTTGGAGCAAATGCCAGTGGCTAGAGATAATTTTCTTGATCTGGTTGTGCTGCGAATTAAATGTGAGCGCACACACTATTTGGTCATCTTTCAACTTTCTTTCTCGTACAACATTTTTTTCCAAAAGTAGTTCTCTATGTTGGTAACGTGCTCGTTTTTTACAGCGTCTGAGAAGTTGTTTAGGGTATCCTCTTTCTAATAGACTATCTTCTATAATAGAGGCTCGCTTGATGAAATCCTCTACTTTAGTACAGTTCCTACGAGCTCTAAGAAACTGCCAATAGGGAATATTTGATTTCAGAGATTGAGAGTGAAAGCTCTGATGGTGCAATATTGTATTCCTATCAGAGTCCTTTCTGTACAGGTCCACAACCAATCTCTTATCGTCCACTTTTATTAATAAATCCAAGAAGGCAATCTCTTTGTTGCTTTTCTGGATCCTGAATTTCAAATTTGGATTAAGATTATTAATCCAAGTGAAAAACATATTGTAGACTTATTTATCTTGGCATCAACAGTCTGGGCACTAATAGTCGATAACTTTTGTCTGGCATGAACCATTATCATTGAACACTGGAAGTTTTGTTGACATTTCCATTACACAGAATTTGTATCTGTTTGCTTTTGATCCCATTCATTGTTTTTTTTAGAAAGCATATTTTTTATCCTAACAATGGAACAGTTGTTGCACTTTCTTCACATTTCCCTTTAAAAAATGTAAATGCACTATTTTTAGAGCTGTATTGAGCTGTATTAGTATGAATGAATGTATGAAAGTCTGTTATATAGGATGTGTTTTACAAAATGAATTAATTAAAGACTTTTTTACAATCTATAACAAAATAAAATGAATTTTCGATGTAATACCCTTTGCCTTGTTCTTCAGTTGCTCTCGTGTTTCCGGCACCAACACCTGTTTCATATGTATTGTTTTACCTCTAGGTGCCGGGTTTGGAGGTTCCCACCATTGTTTGTTGGTTTACTCTTGTGCTTTGCAACAGGAACACTCCAAGTAAAGCTGGTCCTAAGTTCCCCAATGCGTCCAGTACACACCATTTTTGATGATGTAATCAGTGATGTCATACATAATGCAATTAATGATGATACTGGTATAGTTGTGACCATAGTAAGTCGTATAGTTGTGGTCATAGTATGGTTACATACAGTGGGCACAGCTGTTGGCCACGCTCACAATCATCTGGACACTGGCCATGGCCACAGTTATATGTGTACAGTGATCATGTAATGATTCTGAACATTGAAAACAGAATAATGTGGTTATTGGGCTTGCAAATTGCAATAAGCATCATATTAGGTATGGATGAACATTTAGATAAGGTGAGAAGAGTATAAGGTGCACTTTTCTGTCTGTAAAAAAATAAAATATAATTAGTTAGAGAAGTTACTTTATGAAATAAAATTAGTTACAGTTATGCACATGTTTAATTCTTTAAGTAGTAAACCATATGCACTATGTTTGATAACACATGTATGCGTAGTACACTTGCTGTGTTCACATATAATAATCATTGGGTTATTGGGAAAAAATCCAAGGTGGAATGAAAAAACCCATACACTGTCAACATTTTTATTGCAGAGAAAGTTTAGGAGAAGTGTACGCAAATAAACCTTTAACCTCAGCAGAAGCTATCAACCTCTTTTCTCTGTCCCATCATTTGTTCTATTAGGGACGACATTGATGAGGAGAAAAGTTGGAGGGAGTGAAGATAGTGGTGTACAGTGAGTGGGTACAGGTACACGGGGTTGAGTAAGGTTGGTGAGAGTACAGAGGCTTGATGTATGGTGGGTGGGAGAACTGCAAGTAGAACAATATGGGTGCGGTTAGAAGAGAAGATGAGGTATACAAGGTGGGGTAGGGTTGGTGGAGGTAAACAGGGTGCAGATAGGACAGGTGGGGGCAGAGAGGATGGGGTACGGTAGCTGGACAAACATGTTTCTAACTCTGTTCGGCGTCCAACAGCTGCCATGGCATGAACCTCTGCACCAATATCCACCACAGCAACCACTGTATTCAGACATTGTCCACCATGTCTCACCACAGCAGTACTAGCAACAATGTCATCTGTGTCACAATACCATCCCCCATAAACTGTTTAAGATTTGCATGCAAAGTTGAGATAAGAAAAAGTGGAGAAGGTTGGACGCCATGGACCTTATAGCATACAATCACAGTTCTTGGGGACATCCGTCCTCAATCAACACTGAGCCTGGCTCAACACTGAGCCTGGCTCAACAGAGACAACAGCCATTTGGTCACATTTTATTGCAGAGAAAGTTTAGGGCAAGTGCAAGCAAATACACCTTTTACCTCATGAAAATGTGTCAATTCATTATTTTACTTAAATATTTTCTTTCGTTTTAAATATTTTAATTTTCAGTGGCATAGCACTATTTCTCAAATTGTTTTCCATTTGTGTTCCATTCTTTTCTCAGGACAACACTGCAGACAGCTGAAGGTACGTCATAGTGGAGATGCAGAGCATGTTTACATGTGCAAGCAAATGAAACATTAACCTCAGATCAACCTCAATCCCTCCACAAGACAAGCATTCTACATGGATCAGTGCACCCAACCCATATATTTACAGTGGACCACAAGAACAGAGTTCATCCACATTCTTGAATTGTGCAGCATAAAAACAACATCTGACAGCTGGAGATACTTAATGGTGAAGGAGCACCGTTCACGAAAAGAGATAGAAAAGGTGCATTGCATGTTCTACAAATAAACATCGATACTATGAACCTTCCATCGTGCCACCGCCAAGTTTAGAGAAATCCATCCCATACAACACTTAAACCAAGTCCACTGAGAGTGTACACTTTTTTTGTTTAAATGTTCTAATGTGTTATTGAAAAGTAACCTGCATAGGAAAAGGGAAATAGTTGCATATGAATGCCGTTCTCTTAAACATGTATTTTTAGCATCATATTATTGGAAGTAAAACATGCATAGGTGAATTAGGAGCCCCACTGTTTGTACCTTTTTTACAAGTATGAATAAAGCAATTGCAAAACTGATAAATCAAACATGTGTCAGCAGGTGTACTATGTTGGCATTACATGTAAGCTGGTGACAGTACTTATACAATACTGTATCTTTATATATTGTGAAATATGCTACATTTTAGAGATAGCAAAACACTGATAATGCATAGGTGTATGAACAGGTATGGCTAAATTTAATAGCATCACAGTAAAACACTGACAATGCATAGGGTTATGAGCAGCCCTAACATGCTTCTAATTCTGTAAAATTAAGATGAATTAATTTTCTGAACAGTTTTATGGTACAATCAACTGCCAGTTCATGTGAGCAGGTGAGAGATTGTGGCAATATATGCCTTCTGATAGCAGTGGTTAATATAGCTGACATACACCACACTGCACATAAACCTTTAAATATGTACATATTTACTGACACTTTCAACTAAAGGAGAACATCAAAATATGTTCACATCAGCCACAGACTCAGCATGTCTGTGCATTCTGCAATGAGATTGGCACAAGTCTACAAAATGGTGCCTAAACTATGAAAGTCACTAACGGTACCTGGTAGAGTCTTGATCACCCAGGAAATCAATATGCTTTAAGATACAATTGATCAAGAACTTAAGTGGTGGACATAATTAGTTATAGAAAAATTGTAACCACGCTTAAAACAAAATAAACATGTATTTTGTATTATACCTGCTTTTAAATTTCCAATTACTAATTCTGTCCACCACATAAGGTCTTTATCAATTGTGTCTTTAAACATAAAAAATGGTGCCTACAATACTTTCCAAAATCAATGGCACAAAAAGTGAACTGTAGTAAGCAAAATACTAAAATGGCTGACACGTTTTCACTGCAACCTATCACAAGCAAGCACACAATTGCAACAGTATCACAAACCAATTGCTAACACCGAACACATACAAACATTTTGTTTTCCAACAATCTTTTTATAAACCTGGCTATTCCACTCATGGCTATAAACACCCTCTTGACGCTGTGCATACACATGCATTTTGTACTAACACAAAAAGCAAACATTGCCAGCTTTTAAAAGTTCAAATGAGACAAGGATAGAAGTGAGGACATGGAATCAGAAATACATATAAACATGTGTGGTCTAACATTCACAGAATAATATGATTATTGCACAGAAATGCATGGCTTGATACCCATGGCTATTTACATAGCTGTGTGTACAGCAGCAACCGATTAACTGTCATAATAGGTTAATGCACTCATGTAAACCTGGCTGCATGCTGTATACCCTTTGGTATGCAAACACCCAATGACATCGCTAGTTTCTGTTTGTCATAGCCTTGGCTATCGGGGAAAAACATCCTTCCCGCTCTCCCAAGCCCTCACCAAGTGCCCCCACATGTATGCCATCTCCCCCCACTCGCCTGATGGCCTCCTCACCTCTTCTGCTCTCTCCTATTCCACCTAAAACACTCCACTTTCTGTGACACACCTTTAGTTGAGATGGCCGGTAGCTGAAAAACATTGTGTTGCAAACTCAGGTCCTAGAACCCCTTCAATTCCCACATTTCTGTTGGTTTCCTCTGCCCCCCACCCCACATCTAGACTGATGGCATTTGTATGTTTTTTGACCTGCCAATGGCTTTTTTCTGTTTTTCATTTTGAAATGTCATCGGCTATAGTCACAGTAATCTCTTTCATCGAGACAAAAGAAATATGGCTACTGTTTCATTTATAAGACCTGGGGTTCTTGGTAATTTACCAGAGATATAACAATATTTTTTGAAGAAGGGGACCCCCCCCTCTTCTGCATCAAATATTTAAAAAAAACTACTGGACAGAATAGCCACAAACCACAAAAAGGCCTCCAGTCAACGCTTCATGCCTAGTGCAAATCCATCCAGTGGTTGACCATTTTTGTCTATGGGAAAATGAATGGGGACTAGGCCGCAACTTCTTTTTTCTTAATAACCTTTTTATTTTTTAACAAATCATTCCAAAATGTGCAGTCTTGCGGGGCCTGGGTGTACACCCCATTGACCCACATTTCCTCACAAGGCAACATTTGTTTGAGGGTTTGTGGCTTGGGGAGGAAGTTTTGTTCCTTTTACAATTCCACACTGTTTCACCAATCTGCTCCCAATTCTGCATAGTTACCTGTTAGGAACCTGCAGAGAAGACTGGCTACATAACATTTGGACATCCCACTCCTTTCCCCAGATTTCAGCACCTTCACAAATGAGACGTTTGCCTGAAATCGGCAAAACATCAATGTGATATTAGAAGGACCCATCTTGACACGAGGAACTTAACTTGAGGTTGATGTTGGACCTCAAAAACAACTTTTAAGGCCCTATGATGCATGGTTTCTGAGATAAGTGAACCGCAATGCACTGCAACGAATTACACCACGCCAGGGTGAGACGACATGTGTTGAGAGAGCGAAGAAGGTCCCAGTATGCAACAGCACACCAACTCTCATCTCTCTCCAACATCCGTTCCGGGATATGTCAGCCAGCCACACACGCCCATCCTCAGTGCAGTTTACTTCAGGGTGCAAAACACATCAAGCAATAAGTGAATTTGAACAGCGACCTACAGGATCATTGATTTTCAATAATTAATGAGATTGATATCATGTCTGTCTATAGAACCCGTACAGAGAACGGGTACATTTTGCTGATATATTTTTAATGGTACGGGGTTGCCACCCTATAGTTAAAGTGAGTGACTTGATCCATAGGAAATACACACATTCCATTGCTAATAGCATTTGACATACAGGACGAATTTGGCTGATATTTTCTAAACAACATGTTTGTCATGGCCCCCCCAGAATGACTCTTGTTCCCCTCCACCCCTCTGCTCAAGCCCTGTGTTCTCTCTCCTTTCCCTCCCACCCCCTGCCCTGTGTGTGCCCTGTTCCCCCACCCCCCGCTCATGCCCACGTGTCTCCCCTGTTCCCCCACCCCTCGCTCATGCCCATGTGTCTCCCCTGTTCCCCCCACCCCCCGCTCATGCCCCGTGTCTCCCTACTGTTCCCCCACCCCCTGCTCATGCCCCGTGTCTCCCTCCTTTTCCCTCCCACCCCCCGCTGATGCCCTGTTGTGTTCTCTTTATACACCCCGCCTTCCCTTTCCATGGTGGCCATCTTGGTAAAAGATTTTCCTTCCTACACTGGGACGCAGCAGGCGTCCCGGTTTGGGAGGAAAAATCTTTGTTTTACCACCCGGGGTTCCCACTTTGAGGACCTAAGATGCTAGTAGTCTTCATCTATTGAAAAGGATGTTATGGTGATGTTACACTAATAAAAACCTATGAAATTCAGTTAAAAAAAATTTGTTACAGGGACCTTATGGTTAAGTTGCACTAATAAAAACCTATGTAATTCAATGAATAAACTTTGTTAAAGGGACGTTATTGTTCCAAGTAAAACCGAAAAAACCCTTGAAATTCGCCAGTTATGGTTAGCTAAGCAACCATAACTCGCGCCACCACCGTGCACTGCTAAGACTAACACCCACGACATCAAAGATGACATCACTGACGACATCACATGTCTGGCTCACTCTTTTTTCTTTCGCTGACATATCTAGGCCACATGGTTTTCTTCAGTAACAGTCAGAAACTAAAAAATGTATTTTATTTGTAGACGTAGCCTTCAAGTAAGTTCTTACAGCAATTACCTTAGAGTCCAGTCACATCATATGAAACATATACATAGGGGAAGACACAAGCTTGAAACACAGCATTCCTTTTTTTTGCATAAAGATAATAAATAGACTTATCAGCACTTTCTGATAGTTCTGTTGATTTTTTTATGGCTGTACTTTCCCTGTATATGGTCATATTTGTATACATTGTATTCACACTACTTTCCTTAGGGTCCAATCACATCAAGTGATACATATACATAGGGTAAATAGCAGCTTTGAAACAGAGCAATCATGTATTTGCATGAAAATAATCAGTTAGGTTATGAATTGTTTCTGCTACTACTTGCGCTTTTTTGCTAACTTCACTTTCCCTGTATATACCCATATTGGTATGTGTTCTTGTCTCTTTGTGTTTTGTCTATAGAAATGCAAGTATGTAATACATGGGTTTTATTAGCTACTTATTACATATTTCACAGTACACAAAAATCTATTAAGAAAACAATTATCATTTCATTATTCAACATATTAACATTACGAATATTATACCTTCATCTTGTACGCTGCACACAATGCTATGTTTCTGCATGAGTAGCTTAGTATACTAGATAGAACCCCATAATAGAATGCTATTTATATCAATGCATCGTTCAATGCTGTAATTAGGGTATGATATTTATTGCAATGATCCTTGACACTTTTTTCATAACATCATAATAAGAATCCCTTGTACACATATTTCATGAAAAGTACATACACATGTGATGTCATCAGTGATGTCATCAATGACATGTGTGATGTCATCTTTGATGTTGTGGGTGTTAGTCTTAGCAGTGCACGGTGGTGGCGCAAGTTATGGTTGCTTTGCTTACCATAACTGGCGAATTTCAAGGGTTTTTCGGTTTTACTTGGAACCATAACGTCCCTTTAACAATGTTTTTTCACTGAATTTCAAAGGTTTTTAGTAGCGCAATTTAACCATAACGTCCCTTTAACAAAGTGTTTTTACTGAATTTCATAGGTTTTTAGTAGCGCAACTTAACTATAACGTCCCTTGAACAAAGTTTTTTCACTGAATTTCATAGGTTTTTAGTAGTGCAACTTAACAATAATAACTTTGACTTTATGTACATGTAATATGGAACATACTGAACCTCTTCTACTGAACTTGATGTCCGCAAACTCTTTTAATGTCCGCGGACATGTTCGGAGAACAGTAACACTACCTAAAAACTATTGGGGGGTATATTTGATTGTTATATCATGTCATAGGAACATTTAACAAATTCAAAAAGCTGCACACATACACATTATATGTAGTGTTACATAAGAAATGTAACCCATATATGTAACACACTAACCATTCATTTAAATACAATATTTTCTAAAATGGAATATACAAAAAGAAGATAAATTGGCTTCCAACATATTTACCTCACAGACACTGCAGAAATAAGAACAAGACCAGACCTACACAGTACTTAGAACATCTCTTACCTGAAATAGTAAGTGTACTTCATTTTACTCATATATTTATAAACTGTCTGTATTAGATTTAAAAAAATATATTATCTTTTTTCTTCTTGCAGAAATGTCTAGTACTCTGGAAAGGCTAGAGGAGCATTTCCCACATGAGGAAATGTCACAAGATAGTGAAACTAATGGTAAACACTTTACAATATAAACCATTTAATTATTATTATTTTATATACATTTAACATATATATATTTTTTTGTACAGAGCATACCAAAATCGAAAATACCTCTGAAGAAACTGTTATGGATAACAAGCTTGACAGCATAACAGAGAAAATGGATTTATTGTTGACCCATTTTAATAATTTGAAATCTTTTGTTGAAGATCATTTTAAAACAAAAACCTCATACCATTGTCCCACATGTACTTGTTCCCAGTCAATTATCCCCAAATCCTCTCCATAACCCAAAACGTTTTGATGAGACTACCATCCCTTCTTCACCTGATCCCAATCATGTTGAAACCCCTAATTCTCCTGTTTTTGTTTCCGTTTCTGCCTCACCTTCTTTGTCATAAATTATTAATATATGTTACATAAAGTTATATTTTTATATTGTGTTGTAATTAGTTTCCGTTTTTTTTTTCAAACAATGTAGGTGTCTGCGGACACACAGGTGTTCTGAAATGTTCGTAAATAAACAAAAATGGAGCTGTCCTGAAGAACACTATACCTGTCCGTACTGTTCACTAGCAAGTTGAAACTGTTCTGAGAACACAATTGGTGTCCTGAAATGTTCATAATTAAACGGAAAAGGAGGTGTCCTGAAGAACACTATACCTGTCCGTAGTGTTCGCTAGCAAGTTGAAACTGTTCTAAAAACACAATTGGTGTACTGAAATGTTCGTAATTAAATGAAAATGGAGGTGTCCTGAAGAACACTATACCTGTCCATACTGTTCGTTAGCAAGTTGAAACTGTTCTAAGAACACACGCGATGTCCTGAAATGTTCGTAAAGAAACAGAAATTTAGGTGTTCTGAGGACGCTATGTCTTTCCGTATTGTTCGCAAGCAAGTTGACACTGTTCTAAGAACAAACGCCTGTCCGTAACTGTTCGTTTGACCTCTGACACACTTTTAATTACTTCAGGACCCGAACAGTGTCCGTAGAACATCAACGTGCATGCGCAAACCAATGCCCGTGAATTTGGTGTCTTGCGGACATGTTCGCGAAGCGACCATGTGACCGTGCCCACGCTGATCGCGTGTTCTGAATGCGGACACTGTTCGTGTCCCCGAACAATTTAAAAGTACATTTTCAAATAATCCACAATATTTTTCAATAAAAACTCACCATAGCACAAGTCCCACATACTAATTATAAGTTTATACATACTTATTGAAACCTTTTAAACCTTTTTTGTGTTCGATCTGTCCGCGGACTGTGCACAAGCACCCCTATAAAAGACCACGCCCTAGAGCTTATTCTCATTGTGTTTCTGGCTATTCTACAGAGCACAAAGATTTTTGCTGCAACCTGCAGATTTCCATCTTCAACCTGATGGCTTCTGTGGCTCCACTGCTGCCACCTGGTGTTGTGTCTGCCTCAGCACCACCCCCACCCCCTCCACCACCACCACCTTCCCTAGGGCCTGAAGAGGGGAACAGGAGTGAGGATGCAGAGGAGGAAGAAGAGGATGACGAGAATGAGGTAGAGGAAATCCCTACTACCCGCACTAGGCGTGAGTCTTGGGTGTGGCGGTTGTTTACCATTCATGGGAATGATCCTAAGGCTCGTGCGAACCGTGTCACCTGAAATCAGTGCAAAATGATACTCAGTCGCGGGAGGCATGGTTCGTACAGCTTTGGGACCACTACCATGAAGCGACACTTGATGTCATTTCACTCTGGGGCTATTTGCAAGGTTGTACCTTGCGAAGAACGTAGTAGGTTGATTTCCTCTACTTCATCCTCCATTTCTGATCCTGTCATCACAAGGACCACCTCTGTGGGACAGCGTCTTCCTCAAGCTGCCTCACAGGCCATAAAGAATTCTGATGACCCTTACCTTTCGAGGTTCACAGTTGTATGTATGTACTGTGACACAGTACTCTGCAGGAGGGAGCGACTTCACAGTGCTTTTGAGACTATCGTCTCAGAGCATGAGAAGACCTGCTCACTACCCAAATAAAACCCACTCTACTTCTTCCTCTCTCAGCTCGCCCTTTCTTATCCCTGTGGTTGGTGTCCCCCCTTTCCCCTCCTTTCCCCTCCTCTCCTAATGTGTTGTGTATAAAAAACCCAAAAAAATACAAAATTATAAAAATCAAAAAAAAATATGGCTCTTTTCAGAGCCACCTTTCACAGTTAAAAAAAAGAAGTGAAAATAAATGAAGCAGGGCCCTTTGTATTTTTTAGAAGTCCACGGGCAGTCCGCAGACATCTAAAAAATTGGGTTGCTACCCTATCATAACCATTGCAATTTTCCCTGGTATGAAGTGGTGGCTCGGAAAAGAGCCTTTGGGAGGTGTTTGTATGTCAAAAATTATAAATACTTAACACCTACTTCAAAATGGATGCTGTCATTCTAAAAAAAGTCGTAATGCATTTTGTATATTCCTCAAAAAAATCTGATTGCCAGCATAAGTAAGATGGACTCCATCTCTGCGAAAAATGTATGTACTACGAAATACAATATTTTCATTGTGAAAAGAGGAAATGCCAAAATCTCTTACAAACAGCCTTATTAACATTGCGCCTTGCTTTTTCCATTTGTGGACCAAATGAAGAAGAACAAAGCCACATTTGTCTCTGTGCAATCCGTGAAAATATTACTTGAGAATTAGGGCACATGTCTATGACCTTCCCAAGTCCTTCTTTCATAGAAAATTGCAAAGAAATTCCAGACACATGTCCTAAACTGTTCCCTCCACAATGAATTACAATTATGTCTGGATGTTGCTCTGTCTCCAAACTAGCACGAAGAGGTAGCAAGTCCAACCACTTCATTGCACGTACTCCATGCCAGTGTACTTCCACATGTAGAAATCCAAGATCTACAGCTACTCCACAGCTTTCTGTATGCACCTTCAACCAATGTATCCATGAATCTCCCAAAATCCAAACAATCTGTTTTCTGAAACACACAGCCATAGCTATCTGTTGTTCTCTCAGCAAAAAGAGCATCTGAGAAACTCTCTCCTGGCACAACACACCCACTAAACTTTCCTGACCAATCCCTTTCAGTGTTCATTCTCATTTGCATGACTTCTGAACCCAAAAATCCCCAGATGTAACACCCGATGTCCGGGAACTACCGCCATGTCCTCAGACATATCGTAACATGAACCATTTCCACTTCACTTTCTGTGCCATTCCCTCATTGGATGTAGCTAAGAAGTCACATAACCATCCACCAATCACATTCAAGACCTCTACATCTAACTGCATCATCATAGATCAGCACTGCAAATGTACTGTGTCATATCATTGGCAAGCACCATCTACAAGAAATACTGTACAAGTCTCCAAGATTTCTACTTGCAGCACCATTTATATCCATATGCATGAACACAAACTACAGGTATGCATATTTTCTGTATAGTACATGAACACATTTTCAAACTGACTTAATATTTTTGTTTTATATCTTTATTTATTCAATTACTTTAATTTAAGAATGACATTGAGGCACTATTACCTGGAAGAGCTTAGTTACAGAAATAGTGGTATTCAGTGGTACATTATGAATTTCACAAACATAGTAAAGATATTTTGTTTGCTACATTCAGTCATTACAATACAATTTGTTCATTAAGAACATATCATATGTATTGAACTTGTGCGACGTATCTTATGTAAATAAGAT
The DNA here is from genome assembly GCF_040938575.1 of Ambystoma mexicanum. Classification (NCBI taxonomy): domain Eukaryota; kingdom Metazoa; phylum Chordata; class Amphibia; order Caudata; family Ambystomatidae; genus Ambystoma; species Ambystoma mexicanum. The sequence continues at coordinate 692,881,267 of NC_090923.1, forward strand.
AGTTTTAATGGTTTTAAGGAAGGCGCTGAGGATTTCAATTAAAAAAATCAATGTCTAAATTAAAAACAGTACTATATACAAATAAAATTACTAATTTGTTTCTTTTACAATTGCAGTGAAGACCATTCTCCTGAAAAGAAGCAACCGATTTGAAGAACAAAGAAGAACTAAGAAGTAACCTGTTCATTTCTGAAAAAAGTAAGTGAATATCACCATAATATTTGTATTATTACTGAAACACACTGTAAAGTTAATTCATGCTATTTCTGTGCCTAAAAATAGAGATTGTGCACCATTCTGTCAAAAAATCCCCATGTCTTAAACAGCGATTTACAGCCAGAATGGCCCACAAATTCCTATTTTTGGACACAAAAATTACCCAACTCAACCGCTACAATTTTGATATTATAGAACAAACAACTGTTTTAATTGTATACATTAGATTTACTATTTGTACTTCTCCACACCACTAGCATAAGCATCCATCTCTAGCAGAATTTGTAAAAAAAAGTTGAAACAAAACAGCTAATACAGTCATTTAGTGAAACAAAAGAAGTTTCAAGTGCAAAAACTTTGCCTCCTCTATCAAAATGTAAAACAAACCAGAAAACAATTAACAAAAAATCAGCTATCACTACAGATAAAACTGCTTCTATAAATCTTTATAAAGTTCAAAGTAAGCATATCAAGAAAAGTATTTTAGCCAAAATGTTCCATCACAGAGTCCTTCAAAATCTTATAAAAACAGGAGAGAAACCAGGTTCAGCCGTTAAAACCTATTGTGGGAAATTAATCTTAGAAGTGTTGATAGACAGTGCAATTCTTCTCAAAAGAAAGTTATTTATTTTAGTGTTAAACAAAATAAAACCACTAACAAAACTAATAACTAAATTACAAAAAAGACTTCTCAATAAACAAAATGTCAACAGAAAGAACTTCTTAAGTATCTGCGGAGGTGAATGGAATCACACTACGAGCACAGAATCATACTTTAATGAAGAAGCGTACAAACAAAAGCAAACAAATACAATTGCCATACATAGCAGTGGTCGAGGTTATGAAAAAGTGAATAATACCATAATGGAACAAGAAGTACTCCTTACAAAAATATGCCCTGAAAACTTAGAATTACCCGTCCATTCAACTGAATCAGAACATCTAGTGTACAAATGGCCATGCACATCAATGTGTAACATTCCCAAACAATTTTTCAAGTCTTTACACCAATTCCTCAATCAATATGTAAAAAGCAAAGACAAAATCAAAATTAAACTACTGCAAAATATGGATACCTGTCCAGTGAGCAAGTACACAGAACTACAAGGACATTCATTGGCCAGCATTACAGGACCTACTTGTAAAACCACCTTCCATGATATCAAAAGGATATCAACACATCATTCAACTATAAGAAATCTAGTTTATAAACTGTGCTATGCTAAAAGTCCTGCTTTAGCACTAGCAAATTTAAATAACATTCGTCTACATGGTACAGCAAAAGACCTACTTGAAGAAATTGACTATATCCAGAAAAAATATTTTGGAAGTGAAAGCCACTTACAGAATGAAATAGCTTTAAACCAAATTAGCAACAATTCTACACATGGCAACCTTTTACTAAACACATACAAAATAAATACTAAAATTTAAAAGTACATCAGCTGAAGTACCAAACAATGTGTGTGTATGTTGCCGCAGAACCTTTTATAAAAGTAACACAAAAACTGTAGACCTATCATACAAAATAGAAGACAATGAAGATTCTAAATGGTTTGAATTAGCTCTCTACCTTGTAGCAGAAAACAAATATGAAATAACTGACCCCTTAATTCTTTGCAGTTACTGCACTACAAAACCTGACAACAACCAAACTCCTTCACGTGCTATCACAAATAATTTGGAATTATCCCCACTACCAAAACCCCTACAGCAACTTAATTTATATGAGAGCATCATAATTCAAACAGTGCACCCATTTCAAGAAATAATATGCCTTCAACCAAAAACAGCAAAATTACCTCCCTCTGAATTGGTAAAAGACATTTGTGGAAAAGTAGTTTATTTACCATTAGATTTAAAAGAAAATGTGCATACTCTAGGAGTGCAAAGTCCAATGCAGCAATCTTTAATTATCTTAGTAAATGGAGTACCTACAAAAGACAAAAAAATATGGCAACAGCTGGTAGATTTACATAAAGTTAGACATGCCTTGCAATATCTTAAAGAGAATAATGAATATTACAAAGAAATTAATATTGAAGAAAACTTGAAGGATACAACTAAAATAATTCAAGAAACACAAGAAGCTGGTCAATTTGAGCTCCTAGATCCTGCTACAATATCAAATACTTTAGACCATTATACAATTCATCCTTTGCACTCTAATGACACCACACCATAAAAGATGCACTGGAAACGTACCAAATGCGTCAAACAAAAGGATCACCAATCAGCATATGGGAAAAAGTATAGAAGCACGTGCTTTTCCTCTACTCATTCCTACTGGCAAAGGAGGAAGGTACGATGATAGACCTATTCAAATATCAGCTTCAGAATACCGCTCATTACGGATGTATTCTAAAGATCCCAGATTTAGACAAAATGTGGAATACATATTCCACCTACTCTTTGAAAGCGAACTAGCAACTTTATGTTACTGAGTTGCACACATATTAAAATCAGGATCAGACTTTCAAAATATGACAGCTACACAATTATTACAAAAAGTGCAACAAAAGGATGAGGTTTTACAATCAAATATTACAAATCTATTAGCAAATATGCGTGGTACTAAAGAGTACTGGTTTCGACGTCATGGAGATGTACGTTGTATGATCAGAAACCTTGGGCCACCAACTTGGTTTGCTACATTAAGTTGTGCAGAATATGCATGGGAAGATTTACATGATTTAATACGCATATCAAACAAAAACAAAACAAACATAGATATACTAACACCTGGAGAACTTTGTTCTTTGGATCCTGTTAATGTTTCAAGATATTTTCACCATCGCTTTATTGCTATTCTACATTTTATTTGTAATAAAACTGTTCATCCCCTTGGAGAAGTGCAACACTTCTTTTGGAGAAAAGAATACCAAGCCAGAGGAGCACCACATATCCACATGCTTTTATGGATTAAAGATGCTCCTAAATTTGGTCAAGACATTGATGCCACTGGTTTACATTTTATTGAAAAATATGTCACTTGTGAAATTCCATGAGAATCCACAAATAGTGATCTTCATGCACAAATTTTACAATTTCAAAGACACAAATGTGAAAAATATTGTCGTCGCAAATACAAAAACTAGACCCTAGACCAGTTACAAATACAGGTCAAGTGAACAACCTCATGTCTTCAGTTAGACATAGCGTTAAAGGTAAGTCACCTAAAAATACATATTACATAAAAAGAAAAGAAGAAGAAAAATATATCAATGATTACAAACCAATCATTGCCCACTTATGGAATGCAAGCATAGATGTGCAGTACCTTGCAGACAATTCTACTGCAGTTGCACGATATGTCACAGCATACTTAACCAAAGCAGAAAAGACAGAGCTCCAAGATCTCTGGAATGACCTGTCATCAAATAAAACAGTGTCCCAGAAATTATACAGCTTGGGCATAAAAATGCTCTCCCATAGAGAATGTGGATCATATGAAGCAGCTGATCGTTTAACTGGTACTGCATTGTATGGTAAATCTGAAAATGTAGTATGGCTAAGTCTTGGTCCAGCTAAATCTAGAAAAAGAGTTCTAAAATCCTACGAAGATATAGAAACAATAGCCAAACGTGATCCCAACAGCCAAGACATTTTAAAAAACAATTTATTGGACACATACTACCCAAACAGAAGTAATACTTTGGAAACCATGTGTCTATACCACATAGCCCAAAACTACACATACAAAAATAATATAAAACCTGATGAAAAAAAATGTAAATACAGAGTGACAAACTGTGAAGGCAGCTTAGTTAAACTCACTAAACCAAATTTAATTAATCATATCAAATTGTCATTAAAGACTCCTCAACATAAAGAAGTATATTACATGTCCCTGCTACAACTCTTTAAACCATGGAGAAAATATGAAGAAATACTAGATAACTATGACGCATATGAAGATGCTTTCAAAGCAAATGAAAGCACTATAACTGATGTAAACTTTACACAGTACAAAACAATGTTGCACAATGAACAGCAACACGAAGAAGAACTCCAGGCCCAACTAGATAAGGACACTCCTGACAGTAGTCAACCTTCTGTAACAGGAAGCCAAGAACCACTGGGAGAGCCACTAATAGCAAATGAGGCAGAATTAGCTATGATAGAAGTAGAAAACACCATGTCTCAGTATGAAGATAAAGAAGACTTAACTATACTACAATCAAAACTAAACAATGAGCAACATAGCATTTTTCAAGGAGTAACAAAACAAATTGCACATGGTGTACAACACGAAAATAAAGAATGTTCCTGCCATAATTATAAACCTATACTACTGTACGTCAGTGGTGAAGCTGGTTCTGGCAAAACATTCCTATTCAAAATCATCAGTGTCAGTGCTGGAAAAGGTATGGGGGTAAATGCACTCATGGTGTGCACTAAGGGTGGAAAAGGAGCCAGAAAGCATCCCACCAGGTATGCCAGGCATGTTCTCCACCCCTTCTGCAGGACCGTGGCACAGGGATGGAGAACAGCCCGGAAACTACACTTCCCAGCAGGCCGTCTTCCAACTGAGCCTGCACGAGGGAAGATTGTCACGCGCCCGGCCGCGCCCGCACGAATGTGCATGCACGAGCCGCGCCCGTGGGACGCCGCTCGCAATCCTGACTGCCGAACTGGAAGGACGTGTTCAGAGGCGCTCCGGTGGCAAGCTCACGCGGGGCGTTTCCGCCCACCGCCTGCAAGACCCCAGGCCCCGCATACAAACTAAGATAAGTGTATTACTTACCTAGTGCTGACAGCCTGTAGCATTCGAGGGGCCACGTAACAGGAGCGGCTCCTACTCCGGCCAGCCCACACTTAGCAGGAAGCGGAAATGAACTAGAAGGGAACGCTAGATGTCATAACATCATTAACTCTGCATGCGACTTGAACTAACAATGCCCGCATGTGTTTAGACTTATAGTCGCTTGAATCCGGAGTGGTTTTTCCGCTGCACGGATAACCTTTCTAAGAACCAAAGCCCAGAACTCAGTCGCACACACATTCCGCACCTGTAATGACTCGATTCTTGCTTATTGCAGAGACAGGAGAAAACTGGTGAAGATCGTGGCCAACCAACACGAAAAGGCCAGAAAAGCCATAGGACTCTGGCAAAACGAAGCTAAGTGCACTTTCAGGTTATTTCTGGGGGAATGGCAATTGTAGCTGCATGAAGTTAATGCAGTGTTCAAACCTTGCATGCAGTAATGTGGGGGCGAGAATAAGTCGTGCATGAGTTAATGTATGATCTCCTGCCAGGCACATACTTGTGATCTATATTTCCTGAGCAGTCTGAGAATGTCCTGGTGAGGGCTCCAGCACAAAGGCCCAGGGTGACAAAAGACACACAGTAGAAGAGTGATTGGAGGGTGCAAGTGTGAAAGGGCAGAGTATTCTGGGAACTGGAGCCGAGGAGCATGTGACCCTGCTATCCCCCCTTCCCATCCACAACCTCTACCTATCCCTCTTACCGGTGTTCCTAACTTCCCATACCTATCCATCCAACGGACCCTAACTCTCTTTCCCCAAAGGGTCAAGGTGGCCTGTGTTGTCAATTCCCAGGTGCTAAGACCTAACGGGGAGGGAGGTGTTTTTGCTGCGTTTGTGCTGCCTCTGCATCAAGAAGAAGCAAGCTCTGACAATCAGTAAGTTCCTTCAACAATTGACAAACAACAAACTGTTAGCTGCTGTCACTGCCCCCACAGGTTTAGCTGCCTACAACATAGGTGGTGTCACGTTACACTGATTATTACTATTGCCAGTAGAACACCAGAACAAATTAGACTATTACAAACTTTCTGCAGAAGCTGCAATGGAATTACGCAGAGTATTGATACAAATGGAAATGCTACTAATAGATGAACTGAGCATGGTCTCCAACCTAATGTTGGCTTTGATTCACCTCAGATTACAAGAAGTACTCAAGACAAACTATGAAGTTTATTTCATATTATTTCAATACAGAGAATTAACAGAAAACATACGACAATCTGTAGATCTCACTTATGCCAACATCTTAAAAAGTATCTTAGTTGGTATACTTTCTAAAGAAGCAGAAGCAATATTGAAAACCCGGCACATTAATGCACTTTATGGCGATAATGCATGTGCTACTGATGTTATGGAACAATTAGCCCACAAAAATGTCAATTGTATGGCCTTAATGCCAACTCTTGCAAGATGTTTCAAATTCAATGAAATAATGTTAAGTAAAGAAATGCAACCAATAATGGAAATTAGCGCCACAGACAAACTAGATGTACATGGTATGACACTACCTATGTGTGACCAAGCCACAACAAGACTAAATAGTTTAGAAAAATCAATCTCAAACACAGCAGGCTTAGAAAAGATATTAAAATTATCCTTAAATTGCAGAATAATGCTAAAACATAACCTTGACGTGGACCAAGGACTAGTTAATGGAGCACTGGGTACAGTTGTTGGCTTTCAAATATACCCACGTGACAACAAAATTCAGTTTGTCAATATTCTCTTTGACAAAGTTTCAGAAGTAAAAAGGATAGGACGCTCAACAGCTCGATTCCTTCTCTTCAAAGTCATGTATGTATGCAGAGAACAATTTTCTCTAACTCTTGCATACGCAGTCACAATTCATAAATCGCAAGGTCTTACCCTAGACAAAGCAATGATAGATATTGGTAACACAGTCTTTAAAGAAGGCATGAGCGACGTAGCACTATCATGCTTACGTACACTTGACGGTCTATTTCTAATCAACTTTGATGTAAGTAAAGTAAACGTTGATATTCCTTGCATTTTAGAAAACAATAGACTTCGTTCACTATACACCCCCCATCTAAACACATATTCTGTTCCACAAAAAGTAAAACGTTATAAAAGAAAAATAAATCAAACAGAAATGCAACAGGATGTCACTGCAAATCCTCCAAAGAGAGTAAAAGAAACTAATACTTCATCAAGTACCACAAGCAAAAAAAAATCAATTAGGGAAAGTAAACCAGGTACTTCTTCAAAGAAGGAAGACAAACTCCAAAAAAACAGTTAGATACAGTACTACCTGGTCCATTTAAACACTCAAATATAGTTGGTGTAAGTTGCTACGCAAATATATCAATGAATATTCTATTTCAATTACCACCAATTGTTGACAACATTTACTTACACAGTACAGACCAATTGTGTTTGCAAATGTTAGTACTTCACAGAAATGCAGCAAACAATCCTGTTAACACATATAGGGCCTCATTACAACCTGCCAGTCCGGGACCGTGCAAAATCCGTGACGGCGGTAAAAACGTTTCCGTGTCCGCAAGGTTGCGGAAAAATCGTCTGATTACACGCTGTTGGTCACGCGCACCACACGTACTCGGAAACGTTGTTACTGCCGTCACGGAAAACCCCACGGAAATGGAAATAACGCAGCCACAAGTGGCGCAAAACCCGTGTCCGCCTCCGCCGCCACGGACACGGAACCGGAAATACCATGATCGCCAAAACAGGAAACAGAGAGGCGGCCATCATATAAAAGCACAATCCATTGCCATCCAGAGCCAGCACAAGCACAATCCTAACTCTGAGAAGCCAAAAGGGACCACCAGCATGTCTGCCAGGATTCCTGCTCAGAGGCAGCGCAAACAGCGCTTCAGCGAGGCGGAGCTAACCGTCTTGGTGGAGCACATTGTGGACAATGCGGAGATGCTGTTCAATGCCGACCAACGGCGTGCCACACAGCAGCGGAGGAAGGAGGTGTGGGCCGAAGCTGCACGCAAGTGCACCGCTGTGGGCGTGACAGCGAGGAGCGTGAAGGACTGCCACAAGCGGTGGGACGACCTGAGGCTGAGGCTGAGGGTACGCAACCTCATTTCCATGCACCGCCAACGCAGCAGTGGGACAGGCGGAGGACCCCCTTCCCCACTGAGGCTGCAAGCATGGGAGGAGCGTTGCAGCAGCGTCCTCTACCTAGAGGGAATCCATGGGATTGGGGAGGCTGAGGCAGGAGTGAGCCCACCTGCAAATGCCGGTAAGTGCCCAAACATGAATGCCACATGAATTATGCAGTTGTGAGTACTGGGCCAAAGGACCCAATAACAACCCCCCCCCCCAGGCAGTGCATCTGTGGGCCAAAGGACCCATTAACAACCCTCCCCCCCCCAGGCAGGGCATGTGTGGGCCAAAGGACCCATTAACAACCCCCCCCAGGCAGTGCATGTGTGGGCCAAAGGACCCATTAACAACCCCCCCCAGGCAGTGCATGTGTGGGCCAAAGGACCCATTAACAACCCCCCCCAGGCAGTGCATGTGTGGGCCAAAAGACCCATCATGATCCGTATGGCAACCAATATCACAGAATGCATACACCACCAATCAGATGCATGTGACTAACACTATTCAATGTACAATCTTAATGACGCATGTGATGCACCCATCTGCCACCACAACAACACTAATTGCATGCCCTTTGTGTCCTCACAGCCGTTTCAAGTGACAGTGATACTGCACAAGAGGCCAGCCAATCTGCACCGGCAAGTACACAAGCCACCGCCACCACACAGGAGGATGCTGCCGGCAGTTCTGCACCTCTGGCCACATTACCAGCCAGTACAGATGTGCAGCCCACCACCACCACCGACATCCCCACCGTCTCCACACTGCCTGAGTCTAGACAGGTGCCACGGGAACCTATCATGGCCACCCAACACAACACCGAAGGCAGCAGCACTGCAGAGGGGGCGGCCTGCAGTGATAACAGTGCCCCGCAAGAGCACTCGGAAACGGGGCCACAGGGGGAGATGCCCACATTGGAAGACTAGGGCTCCTTCCATGAGCTGGAGTTCAGCCCCACATCACTGGGGAGTCCCATGAGGTCGCCCACCCCATCCATGGCCGAACTGAATGCCCACATGCAGCGGATGGAGGACCAGCAGGCTACCCTCACCCAGCTGGTGGAGAGGCAGCTAGAGGAATCCAGGCTGCAGAGGGAGAGCTACAGCGCCTCAGTGCGTCGCCCTTCGAGGTCCATCGGAAGCTTTGCGAGCACTATAGTGACCCTTGCACGCCATGTGCGGGAGGGCAACGACCACACCTCCAGGCTTGTAGAGGCCATGTTGGTTGGCCAACAGGCAAATCTGGCACGGATGCCCTCAATCCCAGATTCTGCCCAATCAAACACAACCACACCATCCAGCTCCACTACTGCCAGTCCAAGGAGGCGCTCGAGTAGGCTAACGGGTCCCTCGGGCAAGGTTGCACAGGCACAGAAGCGCACACGGAAGTGATGGCATGTGGGTGGGGCAGTGCAGGACACATGTGGACTACAAGGGTGTGAGAGGGGTGGGCACGTTTGGGTGGTGGGGTAGGTCGTTTTGGGTGTTTGAACAATGGGCTCTGGGTGGGGGTGGGCACGTTTGTGTGGTGGGGTAGGTAGTTTTGGGGGTTTGAACAATGGGGTCTGGGTGGGGGTGGGCACGTTTGGGTGGTGGGGTAGGTAGTTTTGGGGGTTTGAACAATGGGGTCTGGGTGGGGGTGGGCACATTTGGGTGGTGGGTGGCCCCGGGTGTGCAGCTTCCCTAACCAATGCACCTCCTTCCCTGTTGTTATTACATCAATACATCACCATTTTGAATCAAGACATACATGTGTGGACATTGATCATTTATTTTGCAGTGCAACTATTAATTCATTGTCGTCACCATGTTCGTGCATTTCTGTGAATGTGCTGTGACTCAAAAGTAAATGCGAATCAGGGCATCCCGTGCTCTCTGGCCATCATGTGGACCCCCAGGGGGACGCGGTGCCATCCCATCCCCATCTCCATCCCCAGCCCCATCTCCATCCCCATCCCCATCTCCATCCCCATCCCCATCCCCATCCCCATCTTCCTCATCTGCGTCTGGTGGCATTGGGATGTTCCTGCGCAGGCATATATTGTGCAGCATGGCACATAAGAGCGTGATTTTACCCGTCTTCACTGGGCTGTACAGCAGTGATCTGCCAGACAGCGGAAACGGTCCTTCAGCAGTCCAAAAGTCCTCTCAATCATTCCACGTGTGCGAATATGTGCCCTATTGTATGCCTCTTCATGCCTGTTCCTTGGTCTCCGTACAGGTGTCGTCATCCATGGTGTGAGTGCATATCCCGCATCACCTACATGGGATGTAGATGGGGAAACATGTCAGTGTTTGTGGCATCATGTCCTCATCTGCTGCTGTGCATTCTTGTATCATCATTCATTCATGCATATGTACCATGCAGTGTTTACTGTACCCTGCGGGTGAAATTTGATTGTGTGCATGTCACGGTGCAGTGCTGTCCACACATGGCAGAGTGACTCCACTGTACGGAAGTAGTAAATACACGTCGTCTCATTTACACGCCTCTCGTGCCTTTTGAGGCAGTGTTTCAATTGAGGGTGGGTGTCTTCAGTGGCACAAGGTTCATGGGACAGTGACGGGATTGGCTGTGCCAGCGTGTGCACGGGCACATTGTGGTGCCCTGTCATGTCTTCCTTCATGATGTTTGGCATCCGCTGTGTATTTGGTAGATGGAAGGGGGGGTGATGCATGTGCGGTCACAGCGGCACACTCACAATGCTCATTGGCCTGGACACACACACACCACTTTGACAGGGTTGTAGCATCGTCAGCTGTAATCACCCAATAGCCATGTGCTTTGTCTGGCATAGCGTTCCATGTACCGTGGCAACGTGGAATTCCGCAGTACCATTGAGTCATGTGATGAGCCTGGGAAACATGCGCAGCAGTGTGTAATCAGTTGCATGGCATCACAAACCATCTGGACATTCAAACAGTGATACTGTTTCCTATTGCGGAACACCGCCTCAATTGCACGTGGTACTGTCAGCTCAACGTGGGTGCAGTCAACTGCGCCTATGCAATTTGGCATGCCTGCTATGGCATGGAAGGCCAACTTGGTGGCAATGACCTCGGGGAGGGTGCGGGGTAGGGCTATGTGTTCCGACACATGGCGCAACAGGGCATCCAGTACTTGTACCAGGATTTTGGAGAAACAGGGTTGTGATATGCCGTGCAGCTCACCAACCGTGTGTTGATAGGTGCCACTGCCAAGGAAATGCAGTACTGAGACAACCTTCAGGAGGGGGGGGATGGCGGTGGGGGTGTCAATTAGGCTACTGATGTTGTCCTCAATCATGGCGGTGATGTGCAGGATTGTTGCACGGTCCAGCCGGTATAGTGTGTGGATCTGTCCTGGGGTGAGGTTCCAGGGTGAGGCCCTGATGCGTGGTATTGCTGGCTGGCGGCGGGTTCGGGCTGGCTGGGCAATGGGGTTTGCCATAGCTGCAGGGTTGGCTGGTTGCCGCCTGTGCCTCCTCCGCCTACGCCTCCTCCTCTGCGCCATTACTGCCATCATGTGCAGTGCTGCCTGTTGGTTGAGTAGGCCCGGTCCCAGTGCTACTAGACCTGCTGACTGCATGGTTCTGTGTTGTGTTGGGCTGGGTGTGGCCCTTTTGTAGGCTCCCAGTGGCCTGCTAGGTCCAGCTGGGCTGATTTGGTGCACCTGTGCCCTGATTCAGTTCAGCAGGCAGTGTATAATGCCATGTTTGCGATGGCGGCGGTTCCGCTACTGTGATCACGGTATTTACGCCCTTTTTTTGCCGGTATTTCCGTGTCCGCGCTAGTTGTGATGCTCACCTGTGTTTCGTGTTGACGGTAACGGAGGGGTTTCCGTGCAGACAGACTTAACGGGACCCCTATTTCCGCGGTGGCGGTTTAGGGTGGTGCTATTACCGGGGCCGCGGGTCATGATTGGGCGGACATGGAAACGGTGCCGGTATGGTTTTACCGGCAGTGTTAATTCCGGACCGGAGTACTTGTAATGAGGCCCATAGTGTTTATGGAATAAGACAACAATTGGACTACTGTGCTGGAATGGTGAAATTCACTATAAACTAACTGGAAGATCCACAAGAATTTCTAATGTACTTACTACAAGTACTGGAAAATAAAAACATACCTATAAATGACATCTTCCAGATTTCATACATGTGCAAACATACAAGCACTATCTGCAACAATGTGACACAAGAACAAATCCTCAATGAACGCTTTGTATATATATCAATAACTAATTGTGAATCCATTCAATTTCAGCAACTTGTACAAAATGCAAACCATGGTAGATTATGTTCTACCTGCAATTCAGTTAATCGCTCCATGCTAGAAATACAAACGCATAGTAAATACGTAATACTAATGCATCTACTTTACAATGCAGATGGTACCAAAAACAACTGCAAGCTGACTGGATTCACACACGGTCAAGTATCACTTGGTAAGAAAACCTTCACAACAATAGGTATAATCTACCACGCAGGAGCCACAACCAATTCAGGGCACTACTCTGCAGATATAAAAAAGAAATGTGGATGGTTTGAATGTAATGATAGTACCATTACTCTAGAGCAGAGATTACCAGCAAATCTTACAAATGCTTATTTAATGTTCTTAAAACCAAAATTTTATAACTAAACTGTACTTAAACCCTAAGTAAACTTGTAGTAAAAAAGGTAAACTGTTAGAATATTCCAAAAGCTATCTAACTGCCCAAAGATTCTACAACAACTAATCAGATAAATGAATACCAGTAAATTAGAGCAAACAATAGACAGTTAGAATACGCCAATTGGTATCTAACTGTCCCAAAATTTAACAATATCCAAACAGATAAATCAATACCACTAAAATATATAAAAAAAATAGACAGTTAGAACATGCCAATTGGTATCTAATTGTCCCAAAATTTAACAATATCCAAACAGATAAATCAATACCACTATACTGGTATCTAACTGCTCCAAAATTTTATAATATCCAAACAAATAAATAATATGTTACTGCTCCAAAAAAATGCAACAAGCCAATGTATAAAGCATTAACCAGAAACAACGAGTGAACACTGAAAACAAACAAACAAACTGTAGCATAACAGAAAAAGTTTTTTAAATCCAACATGGATTTTATTTCTCCCACAGACCCAATGATTTTAGCAACAAACACAGAAACTGAGCAAATTGCACAGTACTCTGGTTTGTAATGTACTAAATATGAGGGTCCAAAAAAAATGTTGATTATACAATGTAATAAGGCATTACAAAATACTAATACTAACATGCTATTTTCTTTTATCACAGAAATTAACAAGAAATACATGTACTCCAGTTACTAAACCAAACAGTAAGTATATCATACACTCTATGCCCTGGCCACAACCATCGCACCATATCACACCCATAGTATCTTATAACTTTGTTCCTTATAAATTTGTTTTTGACCCAAAGTTATAAGCAAATGGCCATGCACTCAACACTCTATGCCCTGGCCACAACCACCGCAGCATATCACATCCATAGAGTCAAACATTTCAACTATGGCCTATGGAAACTTTTAATGTCCGCGGACATTATGAGTGTTCTTAGAACACTTTCAACTTGCCAGCGAACAATACGGACAGCATCTTCAGGACACCCCCTATGAACATTTCAGAACAACGCGAGAGTTCTTAGAACACTTCCAAATTGACAACAAACAATACGGACAGCGTCCTCAGAACACCTCCATTTTGTTTATTTACGAACATTTCAGGACACCGCGAGAGTTCTTAGAACATTTTCAACTTGACAGCAAATTCAGGACACCGCGAGAGTTCTTAGAACACTTTCAACTTCACAACGAACAATACGGACAGCCTCATCAGAACACCCCAATTTTGTTTATTTACGAACATTTTAGGACACCGCGAGAGTTCTTAGAACATTTTCAACCTGACAATGAACAATACGGACAGCGTCTTCAGGACACCCCCTACAAACATTTCAGGACACCACGAGTGTTCTCAGAACACATTCAACTTACCATCAAACAATACGGACAGAGTCCTCAGAACACCCCCATTTTGTTTATTTGCGAACAATTCAGGACACCATGAGTGTACTTAGAACACAATCAACTTGATAAAGAACACTGCGGACAGCGTCCTCAGAACACCCCCATTTTGTTTATTTGCTAACATTTCAGGACACCGCAAGTATTCTTAGAACAGATTCAACTTGCCAGAGAACAATACGGACAGTGTCCTCAGGACGGACAGCGTCATCAGAACACCCCCATTTTGTTCATTTGCTAACATTTCAGGACACCGCAAGTGTTCTTAGAACACATTCAACTTGCCATCGAACAATACGGACAGCGTCTTCAGGATACCCCCTATGAACATTTAAGGACAACGCGAGAGTTCTTAGAACACTTTCAACTTCACAACGAACAATACGCACAGCGTCCTCAGGACACCCCCATTTTGTTTATTTGCGAACATTTCAGGACACCGCGAGTGTTCTTAGAACACATTCAACATGCCAAAGAACAATACGGACGGCGTCCTCAGGCGAACAGCATCATCAGAACACCCCCTAAAAACATTTCAGGACACCACAAGTGTTCTTAGAACACATTCAACTTGCTATCGAACAATACCTTCAGCGTCTTCAGAGCACCCCCTACGAACATTTCAGGACACCGCAAGTGTTCTTAGAACACATTCAACTTGGCTTCTAACAATATGGACAGCGTCTTCAGGACACCCCCTACGAACATTTCAGGACAACGCGAGAGTTCTTCAAACACTTTCAACTTCACAACGAACAATACGGACAGCGTCCTCAGAACACTCCCATTTTGTTTATTTACGAACATTTAAGGACACCGCGAGAGTTCTTAGAACATTTTCAACTTGACAACGAACAATACGGACAGCATCCTCAGGACACCCCCATTTTGTTTATTTGCGAACATTTCAGGACACCGCGAGTGTTCTTGGAACACATTCAACTTACAAGAGAACAATATGGACAGCGTCCCCAGGACACCCCCATTTTGTTTATTTACGAATATTTCCGGACACCTCGAGTGTTCTTAGAACAGTTTCAGCTTGCTTCCGAACAAAACGGACACATATTGAGTCCTCAGAACACCCCCATTCAGTTTATTTAGAACATTTCAGAACACCCGTGATGTCCGCAGACAAATCGAACACAACAAGAATGTCTACCACATGAAAAAATACAACTTTCAACCTATCTCATACTCTCCCACCCTCCCCAAACACTCCTACGCACCAACACACTCTCCTAAATACACATTTTTAACCAAGTTTCACTGCGCTGTCCGTGGACGTCCGCGAATCCAAGATGGCGGGCGCCACCGAAAATCTGACGCGCTTCATGCTCCACACCGTCCAATCAGCGAACACGTCACATGTCCGCAGACATGACGTAAGCCGATCGGCCAATCAGGACACTGTCCGCGGATCGAACAGGGAAGTGTGTACACGGATCGAACACAGATATCACTAATGTTGTATGAGCCACTTTTCCATCATTTTTAAAAAAACCACTGGATGGATTTTCACCAAATCTGCAAAAGCACGCTTTCGGGACCAAGCCACTGCTCCTGGTCCAAATTTGGTGAAAATCGGCCCAGCGGTTTGGGCTGTAGGCGCAAGCAAAGTTTTTTTCCCGTTAAGTCTATGGGGAAAAAAAAAAAATTTGGGACCCCCCTATAACTTTTTCCGCCCTGGGCGAATCCTCACCAAACTGCAAAAAATTCAGAGTGTGCCATATACTTTTTTTGCAAAGTTTGGTGAGGATTCGTCCGGGGGAGCGAAGTTATAAGCCGCCCAAAAAGTGCTCTTCCTATGGAACCACCAACTTAACCATAACTACATGGCCACTACCGTGGCCATGATATATATATATATATATATATATGCCACATTACTGCTGGTAACAAAAATGGCACTACATTTTGCAATAAAAAAATGGCATTACATTTTTATAAAATATATATGTCCTAACAGCCCAATTCATGGAATCAGACGCAGAAATTGCGCTAGGCTGTCGTGCCGAGATGGACCCTGCGTGAGTCGTGGCGCAGCTAAAAACTTGCACGGCACGCGTATTCATGGATTTCCCTTAGGTATCAGAAGCCTACACACAAGTAACAGCAAGTTGCACGAGGAACACGCCTCCCCCAGACCAAAAAGCAACTGAAAGGCCTAACATGTGGCAAGCTTACGTGCCATCCCTGGCCCAGCATCCAGCACCCTAGCGAAATTGCACGCTAACACCATGCAATCCCCGGCCGCATCACACAGGAAACACATGCACCCCCATGCAAACACAGGCCATACCCCAGCAAAATCACGCTTAAACACCTTGCAATCCCTGGCCGCACCCCAGTGTAATTGTACATCAGCACCTCACAATCCCTGCCCACACCCCAGAGAAAACAAATGCCCTCCCACGCAAGCCCAGGTCGTACACCAGCGTAATCACGCGTTGTTAGGGAAAATTCTCAATATGTGCTAATTTCCTTTACCTTTTGAGACCCCCAGCAACTTTGCTGGATTTCTAGGATTTTTTTTTGTTTTTACCTGGGAAGAGTGTGAGCCTTTTTTCCTACTCTTCCATGTATTTTGTGAGTATTTTACTTTTGTGTTCTTTGGTTATTGAGTTTTAAATCAACTCCAGTGGCATCATCTTTTTCTGTGTGTCACACAGCAACTTCAGTGCAGTGGCACAGGGGTGTCTGTCAGACTCCCCAAGGTTTAAATACCTTCTCAGGGACTGACTACTTTCTCTCAGAGCATGTAAAGTTACATTGGCTTTACTAGTCTTTTTAAAATGTACTGACCCAGCAAACATGATTTTCCTATAGAGTGCTGGAGATGTTGCTTAGCTTCCCCTGAGTCAAAACACTCATGTAAAAGTAAAATGTTACCTTCTCCTATTTTAAATGGCTGGTGGCAGTGGTTCTGATCAACTACCGTGAATTTTCCCGACCCCTAACTACGGTAGCTATAAATCGGGTCAGCCATGTTTTTCAATATGGTGCCCAAGACCTATCTGTAAAAACAGACGCTGGTTATCTTTTTTCACCATTTCTTTTAAGAAAAGTCCTTCTTGTGTTTGTCTTTGAGCGCCAAACTAGGTTTGGTCCCTTTGTTTGTTGGCCTTTGGCGGGCTTCAGTGCTGAAGCCCTCCTCTGGCGCCAGGGTGTCTGGGGTGGACAGGATGTGAGGGAGGTGCCCGAAACTCCCTGTGCTTAGTCTCCTAGGAGACCTGAATGCACTCTGGCGTGATTGGCTGGCTGGCTGTCCGGCAAGGACAGCCACCCTGCTGTGTGAATGACAGCCAAGCTGGAATGAATGTGGTTAAACGGTTTAAGAGCAGGTCTCTGGAACTTGTAAAGCAGAGGCGACCACTGGAACGAAAGATCCAAAGAGGAGAGGAAGGAAGAGGACTGCTGCAACTCCTGGACGACTGGTGAAGCCCTGCTGCAGGTCTGAATTGCCTGAAACTCCAACAACAGAGAAGCCCTTCAAGGTAAACATCTTCCCTTGAGTTTGGTGGGAACAACCAACTTGCAATCCACCTGGACACTGTCCTATTCTGGTTGACTTTTCATCAGAGTGCTGTTGAAAACTGGATAGCCAGAGGGAAGGAAACCAGCTTGTGGACTTTAAGGCACCTTAAATCGACGTCTTGCTACAGCTTTTGGCCTCTTGCCTGGGCAGTGCAGGAAACTCCCAATGCCCTACTTCTTGTCCCCATGAATGAAGCTCTGCTACAGCGAGATTTGCTCGAACTACCAGGAAGAACTGCCTCAGCCACAGCTTTCTTCATTGACAAGGTACTGTGCAAACGCGGTCCGGAAACTTTCCTCAACTACGAAGGCTTGTGCTTCCCTAATCATTCATCAAACTTTTCGCCTAGCCAAATCCTTGAAAAATCTGTGGCAAAGACTTTACCATTATATACCAGAACTGTACTATCCTATACAAAAGACTCTGGGCCTCATTACACGGTAGGCGGAGGACCAAGTTGCTATTAGCACCTTGGTCCATGCCTGTAAAATACTGGCACCGCCTTGGAGGAAAGGGGAATTACCGCCCTATTCCAAGGTTGGCGGGGCGGGAATTCCCCCTTCCCCCATTGCCCTTCCCCATTCCCATTTTGCCCCACAGGGCTCTATGGGAATGGGGAAGGCGCTAATTACGGTGCCGCAAATTGCGGTACCGTAATTAGCACCCTGGTCCCTTTGCGGGTTGGTTTTTAACACCTGCTAAACAGCAGGTGTTAAAGTACCAACCAGCAAAGGGACCTCATAGTAAGGCGGTAAGGGTTTACTGGTACCAGTGTCCTTACCGGTACCGGTAAACCCTTACCGCCGTCCTTGTAATGAGGCACTCTGAACCATTGACTTTGGCCCAGGCATGTTGAGAAGAATTTCTGGTTGTATTTAACTGAAACCCTTTGCCCTGCCTATGAATGTATTTGGGCTGTCTATTCTTATAACCTTGTCTTTTTCCTCCTTTATTAAGTATCTGAAGTGCCATTTTGTTCCCACTTCATTTTGGAGCTAAACTTGTTCAGTTACTTACCGGTTGGATTTTTGTGGTGTATTAGTGTGTGATATTGAACTGCTTATGCTAGAGTAATGTTTTCTAACCGACTGAGTAAATAAATGAAGATTCTTTTACAAACAGACCTTGAGTAAGTGTATATTCGAATCACTGTATTTGTTGGTCCTTTGTGTAACTTGTTCTGCTGCTCACTTAAACTCTTGAGGTAAGTCTGGCTGCTCAGCCATCACTACCACTTTACTGTGTAGTACAGGCTTGTACCAAAGGTGAAATTGTACTTACACCTGTAGTCTTAATTGTGTGTAGTGGTCCCAAAGGGTCTGGCATGTGATTCTGCCTAACACAGGTGTACAGTGGTGAGGATAAAGTATACTTGTTACATTTAGGGTGCTACTTTTACTTTTGTTCAAATAATCCTCCCAAGGCAAAGCAACACTAGTTTATCAGTTTTTTGTTTTTTTTATCATGACTGATATGGAAAGCTACAGACAGGAAACCCTAGGGACTTTAACTGTTGATCAATTGAGAGATATGTGTAAAGCTAGGACTCTCACTGTAAAGGGTAAAAAAGTTGAATTGATAGAAAAGTTGTTAGAATACCAATGTCTGAGGAGTGGGTCTGAAACCCCCACCTCTGCAGCAAATGTGGAAAATGTTGATGAGGATGATACTATGTCAGAGCCCAGCTCTAATATTGTGCATGAGTTAGATAAGGGAGAAGAGTCTCAGAATGTAGGCCCTGTCTTACCTCTACCTGCTCATAGGCCTCAACCTTTGACCACTGGGACCCCATCAGGTCCAAACCTATGACCTGAATTTGTCTCACTTGAAAAGATGAGACTGGAGTTAGAATTTAAAAGAATCTAAGCTCAAACTGAAACAAAGCATCAAGAGTTTAGGCTCAGAGAAATGGAATTGAATCATGCCCTTGAAATGAAAAAGTTGTCTCTTGAAACTGGTTCTCTCACAGAGTCCTCTAGGTGGTGCAGTCCTAAGAGGCCTTACATGCCCAAAGATTCAGTAAGCATGTGTGAGGTTAAGCTTAATATTTTGGATTGGTTGGCTGCTTTTGAATGTAACCATGTAGTTCAAGACATTACAGGGAATCAGTTGTTTCCTTGGCTTTCTTCTAGGCTACCCCCTGTTACAACTGATGTGTTAATGGAGTTGGGGGATATAGATAGAAAGGAGTATGAAACTGTGAAGCTAGCTTTGATAGCTAGATTTCGAAAGACCCCTTCTCAGTGTCTTAAGTGGTTTAGAACCCTCAAAAAGCATGATGGTACCCCTTGGGCTACCTAGGCGACTGAATGTTTGAAAAAACTTAGATGGATGGGTTAGGGTTATAGAGTGATCACTTAAGAAGGTATGAGGAATTTGTTTATGTTGGAATCTATTTATGATGCATGCTTTCCTGAGCTGAGCCAGCATTTGACTGACTCTAAGGAAATTGATCCAAAGAAGTTAGCAAGGGCTGCTGACTTGTGGGTTGCCAACAGGGATCACAAGTATTCTGGGGTAACTCAGAAGAAGGGTGAGGGGAAGCAGCACAAGAAAGATACCAAAGAGAATTCAAATACCTCCAATCCAAAAGAGGGCCATAAACATAACAAGGGTAAACCACAGGGAAAACCAAAAGAGGCTAGTGTACCTTCTGGGGACAAACCAGAAGGAGGTCAGAACAAACCTCCATTCCTAAGGGCATTTGGGACATGTTATGTTTGTGGGTCAACTGTCCATGTCAAAGGGGATCCCAGATGTAAGGGTAAGCCTTCAGGGGTCCATGCTGTCTCATTAGCCTTCTCCCCAGTGGATTAAGTACCAATGGCAAGCAGAAACTTTCCCTTACTGGCTGAGGAACCCATGAAAGTCTCAGCCAGTGTTTCTTTAGTATCCCTGGGTCTGTGGGAACAACCAAACTTAGATGTGTATAACTCTATTCCAGACAAGACTAAAGAGTATTACTAAGACAGTGTTCTTGTGAATGGTCAAGAGACCCCTGCCATTAGAGACACTGGGGCCATCATAACTGTAGTTGATGAATCTTTTTTCAAGATGGAGGATGTTGCTAAGGCACCCACAATCTTAACTAAGCTTGCTGGAGGCCCTGTCTAAATGCTTCCACAGTTACCAGCTCTCATACAGTGTAATGATATGACTGTCAGAATAAGTAAGTGTGCAGAGTGAAGAACCTGGGAGAGTTTGTTGGGGAATAACTTAAAGACTCTTGGAGTTGTATAAAGAACCCCCAGGCCTCCCAGCAAAAGGAAACAGGAGCAGACTAGGAAGTCCAGAAAGAGTACCTTAAGGGCTCTCCAAAGGAAATTACAGAGGAAACTATAACTCCTAGTCCACAGAACTTACTGACTGCAATTTCTAAGAAGAAAGAGGAAAAGGGGCAACCTAAAACCTCCAGGAACAAACCAGCCAGCACTCCTCTGCTACCAACAAGGACACCCCCGAGAGGACTGTCCAAGATCACACCTGTGATCCCTCCACCAGCTGAGGCTGAGTGTGTGGAACAACCTTGTGTGTTTGAATCAGCTGCTGAGGAATTAGAGCTGGAAGAGGACCTTGCTCATGTTAGAGATCTGGATCCTGCAGACCATCCTGAGCTGCAGTCTTTACTGGCAAAAGGTGGACCGAGGAGGGCAGACTTCAGCAGAGGTCAAAGAGAGTGTCCTACTCTCGAAGATCTTAGCCAACAGGCAGCTTCCCAGCTGGATGGGCAAGAGAAAGGGAAGCATAGGTTATACTGGGAAGATGGCCTCTTCTACAATGAACTGACTGAGTCTATCCCAGGGGACTACAGAAGACTTTAGTGCCTTATGAAAACAGACTCCAGTTCCTACAGTCAGCCCATGAGATACCTTTGGCTGGTCACCTACGCTTTAAGAAGACCAAGGAAAGGTCTTTTTATATTTCTACTGGCCTAAGTTGGGATCTGATGTAGATACATTCTGTAGGAGCTGTCACACTTGGCAAACTCTGATAAGAGTGGAGACAAGAATATGGCACCATTGGTGCCTCTCCCAGTGGTGGGGGTTCCTTTTGAGAGGGTAGGAATCAACATTGTTGGTCCCATAGACCCTCTCACATCTTCAGAAAACCAGTTTATCCTGGTTGTAGTAGACCATGCTACTAGGTATCCTGAAGCTATTCATATGAGGACTGTTACAGCTCAGGCTGTTGCTATGGCCCTACTTGGTATTTTTACCAGAGTAGGTTTTTCTAAGGAAGTTACCTCTGACAGGGGATCCAATTTTATGTCCCACTACATGCAGGCCATGTGGAAAAACTGTGGAGTAACTTACAAGTTCTCAACTGCCTCCCAACCTCAGACAAATGGATTGATAGAGACGTTCAACTGTATAATTAGGGGCATGATAGGTGCTTTAGAGGAACCCCTTAGAAGAAAATGGGACCTTCTACTGCCATGCCTTCTGTTGCACATAGAGAAGTCCCTCAGGAGGTAGTTGAATTCAGTCCATTTGAACCTCTTTATGGCCATCCAGTTAGAGGCCCTTTGGCCCTAATTAAGGAGGAGTTAGAGAGTGTTCTTTCCCCCAAGCCAGTGAGAGTCACTGACTATGTGATAGGTCTCTGGAGGAGAATGTCACACTGGATGGTAGAAGCATCAGATAACTTAAAAGCAGGTCAGGCAAACATTGGCATGACCAGAAGGCCAACATGGATGAGTTTACTCAAGACAAGCAAGTTTTAGTTATGGTACCTACAAGGAAGAGGGCCTTACAGGACAAGTGGATAGGACCCTTCAGGTTGTGGGTAAACTTGGAGAAGTCAACTATCAGGTGGATTTAGGCAATCCTAAGGAGACTCCCAGATGTTTTCACACCAACTGTTTAAAGGTTTCTGTCTCAAGACCAGAAGTGGGAGCTTTGCTTTTAGCTTCAGCCCAAGAGGAGGAGGAGAGTGAACCTCTACCTGACCTACTCAGAGGCCAGCCTTTAGATGAGAAAATAAAAGGAGTTCATCTCTCTTCTAACTTGACACCTGAACAACAGGAGGAGGCAAGTTTCTGTTAAATCAGTTGGCCTTCCTGTTTTCACTATCACTAGGCTTGACCCCTTGGGGACAGCATGATATTCGAACTGGTGACTGTTTACCTGTCAAAAACAGCGGTTACAGGATGTCAGATCCTGTTAGACCCCACATAAAGGAGGAGGTCAACAGGATGCTTGATCTCAGGGTACTAGAGCCCTCTATCAGTCCATGGTCTAGTCCAGTTGTTCTATTACCAAAGGCAGGATGCACGGAGTTAAGATTCTGTGTGGACTATAGAGCTCTGAATGTAGTTCCCAAGACTAATGCCCACCCTTTACCAAGGACAGATGAACTGGTGGATAAACTTGGTTCAGCCAAGAACCTCAGTACATTTGATCTCACTTCAGGCTATTGGCAAATAGCACTGACAGACCATGCCAAGGAGAAAACTGCATTCTCAACCCCAGCAGGCCTCTGCCAGTTTAAGGTAATGCCTTTTGGACTAAAATATGCACCTGCTACATTCCAAAGGAGGGTTAATCAAGTTCTGAATGGGATTCAGGACTTCTGCATCGCATACTTGGATGGCATTGCAGTGCTAAGCCCTGCTTGGAAAGAACGTGTTGACCACTTAGGATATGTTTTGCAGGCTCTTGGGCAGACCCATCTGACCATAAAGGCTATCAAATGTCAAATTGGTCAGAGTAAGGTGGTCTACCTTGGACATGAAGAAGGAGGAGGTGAAATCAGGCCATTGCCTAGCAAAGTCCAAGCTTTACAAAACTGGGCCACCCTTACTACTCAAACCCAAGTGAAAGCCTTCCTAGGCCTCAATGGGTACTATAGGACCATAGCTTCTCCCTTGAATGTGATCTCCTCTCCCAAATTCCCTAAAAAGGTCAGGTGGAATGAGGAGTGCACTCATGTATTTGAAGGCCTAACGAAAGCCTTTTGTCAAGCTCCAGTTACTAAGAGCTTCTGACTATAACCAAACCTTCATTGTGCAGACAGATGCTTCAAATACAGGTATAGGTGCAGTCCTTAGTCAACAGTATGTGAAAGGTAGGGAGCACCCCATTTGCTTCATCAGCTGGACGCTGAAGGAACCAGAAACAAGGTGGGCAACCATTGAGCGTGAGTGCTTTGCTATTGTGTGGTCACTGAAGAAGTATATGCCATACTTGTATGGATCTACTTTTGTGATTCAGACTGACCACCAACCCTTGAGATGGTTGATGCAAATGATTGATAGGGGAAAACCCAAAAACTAATGAGATGGTCAATCAGCCTGCAAGGGTTTGATTTTACGATTGAACACAGGTCAAGGTGTCATAACCAAAATGCTGATGGTCTCTCCAGGATGTTTGGCTGACTGGAGTAAGGAGATTCATCCAGGAGTGGATTAAATCCTCCTGTCCCTTAATCTGGGGACGACAAGTGTTAGGGAGAATTCTCAGTATGTTCTAATTTCCCTTACCTTTTGAGACCCCCAGCAACTTTGCTGGATTTTTAGGATTTGATTTTTTACCTGGGAAGAGTGTGAGCCTTTTTCTCCACTCTTCCGTGTATTTTGTGTGTGTTTTAGTTTTGTGTTATTTGGTTATGGAGTTTTAAAACCACTCCAGTGGCATCATCTTTTTCTGTGTGTCACACAGCACCTTCAGTTCAGTGGCACGGGGTGTCTTTCAGACTCCCCAAGGTTTAAATATCTTCTCGGGGACTGACTACTCTCGCCCAGAGCATGTAAAGTTAAATTGACTTTAATAGTCTTTTTAAAATGTACTGACCCAGCAAACACTATCTTCCTATAGAGTGCTAGAGGGGTTGCTTAGCTTCCCCTGAGTCAAAACACTCATGTAAAACACTCTCCTGAAATTTGGAAGAAAATTGGCGCTCCCTGCCCGATAATCGGCCCAAGCGGCCAGACTGCCGAACAGCGCAGGGCCTGCCCACTCGACTCCACGCTCCCAGGGCCGGCCACTTTAACTACAGGTCATGGTGCACCTCCTGTGCTGTCTACGGAGAGTGTGCCCAGAGTGAGGGAGAAAGATCGGCAGCGGCCCGAAGAACGCGCTCCGGCCGGTGACGAGCCATTGGGTGATCCTGACTCCCCTCTCTCCCCTCACCTGGTGCCGGCGCCGAGGGAGAAGTTGCAGCCGTGAGACGCCCAGGCGGGCAACGGCACTTGCAGCGGAGACAGCAGTCGGTGGATTGGGCTGCTTTACCGACTCCTCTCCCCCCCGCAGCCTGCATCCGCCCCCATCTGCTCCGGCAGCCGGCTTCCCAGCCGTGGGCTGTGGAGCGCTGTCTCAGCCCCCGCTCCTCCTCCCCCGCTCAGAGGCGGTGAAAGAACCAGAGAGAGCAGCAGCGACGCAAGGAGCCGGCGAGCGGCTGCGCGACCAGCGTCCTCTTCATCTGAGCCCGGCCACCTCCACCGAGCCCATCCGGCGATCGGAGCCCGATCAGGAGAAGCACTAGGAGAGAGTTCCCTGTGCGAATCAAGCCCATTTGGTGGCGTCCCAGGGCTGCCAGGAGGTAAGGAGGGGTGGAGAGACTGCGATTCTCCCAGGGAGCTGCCTCGAGGGGTGAGGGCCCACTCCCCCAGCAAAACTCACACACCAGCCCCCGCCAGTCAAGGATTGTTGTGACACCCACGCGCGCGGAGCGCTTGGGGAACCCTTCAAAGCTGGGGCAACCTGCACCACCAGTGGCTGGGGGGGAACCAGCCATACCTTGTTGTGCATCCACCTTTCTGCGGGAGACCTCTCTTCCCTGTACTACTGCACAGGTGTGCAGACATTAGACTCTCCCTCCTCCTCCTCCTGTTTTAGTTTTAGCCGGTAGGCCCTATGTTAAACATCCTGGACATCTATCAATGGCGTACCATTACAGTCAATTCCTCATTCTAAGAAGCCCATAGGGCGGGTAGCCCTCGTCACACGTCAGTCCTGCAACGAAACTCACCGCGGAATCTGCGCTAACTGAGGAGGGCTCCATATACGACCAGAGCCGACCCCCACCCCTCTTGTACTTCCGCTAAATCTCCTATTACAGCCAGCTACGCTCAACCTAGCCCGAAGGTGGACCCAAGAGGGGTACGGGGGCACAGTAAGACCTCTCAGATCCCAAATCAAGCTGTTTCGATCTCGCAGCCACGATGGGGAAAAACAATAAATCTCAGAGGAACCTGAACTTCGAAAGTGGCATGACCCCCAGGGCTCTTCCCCACCAAGAAGACCAAGCTTCTTCGTCTGTCTGCACCCAGCAGGAAGCAGTCGCGGATAACCCCTTTGAAATAAAAGAAATCCTTCTCGACCTGAAAGCAGGCATTGGCAGTTTGAGTAACAAAATGGACGGTCTCGCGTCCAAGGTCGATCTCCTACAACATTGCATGGATTCCCATGCCGAATGCATGAACGAGATGGAGCAAAAGGTGTCGAGTCTCGATGATAGCTCGAAAACCCTAACTAACAGAGTCTCTCAGCTGGAAACACAGATGAAACTAACCACTGCCAAGTGTGAGGACTTAGAGGGTCGGTCGAGGAGGAACAACCTGCGGATAGTCGGAGTGAGAGAACAGCAAACACAGGAGAAAATGGAAGACTTTGTGGAATCTCTATGCACCAATCTATTTGGCCGTGAGGGCTTGTCCCACCTATTCATAATTGAGAGAGCCCACAGGATTCCCGCGACGAGACCAGCACCAGGCGCTCCTCCCAGGCCAATAATAGCGAGATTGCTAAATTACAGAGATCGCGACTCCCTACTCCGTCTCGCCAAGGAAAAAGGCGAGCTAAGCCACGACGGGGATATAATCTACCTCTATCCCGACTTTTCCCCAGCAGTACAGTTGCAAAGGAAAACATTTGCTAGTGTCAAACAGAGACTCCGTAACAGTCAATTGCCGTATTCAATGCTTTATCCAGCGCGCTTAAGAATCCAACATGAGGGGAAGGTCCAGTTCTTCCCAACCCCGAACTGTTGCCCACCAGTGTATCTACCTAGTAGCAGTGGGGGGGGCAGGCGGGGAGTACGGGGGGGGTGGAAAGGGTCCAAGTTGATGGCGCAAAGTTAATAATCCACCCTAATGTGGGTGTGTATTTGTTCGGTGTGTTAAATACCATAAACAAAGGTTTAAAAAAAAAAACAAAAAAAAAACAGACTCTGGTCATCTTTTTTCGCCATTTCTTTTAGGAAAAGTCCTTCTTGTGGCTCCAGAAAGGACAGCCACCCTGCTGTGTGAGTGACAGCCAGGCTGGAATGAATGGGGGAAAACTGTTTAAAAGCAGGTCTCTGGGACTTGTAAAGCAAAGTCGACCACTCGAACGAAAGAGCAGAAGATGAGCGGAAGGAAGAGGACTGCTGCAACTCCTGCACTACCGGTGAAGCCCTGGTGCAGGTCCAAATTGCCTGAAACTCCGACGACAGAGAAGCCCTTCAAGGTTAACTTCTTCCCTTGAATTTGGTGGGAACAACCAACTCGCAAGCCTCCTGGACACCGTCCTATTCTGGTCGAATTTTCATCAGAGTGCTGTTGCAAACTGGATACCCAGAGGGAAGGAAACCAGCTTGTGGACTTTAAGGCACTCACACCTTAAACCGACGACTTGCTGCAGCTTTTGGCCTCTTCCCTGGGCAGTGCAGGAAACTCCTGATGTCCTCCTTCTTGTCCCCACAACTGAAGCTCAGGAACAGCGAGATCTGCTCGAACTGCCAGGAACAACTGCCTCAGCTACAGCTTTCTTCATTGACAAGGTACTGTGCAAACGCGGTCCGGAAATCTTTTCGGCCATCGAGAAAGTGCATGAAACTTTCCTCAAATACAAAGCCTTGTCCTTCCCTAAACATTCGTCAAACCTTTCGCATAGCCAAATCCTTTTAAAATCTGTGGCAAAGACTTAACCGTTATATATCAGAACTGTGCTATCCTATGCAAAAGACTCTAAACCAATGACTTTGGCCCAGGCTTGTTGAGAAGAATTGCTGGTTGTATTTAACTGAAACCCTTTGCCCTGCATATGAATGTATTTGGGCTGTCTATTCTTATAACCTTGTCTTTTCCCTCCTTTATTAAGTATCTGAAGTGCCATTTTGCTCCTACTTCATTTTGGAGCTAAACTTGTTCAGTTACTTACCGGTTGGATTTATGTGGTGTATTAGTGTGTGATATTGAACTGCTTATGCTAGAGTAATGTTTTCTAACTGACTGAGTAAATAAATGTATATTCTTTTAACAAGAAACCTTGAGTAAGTGTATATTTGAATAACTGTATTTCAGACTGGTCGATTTGCTGTGCCGTACTACAGTAAACCGGATAGCCAGTGGGAGAGAGTCAATTTGTGCTTTTAAGGCGCGCACCTTTTATTTGTTGCTTTGCTCTGCTGTTGGACTCTTCCCTGGGCAGTGCAGGAACCTCCAGACGTCCTCCTTCTTGTCCTTCTTGTCCTCCTTCTTGGCACCTCAACTGAAGCTCCCTGAATAGTGAGACTGCAGGAACTGCCAGGAACAACTGCCTCAGCTAGAGCCTTCTTCATCTTTAAGGTACTTTGCAAAATTCGGCTGTTCGCTCCGTCCGGCCGTGGTGAAAGTGTTTGAAATCTTTCGCCTCTGCAAAGGCTTGTTCTTCTCTTCCTTTTCGTATACGTTTTCTTCCGACCAACTTCGTATTGAACTCTTGGCAAAGACTTAACTGCAAACTACTTTGAACTGTGTGATCCTCTGCAAAGACTCTGAACCATTGACATTGGCCCATGACTATTGACTTGAATCCTAGTTGTAGTAGTCTTTTCTAGATTGTACTGCCTATAAATGGTTGGTGCTATTGATTTTTGATAACCTTGTCTTTCCTCCCTTTTAAATTGCTGCAGTGCCATTTTGCCCACACTTCATTTTGAGCTTAACTTGTCCAGAATTGATTCGGTGTTGTTGTAGTATATTAAGATTGTGATTTTCTGCTACTTTATGATAGTGAACTGTTTTCTAACTGACTGAGTAAATAAATGTATATTCTTTAACCAAAAAACCTGAGCTAGTGTTTGTTTGAATCACTGTAATTGTTGTCCCTGGTGTGACCCTTGATAGTGCTGACTTTACTCTTAAGATAAATCTGGCTGCTCAGCCATTGCTACCACTTTACTGTGTAGTACAGACTTGTACCAAAGGTGAAAGTGTACTTACACCTGTAGTCTTTATTGTGAGTAGTGTTCCCAAAAGGTACTGCACAGGATTCTGCCTAACACCCACATGCACGTATGGAGGCGTGGCCTCCAAGTTGCAATGACAACGGACAAACATTAATGTCTCGCGCCTCATGGCGTCATCTGACACACGGCCAGAGCGTACTATCGTTCAAGCACGGCACCGGAGACCAGTAAGCAAACGACACCGGGCCCTCCCCATTCTTTCAATCCTTTTAATGTAAGTCCCCATGTGTACTTACATACAGTCCCCAATGCATGAACCCAGCCCACTAGGGCTCTTTTAACGCACTCCATCATTTCTCCCTCCCACACCCTCTTGCTATTTTTTGAACAGGATGAATCACACATCCAGTTGTCAGAAGATGTCACACGCAGTGCAGCGCCCCGAGGCGCTGCAGTAAATCATCGCTGCAATGTGCACACATGCCCAAGTAAGCCAGTATTCACACCTCTAAACAGAGGAATGTAGAACAAATTTTATATATAATAATATGGTTGCTGAGCCGAGTGCCAGGCCCCTGCTTATATGCATGCCAGCTCAATAATACCCAGCTTTTATCATCTCAGGTTCCCTATAGATGCCGACACACTTGTGCAACTGGAACTCTGCAAAAAGACACAGGGAGCCATTCTCTACTATAATGGTAGTATAATTTTCCTAGGGCAATACGCACTCCCTCGATGCTAGCGCTTCTTCACAGAGCTTGAGACCACGCAGAGGACCCTCTCTCAGGTTAGTGGTGCCAATGTATGCATAAGAAAATTAGAGTATGCCTGTGCAACACACGTTTGTCTCCCCAATGAACCCCCCACTCCCAATTCCTTAGTCCTGTTTTTTGCTTCAAGCCAGGCAACCCCCTAATTCCAACTTTCTGTGTTTTCTCCCTTGTAGAGACACATCCGTAGGCCCAGAAGAAGGTAGCCTCCATTGCCTGCTGAAACGTCATTCGACCCGCACACCCTATGCGGTCCATACCACGTCACCAGGAAGTAATTTTCCGATGTTGACCTTGGATTGGTCTTTACTCACCCACTGTGACTATGAACTGGTCACGCTTAGATCCAGAATACATTGTATGAACTGGTCTAGAGCCAATGACTCAACTCATGACAGTCAGAAATACGGACACTGGTGTTCTGACCACACTAAGATCTTTATTTATGGGTTGCTCACTTGATACAAGTTTATGTATGCACTAACTGCGTGATTGTGAAATGTTTTGTAAACCATGTCTGTTTAATACAGAAGTCTCTGTACTACATGTATATCTCTGTGTTTACCATCCGAGAATGCACTGAACATTGTAAATTGTGTACTCTCCTGATAACATGCTTTATCAATGTCTGTTTAAAGATTAATTTTTCAGAAGAAATTTGATAATGCAGCAAATAAATAGCGGCCACTAAGCCAGCCGATGATTTACACTAACACATTTGTAATTGTTCATATATGTGTGATAGTGGACTGCTACTTGATTGATGTGGCACTACCTTGCCAATTGACTTGAACTTTAACGGCTATGGGGGATTCATGCATTCCTCAGGCTAACTTGGTCATAGCCACCCTTCATTGAAAACAATACACACGGAAATCACTAGTGTGTTTCAAATATTGTGTATGGGAAGACCATACCCTCTCAGTTTCCTAGCCCTACATATGTTTTACACAGCATTAACTTAATCATGTGCCCTGGTGGTGAACATGGAACACTCCTACAGTCACCCCACCTCCCTCCACCCCAACCACATTGAAGGCAAACACAGAGGGATGCATCACATGTGAAAGTAAATAGCATTTGACAGTGCCAAACCATCTGTCCACTTGACACAACACCACCAGTCAGCCACATGTGTATACTGCCCTCACCAACCATCCCAACAACAATACACAGGCATGTACGCAACCAGACACATGACTACCAATGGAGAGAAGCACTGCATCTAAATAGACAAGCAAACAGGGACACAAAAAAGAAGAGCAAGAAGTGATGAATTTGAGTAAATAAAAAATATAATGCACAGAAAAATTGAAGTCATACAAGTTTTAAAAAAAAGTCCATGTATATCATCCCCCCAAAAAAATCAACATGCCTAAACTACTATTTACAATTTAAAATAGAGATAAATGTCCATAAAGTCTGGTTAAAAAAACGAACCTACACCTTAAGAACTATGTACAATCAAAAATTGAGTATTGTCCAAATTGTCCGGTCCAAAGAAACAAAAAATGATAGGAAACGTGCACCTCTTCAATACCTATCTAACTCAAACTCTGCACCAGGGCATCCTTCAGCACTGCATCAATTACTTCCAGGTGGGCCTCCGTTTATTCCTGGAGGGCTTGGAGTGCCTCCAGCATGTTCCTCTCCAAATCCTCTGACTCCCTTCATGTTGTCTCCAGGATGGGAGCCCACCTCTTTGCCTTACGCAGTGCAACCTCCACCCTGGCCATTGTCACTCTCACATCCCTAGCCAGCTGCCTCGATGCTTTGATACACTGCCCGTAGCGCAAAAACAAGGATGACTTTCTGCTTCGCAGTTCCATATTTGCATCCTCCCTGACGCCGTGTATCTGCCCCGTTGCGATGGTACGTCCTCAGAAAAAGAGCTCCTCCTTAGAGCCTTCTGCTGCAATAGCAGCGCCCGGTGCCTGCATCGTGTGTACACCCTCTGGGTTGATGATGTTAACCGGGGGTGTATGGCCTGTGTCCTACTCATGGGTGCCTGCTCTCCATCCATTGCTGATGCTCCTGTCGGTGTCTGGAACGGCATGGTGGCCACCTCAGCTGATTCACTGTCAACTCCCAACTCAGGCAGGGATGTTGCCTTCACCAGGTGGGCCGATATGGGTGGGACTTGTGCACAGGTGGCCCTGGTGGTATCTGGCCCGGAAATTGCCCCAGAGGATGACTGGTGCACAGAGGATGAAAACGAGGAGGGGTTGCATTAGTGGACAGCCAACACAGCACAATCTTAACCAGGAATGTTGCTAGCCAGGTCAGGAGATGCCATAAATCATCATGATGATGTGCAAGCACTTGACAAAGCGCCTGCACTTCATCCCGTATCACACTGGTATGCCTCCCAACACCGACCAGAAGGGATACCACTCTGTCTCGAATGGCATCAGCTGCCGGAATTGGGGTGCCGGTCTGGTTGGAAGCATTCAACACCTGGGGCTGGGTCCGGGATGAAGCATGCCGGCAGGTGCATACAGCTGTAGCCGCTGGTCCAGGGACAGGATTTTGCACACGTACCACAAGCGGGGCCTGCACAGCCTCATGCCCCAGGGGCAGGACTGATGTAGTCACACCCACCTCACGACCCCCTGCTGACCCCATGTGCTGTGTTCCTATGGCCGTCTCTTCCTCATGCACCTCCGCCAACCTGTATGACTCCCCAGCATCTTCTGCACTGGATGGTCTCTATGTCATCTGACCTCTCTCCCCTGCTGCTGGGGAGTCCACGTCCACCTTCGCCCTCTTGGACATACCCCCAGCGGCATTGGCCGAAGGTCCCAATGCGCCCACAGCCACCTCACTCCCCAACGATGTGCTTTCCAGGGGGCGTGGCTTGGCCTTGCACCTCTGCATAGTAGAGGCATCCCTGCTGCCTTGCTCCACAGCACTGTCTCCGCCTTCTTCTTCGAACGCAACTGTGGATAAGGAAACATAGAACACAAACATCAGGGTAATGCACCAATGTGTGAGTGGCAACACAAACTTGCACATGAATTTGACTATTAAAGTAAACAACCATCATCCTCCACCCGAACAGACATGTACATTCAATACAGGCTCGAGATGGCAACAGTGTGAGCCTTCTTTTTTTCTCCTAGCGTGGAGCAATCCTGTTCCTCCCTTTAACAATCAAGCACAAGTCACAGAGCACCAGAAAGTGTGTTATACCATTGCATCACTGCCAAAGCTCTCCAGAGATTGTGAGACTCTGTTTGGTTCACCAAATATCCCAGAGTGGCTCAGATGCTCTGATTGGCCATCCAAACCTGGTCTTGCCCACTGAACTGACACACTGCTGCGATTAAGATTTAGGAGCATTTGAGAATCTTAGAAAAACTCAACTCATTGAACCCGGAGTATAGTGTTTGATCAATGTTGGGAGTTTAGCATGGGTCGAGTCGCATGTCTAATTTCACCTTCTGAAAGAGAAAGTGCTTAATTACAAGTTGGCAGTACATTTGGTGCTTATCCCGGTGAGGAATTCGACCATCTGAACAGGGAGAGTGTGCTCGCCTGGGCTTTTCTGATTTCTAATAATGAAAAGGAATGATTTCAGACCAATCTCTGGCCATTCCACACACAGTCCATCTGCTTCCCGCACAAAGCTCATAGTCACATGTACTCCAGGAAGACGCAGCCTACAGGCTTCATCTTCCCCTGTCATAACTGCTATGTTTCTTTCAGCAGGTACCACACACCTTGGCCATCATGTACACTCTAACAGGAATGAAGTAGGGGCCCTAGAGACCCTTCCTCCCTTACATTCCCCCTTTTGTTACTTAAGTAACAAATAATGTAAATCTTCCAGATGTCTACATTCGGTGACCTGTGCCTCTGCCTCTTCCCAAGCCGGAGTTCCCTTTCTTGGCATCCATGGCAGAAACACTGCCCTCAGACTTTCCCCCACCCGTGCATATTTGTCTGGAGTACAGGTCATATAGATACACCCCAATCTCCCTCCAAGTCTACCCATATCTCATCGTACCATTCCAATTCATAGGGCTCCTTAATTGTAGTATGTCATAATGAGTCTACGATATATCCATTGTTATTTATCACTGTCATTCTATATTTGGGTTTCTTTTTCTTCTCCTGTCTGGACCTGGGGCTCATGTGTCATCTGTACTACTCCTGCTGCGTTAGCCATTGTCACCATCATTACTGCACTGTTCGGTATATTTTTTGCACAGCACCTGAGACCCAGTTGGCACACACAAAAAATCAGAAGGAAAAAAACGATGATGGGTATCTGTAGGATCACCGTCATTCAAAGCTATGACGGGACCCCCTCAAACAGATTGTCTAACCACGAGTTGGGCTGCACTCCTCCTTCCTGCTTCATCCTTTTGCCGAGGTTGTGCACTGCTGCTATCACATGTGAGAGTGTCCCATTGTCCGCGTCGGTAGAGGGTACGAAAGTGCAACATGCGCTCCTGATTTTTTGGCAAACACTGCTGTCCATTGTGGTCAGTAGTTCCAAAACATAGCGATTCTCAATGGTCATTAGTCTCAAGGCTCTCAGCTCCATCTTGATAACATTAAATCCTTCTTCTATGTCGTTAGCCAGTTTTATGAGTTTCCACCGCATGATTTGCAGCCATTTTACGTTTGCGCGAGCTTGAATGCTTGGGACAATGGATGCGAAAAAAGTCACTGCTGATGTAAAGAATTTGAACTTGTAGGAACTTCTGCCAACATTTCAGACAATGCAGCAGAAATATAGTTTGATGATTTCTGCTTCCGGGATACTTTGCTCTGCAGATGCTCTTTGAAAAGGACGTTATACGCAGGGGGTTCTTCTGTTGTTGACAGGGGCACCTGGGACATCTTTGCTGGCACCCTCTGCCCTTGGATGTGGCTTTCCGGTATCACCATCAGGGCTGCATGTAGCATTGCCAGGGCGCAGGTGCCCCTCCATGATTGTGGAAGGTGCAAATTGGCCTGTTTTCCACACACCAAGTAAGTGTCCATTAATGCTGAAGTTCCCTTTTTCATATCTGGAATGATGACTATTTTGCTTCAGTTTTTGTTTGTGCCCAGGGGCACTTTTCCTTCTCCATGGAAGCACAGTTTGTAAGATATTTCGCGGTTTCTTGAGAGCTGTATATAACATTGTAAGGGCCGTGAAAACCTGGTGCATTCCATCGTCTCACAAAGCTACATATATAAACAGTCTCCACAGGCATCAACTGAATATTTGGGCTGTCATTTGCTGCAATTACTGTATCGCTTTCACTGTCTCGCGTAAATGGTGGCTCTATTTGCTTTGCAATTATTCTTGCAGCTCTGGTCAGTTTTCTTAAGTATTCCTGAAACTCCTCTCCTAAAACTGTGGCTGCTCTGTGTGCGTCTGATATTCTTCTTAGGTGTGACAGTGGTGTGTGCATGCCCCTTCCTATTAGAGGTGACAAGTGGTGATCTTTACTGGGCTGGTTTCTTAATTCAAATAGTGGCAACAGCAAACAATACATGACATAATTTTGATAGTCTGCTTTTAAGGAGGCTGTTGATTTTTTCTACAACTCTTTTTGGTTGGGGGTGATCAATCGAACACAATTTTTTATGTGATCCCCAGCATGGCAGTTACTGCTTTGAACAAGTAATTGACAAAATGTGTCCCATTGTCGGAGCGTATGACGTTACAAATCCCCCAGCGGGGGAAGACCTCTCTCACTAAAAATGTCACTGTGCATTTTTCATCTGGGTGGGTGCAGGGTCCTGCATCCGCCCATCAGGAAAACGGGCAGACCACCACAATCAAATATTGTGCTCCATTACACCTCTCTCCCATGTCTGTATAATCAATATGCAGTTCACGGAATGGTCCAATGGGCAGGGCAGTGTTCCTCTCAGTGATCTCAAAGTAATTCCCAAATTATATGCTTGACACGTTGTGTATTCTATCAGAAATGTTGCCAAGTGTTCCTGTAAGCCTGGCACAAACCAATTTTCTTGGATGTCTGCAGCTATGTGCTGTTTTGCTCTGTGTGCGGAGAAGTTCAACTGTTGGAATGCTACCTATAATAATATTACTGGCATCACTACCTTACCTGTACAATTTTACTGCCAGAGGATCTCAGTGGGTTATTGTATGCATCCTCTTTTTACCCATAACACTTGTTCTTCTATTGGTGCTCTCTTTTGTAGATCAATAATCTGTGTCACTGACATTGAGTTGTATCCTTCCCTTCTTTCTCCCTTTCAGTATGTATTCTCCTTGTGCTGCTCTTGCTAAGTATGCCACCTCTTTGGCAGCAGCATCCTGTGCTATGTTCCCCAAAGAGATGACGTTGGCATTGCCCATGTGGGCTTGGCACTTAACGAGGGCCATTACTGTTGGCTCTGCCAATGCCTCTATACGTTCTTTTAGAAGTTCAGCATGTTGTACTGGGGTTTCATCTGCTCTTCTGAACCCTCATCTCCCCCATTGTGACAATCCTCCATGTACTGTAGTGGTCATATAAACTGAGTCTGTGTAAATTGTAGCTGCACATCCTTTTGCTGTGTGTAGTGCCTCAATTAGTGCTAATAGTTCTGTTGCTTGTGCTGAAAAGGGTGGTGGTAATCTTTTTTGTACTATGATCTCATATTCCCCATCGTCCATTCTTACCACTGTTGCCCCTATGTGTTTTTCCCCTGTTTCTGAATGTATTGACACTGATCTGTCCACAAAGTACACCTCACCTTCCTCTAGGGCATTCTCATTTGCTTTGGGTTTGTCATCACCCTCCCCTTTGTATGTAGTGCAGTCAAAGCTTTGCATATCTTCTACCGTACAATCTTCAATAAGAAATGTCACTGGGTTTACCATCTTACCTCTTCCTATATGTATGATTGCACTTGATAGAATGATCTCATAGGCTGTGGCTCTTTGTGTTGTCAATGTGGATGTTGCTCTTTCAAGTATGGCAAACAGTGAGCGCTCAACAAACAGTGTCACTGAACATCCCATTACAATGGTGGTGCTTTCTCAAACGTGAATGCAGCAGCTGCAAGAGCCTGTTCGCAATCAAAGTGTCCTTGCATTACAGCATCAAGCATTCCGCTGTAGTATGCTAGAGGTTTTTGCCCTAGTGATGATTTTTGAGTGAGTACTGCTGTCATCAGTGTTCAATTGCATTGTGAGAACAAATAGAACTGATGATCATAATCAAGTGTTGTGAGGACGGGTGTTGTTGAAATCAGTTCTTTCAATGTGTCAAATGCTGTGCTCATTTCCTGGGTCCGGGCCAATGTTGTGTTTTCCCTTTGTGCTTCTTTCAGTGCATGCATCAAGGGTTTTGTGTATGCCGTGTAATCTAATATCCATGCATGGCAATAATTGCACATTCCCAAGAATTTCTGCATTTCCTTTACCGTGTTAGATTTGTTTACTGTGCGCAGCGCCCTACCATGTCTGGTATTATTCGTTTGCCTTCTCTTGATATGAACTGTCCCAAATACAACACTTCATTTAGGCAGTCTTGCAGTTTTTGTTTGTCCACCTTGTATCCTTTGTGGGCCGGCAGTGTGAGCAATTTTATTGAATCGTGCCTGAACTCTTCCTCATTTACTCAACAAATTGACAAATCATCTACATACTGAATGATAGTATTTCCGAGGTCTTCATGCAATATCCTGCTGAAAATGCTTGGGCTTTCACAATACCCCTGGGGCAATCTACAATGCTTAAATCTCTTTCCCCCCAACGTGAATGCTGTTATGTATTGCGACTCTGGGTCCAATGGTACAGAGAGAAATGCATTTTTCAAGTCTACCACTGTGAAACACGTTGCTGCCTTTGGAACGCTATACAAAATGGATGCCGGGTTTGGGATGAGAGAAAGTTCTTTTTGTATGACATCATTAAGAGGCCTTAGTCTTGAATGATCCTCCAAGCCCTGCGCTTCACTTTTTTGATTGGATAAATGCAAGTGTAACAAGGTGAACTTGAGGGTACAATTAATCCTTGCTCTAATAGGGCTTGTATTGTTTCCTTTATCCCCTCTTCTGCTTCTCTCGATAGTGGGTACTGCTTTACACGAGATAATATTGCACCAGGTTTAAGTTTAATGTTAATGGGTGTTGCTTCCTGTAATAGACTAATAGTGAAAAATGCCTCATTCCATTGTACTTTGCAAATACAGAATTAATTACTTTATGCCTTACACATCTGTTAAAAATAGGCCCTGTTTGCTTTTACAGAAATATATGCAAGTTGACAACTTTCCTAACCAACGCACACAATTCTAGTGCTCCTTATATCAGGTACCCCGCGCACATGGACTGCTCTTTCTTTTTGTGATGTGGTTCTTCAGCACCCATTTCTTATCTATTTTGAAGTATGTATTATTTCATTGCCCAGAATGAGGAATTGTCAGTCCTAAATAATATGTTTTCTTTCTCTCCTTTATTGCTCTCTCTTCCGATTCGCCTATCTTGTCTTTGTTTTACTCTTATGTTTTCACATCAATGTATGGTATCTTTGTTGTCACAATTACCACTTGGTGATTATGGAAATGTTTCAATGTTTTGCCATAATGTTTGATATTGTTTCATTTGATTGACAGTCACATATATATCATTCTTTAAACGCCCTGAGGACGGCCCAGAGAGGGCTGAAACACGTGTTGGCGTGTAGTGTTTTCTGTGAATACATTTTTGTAACTATAAAAATGAGACTGCTGTTAGCCATTTTACTTTATAAGTGAAACCTGTGGGAACATATACCTATTCAGATGTAGCCTATTCACATAATGATGGTTGGGAAGTGCAGATAGTGAGGCGTTTTTCACTATTAGTCCATGTTTCCTGAGAAGGGGCGCTGAGAAATTACCCTTCCACGCCCCACTACTGCAGCAAACCCTCGAGAGTAACATTTATCTAAATGAATTGCCAGAGATTGTGCGCATCTACCCATATTGGGGTCAATTTCTCAGACCTTTGCTTCCTTTAATAGGCCCACATCATGGGGCCCTGTTGTCCATAGTATGGATGGTACCTGTTGCATTTCTTCATCAAAGTATGCCGGTGGTGCACTGACAGTGGCCATGAGGGGGGCTCTCACTTGTCTCTGTTGTATCATCACTTCACATGGGATGGCAATTTCCATTATTATTTCTCCAGTAGTGTCATTGTCAGTGAACAGCTCTTTGTCTGATATTTTACGCTATATTGGGGTCTATACACAGCAATGTCCGCCACTCACAACTGTGCATGTCCATCCCTATCACTGCAATTCTTCATGTAGATGTACTCCGTGCACATCTATGGAATCTATTGACCCTGGCATCACCTCTGGTGTATCTACGCGGCGGAAAACAAATTCTGATGGTATTCGCCACTCTTGGCGTGTTATCTCTAGTACCACCCGTGCCAACACCTGTATCCCTTGCACAAACATATCTGGGTCGACCGGTATCCCGTGTGTTGTCTGTTCATTAGCCTGTGTGTGCATAAGCAACATGGCCCTCATGGCACATATACCTGGTGTTGAACACACTATGCCCCCTTCCGTCAAGGATATGGTCAGATTAAGCTCACTGAGGAGGTTCCTCCCCAACAGATTTATGGACAAGTCTTCATAATATAACAGGGGTGCTTGCACTGTCTTTCCCTCTACTGTTACATCTAGAGTTTCTGTGTATGGAACCTCTACCACCGCTCCAGAAAGCCTTCTGCGCCCGAATCCACCATAAAGATGAATTGTTTGTTTCTTATCTCCGCCCCCACCAGTGGCTCCTCTTCTGTGCAAAGGGTCATTGATAGTACAGGACACGCAAGTGCTTTCTGTGGACTGTCTTATCCTGTGTTTCTCCTTGTATCATGGTTGTTGAAAACATTGTCCCCCACTACTGCTGTCCCTCTAAAGGGTGCCAGCGCTCCATTTGCGGTGGTGGAAAATGGGTTACCATGTGTATGTGTTTTGTGGTTCTGTGATTGGGGGTGTTGCTGTGCGCTTTGCAGGGGTGCCCTTTGTTCATATGCATACCGGGGATCTATTTGTTCTTCGCGTCTGAATCCACCCATAGGCAGACCATATGGGCTGCTGGGGTGGGAGTGGCCATTCTGGTGTTCGTTCTGGTAGGGTTCCATAGGGCGGCTCTGACATTCTCTTGAAAAGTGACCCCACCTCCCACAATTCCAACATGTTCCTTGTTCTCCTCCTCTAGGTCCTTGTCCTTTGTATCCCCCTCTTGACCCCCTTTACCCACCTCTTCCTCCTCTTCTGCTCCTTCCTTGCCATTGTGGCCCTCCATA
The DNA here is from genome assembly GCF_040938575.1 of Ambystoma mexicanum. Taxonomy (NCBI): domain Eukaryota; kingdom Metazoa; phylum Chordata; class Amphibia; order Caudata; family Ambystomatidae; genus Ambystoma; species Ambystoma mexicanum. The sequence continues at coordinate 692,921,109 of NC_090923.1, forward strand.
CTGTTTCTCTCCAGCCCATTGCTCCTGTCTGTTTGCTGCCCAATTTGCCGCCATTCTCATCTGTATTGCTATTGGCCCCTCCTCCCTGTCTACCAGCCGCTCTGCAGGGAGGGTGGCAGCTACTGCCATGACCTTCACCAATTTTGTTTGTACTAACTTATCTTTGTCTGCCAACCTTTTCTGCACTATCTCTTTCCCTCTCTTTGATCCGTCTGCAGTGGTGTACTATGATGCTCTGTATCTCGAGCCAGACTTTGGCGTCTATCCCAGCTATTTTATCTAGAGCCGGCTGTACTTCTTTTGGGAGGCCCCTCTTGATTATGAAGTAAAAAAAAGGAGGTGGATTTGTCGCAAGCCCTGCCTGTCTCTGCTCTCCACATATCCTGCACCTGAAGAATGTTAGCCAAAGCATCCTTGTAAATCAGGCATATCCGGGAATGTGTCTTTCACTGTGTCCCATACTCAGACCCTTACTGTGTTAAATGATGCACTATCATGGCGATCGCAATCCAATGTGACCCCAGGGAATCCCACCTTCGCCCACACTCTATTTGCTTGGTCACCTACTGCAGAGACCAGCAAGCTCTGAACATCTCTCATAGCTAAGGGGACCCCGGCAGTGTTTTTCTCAAATGCATATATCCACTTGCTCGCCCCCCAGAAAGTGGAGGCAACGTCTTCAATAGGTTTGCCTTATCCATCTGAGCCCACGGGACATAATGTGGTCTTCCCACACCTTTGTGTATCAATGGCATCTGCAACATACTCTTCCCTTTTCCTATACTCACCTTTCTTCCTTTCTTTCCTGTTCTGTTTCTTAATCTCCCCTGCCATCCCTCCTCTACTCCATCCTTGCCGGGTGATGAGGCCATGAACAGTCACGCTCCCCCCAACACCCCACCCACCACTTCGTCTGCCTTGTTTACTTCCTCATCCTCATCTAAATCACTCCAATATTCGTCCTCTCGTTCAAATAGCACACCCTCTTGCTCCGCACTTACCTGCAATCCTTCCTGATCTACCTGTATTATTCTAGTAGGGATGTAATTAATTTGAAATAAAATCTCTCCCTTTTTCCACTTTTCCCCCACTGTTTTTTCTGATGTGTCGGGTGCCAGGGGTGATTGCATTCTCTCACTTCCCTGGGTGTGTGAGTTTTGTTCACATAGACCTCTGAGTCTCAGTAATTCTGTTTGCGTTATACTTAATCGAGTTTCCAAATCTTGGGTTAGCTGTCCCATCTCTATTGCAGAGGTGCATGTCTGTCCAAATTAGCCTTTAGGGTCATACAGGAGTGGGGCTGGGGCTGTTGCTTGTTGTGCGGGAGATCTGTTTGGTTTTGCCACATACGTGGGGTCGCTGTATCCTTCTGCAGTTTTTTTCAACATTGGGTACAGTCGCACATGCTCTATTGGCTGTTCTTTGCCCCCCCTCACTTTCACTGCCATGTGTTGCCTGATGAGCTGTCCCTTGATCCTTATTCTTAATTGGGGGCACATCTTCTGTTTTGGAGCGGTTTGCCTTAGTAAACAAGTATGTCGCCACCATGTCTAATATCGATTGGTCAAATGACCCACCTTAGGGCCATACCTGGGGCATACCTTCCCCTTTCATTTCCGTGCACCAGTGATCGTGGTACTTTTTAATTTTTTCACTTTACCCTGGTAAGCTTCGACATATATGCAGGAGCTGTGTTTCTGCCCCCATTGTGCCTAGCTACTACTACGGCCCTCATTACGACCCTGGCGGAAATGGAAAAATGATGGCGGAAATGCAATACCGCCATCGAACACCGCTCGTTGCGATTATGACCCGTCACCGTAAAGTACGATGCCATTAGCGACACCGCAGTGAACGGCAACGCTAACTGCACCAAGTACACGCACGCGCGCCTTGCAAAACCGGAATCACCGCCATGGCGCAACGGTACGCGAATTCTGACCCTAGCGGACATGTACTGAACGCCATCAAGCACGTCGTAAAGTACCATTCCGCCATGGCGAGAAATACGGCATCGTGAACCAACCGTAAATGGCCCACTGAGTGCCTGTACTCCACTCCCTGGCCACATTGCACAACTCCTGGCAGGCGCAATGTACTCACACTATGCAACCAGTGAAATCTACAAATCACCCATGCATGCCAACATAGAAATGCATGCAGGGGCTCAAAGCGCCCCGTGAGTGGGCATCCATGTACGGCATGTCACCATAGCCGTACTGATGCAGCACAGGCATGTGAAGGTACAATACATCAAAATGAAAATCAAGAACACATGACACAAAACAACAGTAGTCCCCCATCGCTTGCCACCAGCGCAAGGCAACATCCAAAACAGCATCCTGAGGGGGATTGCACCAGCCCTGTACTCTTGCCAGTAAACAAACCAACCATCAGCAGAAGCATGTACCACACAAGTTGGCAGAGTGACTGAGCAGCCAGGCTCATCCCAAGAGGGGCCGATGGGAGCTGCAGGGCACAGATGGCATGAATACAGAAGCTATTCCAATGGACATGACCCCAGTCCCCCTCCAACAAACGCACGCAAACACAGGCACCTGTGACCAGCCACATTCTGAACATCCCATCATTCCACCAATCGACCTGGCTGACAGGCACCAGTCGGCCAAAAGCCAATCCCCCGCCCCTGAACAGCACATCATGTAAACAGTCACAATGGCAGCCCCTATCCGTGACCATACTGTGCTACGTAGGCAAACGCGGCCAGTACTGTACCACACAACTCAACTCAGAAGGCGGAACACAATGCAGATCATGTCGCAATACATACCGCCACAAATCGAAAATCGCCACATCACCTGCAAAGAATAACGCAACACGACAAATATCGGAATACAATTTAAATGCACATCCAAATGACAAAGGCCCCACAGCAATTTGCAAAATAACACCAAAACATCCATCATCACCGAGGGCTGCTTCTGCAATAATTGACCAGCTTCCACTTGTGTGACGCCCTGTACCATCATGGCACACAGGGCCTACATCAACGTTCCAAAAGGCAACATGGAAGCGGCAAGAACCGCAGGTCCGTCCCATGAGGCAGGCACTAGTCGAGCTGAAAGGCCGAAATGTTGCACCTAGCCACCAGTACAGCGTAAGGGCATGTGGCCCATTGGCGATCGTCCCATAAGATCGAAATGGTGCTCCACTGATTCACCCGAAGCTGCAGGTGTCGATAGTAAAACCCATCTGGAGGAGTGGCGTAGAGATGGCATCTGCAATAGGGCAGGAGATACCTGTCACCCAAAAGAAACACAAATTAACCGATTGCATTACGGGACTCATGATGCATTACAATCTTCATTCAACACACCAAATCCACACCCATATGCATGCTAGCCCACTCCAAAGGAATATACACACCCCTAAATCAGTATCGATTCATAACGAAATCAATCGAGGTAAATACACCATTGGCAACGTCGGATACTGTGCATGCGTCCGTCAAGATAGAACCCATGACATGGGATTAGTAACGTGCCTAGACACAAGTGTATGAAGGCGCGTCGAGACAGGGAGGATCCGACAAGGGCAGATAGACGTAAGTCCCACTATGGCAGCCTTGCATCACATAGCGCAGGGGAAGGGGAGTGATTCCAAAAACCCATGTACATGGCAGACCCTAAATGGAATCATCTGTCCATGCATCCATTCATCATTCCCTCATCCCGCAATGAAAACGCATGAATATACACTCACATAATATGCGAAACTTCCATCGCGTCTGTGCGTAATGCAGTCTGCAAAAACCACTGTGCTCCTGGCCGGATCTGTAGTGGTGTGAAGCAAGATGGATTTGGGAACGTCCTGCCTTATCGTCCACTACGCTATTGCGCATCCCATTCAATTCATATCATTCATTGCTTGCTCGTTATGGGCCATGTCCCAAGGACATTCTACAATAGAACGTTACATTTCCAGCCAGACCTGTGGGCGTATCCTCGCCGCTACTTCAAAACCAAAAATGCTGGCCTTCGAATTCCTCACTTGCAACATTACGTCGAAAAGGCTTCTGTGAACGCTTGCATTCACAATTACATCAATGTAGTTCGGCTGTGTGTCATAATGCTAACTGGCTGCAATCACAAATGGGACGCCACGCCCGTCGGTGAAGTACGTTACTGTGCTGCATGAGGGTCGGCCATCGATCGAGCCCTACATACCACTGACTCTTCACAGGTATGTAAGCGGCTGCAATTATAGCATGTGTAACAATGGGAGCATAGCATGAAAATCAGTCAAAGTACATCACACTGCCATCGGGATTTGATACATGATTCCAATCCCAAGATGCCATGCGGCCAAATGCAGCCTTACGTGCGGGACGTGCTCGGCCAGAAGGGATTGCATCTGCCACAGATTCATTCAATCAGCACAGGTGGAGGCCATACAGGCCGACAGCACATATATAGCAGACCCAAACCCCTCCCACAACCACTCCCACTCCAAAATGCTACCGGCAGGACTAGCGATGTTGGGCCTGGGGGACCAGATAGCACTGCAAGTGCTACTACTACAAGAAGACGACGAACAACAACAGGTACAACAACCGGGCGCACAGGGGAGACGGAGGAGAAGGAGGAGGAGGAGGGCAAGGCAGGGTCAGCAAGGCCCACAAGCACTGCCACTACCAACACGCAGGCGGCCCGCAATCCCACGCCTCCGAGCTGATCCGTTCAACCTCACTGCTGAGCAGATCCACACCCTCTACCGTTTGGACCGGGACACCATAATCGCCATTGTGGACATGACACATGCTGACCTCGTGAGCATGATAGATAGCCCAACCGCCATCCCACCCCTACTGAAGGTGGTGTCTGTACTCCACTTCCTGGCCACAGGCACCTACCAGCACACAGTGGGACAGTTGCATGGCATTTCTCAGCCACTGTTCTCACGGACACTCTTCCAAGTGCACGATGCCCTCCTGAAGCACGCCGACGACCACATCACACTACCACGCACGTACCAGGAGATTACCAACGCAAAAGTGGGATTCCATGCACTTGGCGGCATCCTGGGTTGCATTGGTGCCATCGACTGCACCCATGTTGAATTGGTTGTCCCACATGCCATGGAGGTCCAGTACCGCAACCGGAAACAATTTCATTCAATCAATGTGCAAATGGTGTGTGACTCCAACAAGATCTTTACGCATTGTTGTGCCAGATTTCCAGGATCTACCCATGATTCTATGGTCCTGAGGAACACAAGAATACCACGCTACATGGAGCGACACGCAGGGCACAGATCCTGGCTACTCGGTGAGTCTCATTCCATGCATGACATCGTGGCCCATTTGATGCGTCAATGACCTTGCAGGAGGGGGGGGGGGCTACTTAGCACTATCATTCCACTGACACCCTTTATTCGTCTCATACAGGTGATGCCGGGTATCCACTGAAGAGATGGCTCCTTACACCAATCCGGAACCCACAGAACGAGCATGAGGAGGACTACAACCATGCCCACTCACGTACCCGTGTGGTCATTGAACAGGCATTCGGCCTACTGAAGGCTCGTTTCCGCAGCCTCAGCAGGTCTGGCGGGGCACTCATGTACAGCCATGAGAAGGTTTCTAAGATGGTCATGGCATGTGTCATGCTGCACAACATGTGCATACGTAGGAATGTGCCCATGCCCCCTGACGCTGTACTGCATGCACCTGAAGATGATGATGATGATGAGGGTGGGGATGTGGAGGCACCTCAAGGAGTCCATGAGGCACAGGATGCACGTGCAATCCGACAGAGCATCATAGATGCATGCTTCTAGCAACCACGCATGGTGCCTATTACACGGAAAGGGGACCTGTGGCACTGTGTGTGTGTAGTACAGGCACATTGTGGACTGTACGCCTATGAAGGCCTCGTACGCAAATATCAATGTCCACACATGTCATTGGATGATAATGAGGTGCTGTATTGTTAATGTGATTTGATTTATACACCCTATGGACCCGCCACCCAGTGAAGCCCAACACACCCCCTCCACCCTACTACCTCCCCCCCCAACACCAGTGTCCAAATATGCATGCTGTCCGTGGGTAGACGCTATTGCAAGCCCCCTCTACGGGTATCAGGGGCACCCCTGCCCGTGGAGCGCAGGTTCCTGCCAGATCTGCGTTGGGGGCTGCCCTGGACGGAACTTGCCACGGATGATGTCTCTGCCTGCTCGCGTCCATGCATGTCTCTGAGGGTTTGTGAGAGCTCCGAGAGCACACGGCGCACAGCAGCAAGTTCAGCACAAACGTCTTTGGACGTCGCATGCAGTTCCCCCCTCAGGCTCTCGGTGCTTTTCTCCATTTGTGCTCTCAGGCTCTCGGTGCTTTTCTCCATTTGTGCTCTCAGGCTCTCGGTGCTTCTCTCCATTTCTCCCCTGAGGCTCTCACTACTTTTCTCTATTTGTGCCCTGAGTGTCTCGGTGGATGTTTCCATGGCTGCCCTGGAACCCCCGCATTCATTTGCATGGTCCTTGAGTAGCGTGGACACTTCCTGCTGTTGCTCGATCAGCAGGTCGAGGGACTGTTGCCTCTGCTGGGCCATGGACATTTGCGGTGGTGTGACAGGGGGGCTGCTCAACACATGTTGCCTTGGCACAGGACTTGTGGGGGTTGGCCAGTCGTCGTCTTCAGGGTGCCCCTGCGTGGTTTCGTCATGGTGTAGGGGATGGAACATGCAGGGGGATTGGGAAAGGTCATGGATGGTACCTACGTCGCCAGCACTGTTTTCCGTGTCGGAGCATGCTGGCATGACAGCTGTGTCACCTATGGTGCTGCTACCACCAGAGGCAGTGCCATCAGATACGTTCTTTGGGGGGACCTGTGGTGCTGGGGTTGTGGACTTGCTGGCTGCTGGGGTGCCTGTTGCAGTCCCCTCCAGTGTGCTGCCACTTGATTCCTGCTGCTGCCGTGTCTTGATCCTTGCACCTGAGGTGGAGGCTCTTGGGACGTTGGTCCTGGCCCTCTTTGCAGGCGTGCTGGTAGGGGTGTCCTGTAGCTCGTCGTTGGTATCGGACCCTGTGGTGGAGTAAAGAGGGGCGAGCGTTAGTTATGGGTCTGTCGGATTTGGAATGGCAACGTATCAAATGCATTGGGGTGGTACATGAGGCTGATTTGGGACTGGGCCTTGGAGGTGGTCTCATTTTCGTGTGGATTGAGGATGCATTCATTTGGCTGCCTGCAGTTAGGGGGTGCATGCTGCACATGTAGGGGTTGTTTATGGCATCTTGATTGATTTGTTTATTCATTCTGACTTTTAGAGGGCGCTGTCAGGGCAGAGTATGTATTGCACTATGGGGTCACATGGTACTGCACATGTTCGTGTTTTGTGGATTTCGCATTGTTTCTCTTGGCCAACCTACCTGATTCTCCGGATGTCGGCACTCCTTTCTCCATCCCTCCGACTCCCTCTATGCTCTCCATTCCTATGGTGGAGGCGCAGATATCCTCCCAGGGGGTCAACTTGATGGGCGACTCTGAACCCCCCCGGTAGCTGTGGCGATGTTCCTGTTCGCAGAAAGTATGCTGCGTACGCGGATCCGCAGGTCGTCCCACCGCTTGCGACATTGCTGTGGCGTGCGGGGTGTTGTCCCCACCGCACTTACGCGCTGTGCCACCAGGGCCCATATGGCCTTCTTGTTGGCAAGGGCCGTCCTGGTCATTTGACTGGAGAAGACGACGGCGGCATTTTCCTGGAGGGTCTCGGTGAGCACGGTCAGTTCCTCTCGGGAGAAGTGTACCTGCCGCTTGCGATCACACGCTTTCTTGGCTACCTTTCCCATATTTATTTTTTTAACTGGGGTTGCTAACGGGTTGGGATGTGTGTCAGGGTCGGATTTTTAATGGTTGTGTTGGGATTCGGATTTTATAGTTGTGCGGCGTGCTGTTTCCCGTTCCGGCCACATGCTTTTACTTCCGTTTCCGTATATTTACGGTGCCCGTAATTTGCGGTTCCCGCTCGTTACGGTGACCGCTCATTACGGTGACCGCTAAGATGGGTGGCGGTATTGCACCTGGTGCAGCGTACGGCGGCGGTAAGGGCCGTTTTGGGGTCATTTCCGCCATCGCAGCCTTTCGGATTCCGCCATGGCGTAATGCTCGTGCCCGATGGGTCGTAATTAGCCGCACTTTGCTCCTTCGTGCAATGGCGGAAACGCTATTTACGCTGTTGCGGTCCGGTCAGTCACTTTCCGCCAGGGTCGTAATGAGGCCCTACGTGTGTATATGTGCAAAAAGGTAAGTGGCCTAATGAATACTCTCACCAGGGTGAGAAAGGAGGAAAGGAAGGGAGGATTTTTTTTTACACCACTGTAACCACAATGCTGTTCACCAAAATATTTGTTCTTATAGTTCAATTATTTCACCTTGTCATTACAAAATCATACTTAAACAGAACTTTTGGCCACATGACATATAACACTTAATCACACAGACGCACCACAGGTCAATTCAACATGAAACAAATAGGTTACACACAAACATCAAAACGTATACCCTGCCTACCGAGGGGCCTCTGTTTCCCTGTACCTCTACTTTTCACAGACCCTTACCCTTATCCTGACCCCTTGCGGACCACCTTCTGATATATCAAAAAATGGAACAGAAAAGAAAAGAAGATAGCGTTTCTAACTACTATTCCGAGTCTTCTCCTTACACGAGATTCCAAATGTATTCACTTTGTCATTACTTAGTCCATGTACTAGTCGAGTAGTACTTTGCTGCACCGCCTTCTACCCCCTTGCAGAGCTAGGTTCCCGTACCATTATTCTCCTCTTATCCTCGTTGTATATCCCTAATGGCCATATGCAGAAGAAAGAGAAGAAGATATACATATATAGATCAATGAAAGGTCTCCTCACTCTCTTCTCAATCTATGTTCTCACTACCCCTCAATCTTACTCCCTTCCCGTCTTTCCCCTCCCACATTCTTTTTTTTTGTTTTTGAAAATTGGTTTTATTGGTTTTCAACAAGGATATTGCAGTTTTCATTACAAAGATTGTGAAATAACGTATGTGCAATACAATGACTCATAATAACTCGTAACCCCAATTTAGCCCCTACACCCCTCCCCCCACCCTGCAACCCTTTGTGTTGCACACTCAGGTAATGTACTTGGCTCGGAATTCGGACCACTCATTGTCAATGGAGGTGCGATCACCATGAATGGCGGCTGTTAGCTTGTCCATATTGTAAATATTACGGGAGACATTGATGTACTCAGCTTTGGTTGGTAGACTTACTCTTTTTCACACAGTCGTGAGGCAAGCCCTTGCAGCAAGCAGGAGCCCATGTGTCATTTTAGGTACCTTAAGTGTTTGTTCATCCGTCTCGACCAAGCTAAATAGGATCATGAGTGGTTGCTTCTCCCTCTCCTCCCCTTTGAGCTCTATGATCCAGCTGAGGACTTTGTCCCAGTAAGCTTGGACCGCCTTGCATCCCCACCACATGTGCCAGTAATCTGCTTTATGACCACAGCCCCGCCAACAAGAAGGACTTACATCCTGATACATTTAGCCAGTCTAAGCAGGTCGTACTGCCGTCTGTAGAGTAGCTTAATTCCATGCAATTTGTACTGACATGAGATAGCGGTTTTTGAGGTCCTTCTACATATCTTAGGCAATGTTTTTGGGGAGAGATGTCTGCCAAGGTCATTTTCCCATTTCTGTTTTAAAGTAGCTCAGGGGGTTATATTGATTCCTACTAACGCTGTGTACATTGTACTTATGAGGCCCTTGGAGCCTAGGTATGTGTCTAGAATGCTTTGGAATGGGGTGAGGTCTCTCTGCAGGGCCTCCTTCCAGATTTCATAGGACATGACACCTTTCAATCTCAAATATAGGAAAACTGAGAGTGGGCTTCTTCCAGGTCCTGGATGGAGATAAATGCGTTATTTTGCCGTAGTTGCCCTGCCCTTTCAAGCCCCACCTGATACCATGATTCAAAGCTGCCTGGATCAGGGATATCATCTTGAATGCCGGGTGCCCATAAGTGTGATAATGGGGAGGGCCATGTCATGACTCCTTTCATACCCTTGTTTGGCTTCCATATGGCCCATAAGGTCCCGAGGATGGGATGGTTTTTAATGCTATTTCGTAATTGGGGTCGGGGTACCCATAACCATTCTCCCACGATAAATGGATGCAGATGATAGTTGTCTAGAGCTATCCATTGGAGTTCTTTTTGTTGTCTGACATCTGGGATTAGCCCTCGCAATTGAGCTGCCCTGTAGTAGAGCTCTATGTTCGGGCGGCCTATCCCCCCCCCCTATCGTCCTTCCGAAGGTGAAGTAAAGCAGCGGGGACCCTTGGTTTTTTGTTTTGCCATAGAAAGGTGTGTAGAACTTTTTTAGTGGTTACAAAGAATACTTTGAGTAGTTGGATGGGGAGCATCTGGAATAAGTAGAGCAGCTTCGGTAGGATTAACATTTTGATGGTGTTCAAACGGCCCACCCACAAGATGGTAAGCTTTGCCCACCGGACAATATATTTTTGGAGCGTGTGTAATATCAGGCAAAAGTTGTCTTCAAATAGGTCACCTAGGTTTCGAGTCACATTGATACCCAGGTACCGCATTGTGGTGAGACTGACCTTCATACCTAGAGGTGCAAATCTTTCGACCTCTGAGTCCCTACTCTTGTCAATCGGAAGGAGGACCGATTTTTGCTGTATTAATTTTCAAGCCCGCCAGTTGGTCGTATTCCTCAATTATCTCCATAGCCACCGGTATCGAACATAGGGGGTTGGTTGTGTGTAGTAGAATATCATCCACATATAGGCCTAGTTTGTATTCTCGGTCCCCAACTGTAATTCCCTCCACCCTTTTGTCATGCCTTAACTTTTGCGCCAGTGGTTCAAGGGACAGCACAAATAGTATGGCGGATAGTGGGCACCCCAGTCTGCTTCCTCTTTCCAGTGGGAACCATCTTGAGTAGCCAACGTTCACCGCCACAGAGGTCAAGGGGGACGAGTATATTGATTTGATGGCATGAGTTTGGGGCCAAGACCTATCTAGACTAAGACCCTTTCCGTGAACTCCCAATCCACTCTGTCGAAGGCCTTTTTGGCGTGAAGTGACAGTAGGGTTGGGTCGTCACTCCTCCCCTGTGCCTCATGTATCAGGTGTAGTGTTTTCCTCATTGTATCCGCTCCTTGTCTTCCCATTACAGAGCTGACTTGATCTGAGTGTATTAATTTAGGTAGGTGTGTTTCTAGTCTGGCTGCTATTACTCTCGCGTAAATGTTGGCGTCTATGTTGAAGAGTGACATGGGACGATACTATGCACAATGTTTTGGGTCTCTACCTTCTTTCGGAATGACCGTTAGGAGGGCCTGGGCAAAGGACGGAGGTGCCCGTCCCGTTTCAAAGATATTGTTGAATAGGAAAACTAGGAAGGGGGTGAGGAACGCAGTGAACATTTTATAGAAGCCGGGTGTAAAGCCATCATCCCCTGGTGCCTTCCCTGACTTAATATGCTTGATGGCCTTGGAAACTTCGTCCCCGGTGACTGGTGCGTCGAGGGCCTCAGCCTCGAGACGCGTGAATGCAGGGAGATTTGTCTCTTTGAGGTAAGCGTCTTCACTCCCCATTGGGGGAGGAAGGTCGTTGGTATATAAGTCTTCATAAAAGAAGGCAAACGCCTCTTGTATACCTTCTGGGGAAGATTCCACTGTGTCTATGAGGGTACCATCTGTCCTCTCTATCGTGTCCACTCATCTTTCTGCCCTTTGTGCACGAAGCCTTGCCGCGAGGAGGGCATCAGATTTATCTCCCTTCTCGTAGTATTTTTGTTATAGGTATTGTAAGGTCTGAGCTACCTTATCCACTTCCAGGGCTTTTAGCTCCTCCCTTAGGTCTTTGGCTTCGGCGAGGTGTCTAGATCTGCTTTGTGGGGACGTCTGTGCTAGGCTCTATGCTGTGTCTAATTTCTTTCTGATATTAGTCTCCAATAAGGTGCGTTCTCTCTTCTTACTCGCTCCCTCTCTGATTAGGATCCCGCACCAAGTGGCCTTTGCCGCTTCCCATACATTTACTTTTGTGACTTCACCTGTGTCACTGGTTATGAAGAATTGTTTAATTTAAATTTCTAGTTCCTCCCTAAAAACCACATCCGACAACAGAGTTTCGTTGCACCTCCACTTTGTGTTGCGACGGGCAGGCCATCCCAGTCCATGTCCACCACGACCATGTCATGATCAGACTATGCAATGGGGTGTATGTTTGCTGTCTGCAGTACTCTCATTAGGTTCTCAGAAAGGAACACATAGTTTATTATTGTGAGCATATCGAGGGGGATGGACTGAAAGGTAAATTCCTTGTCGGATGGATGTAGATGACGCCAGCTGTCCAAGAGGCCATACAAGGCAAGGGTCGTTTTAATTTGTGCATGTTCTTTTGTCTGGGGGGGTTGGGAGACGTCATGTGTGGTTTGCCTATCCATGGTACCGCTCATCCATGTGTTGAAGTCCCCCCTAGAGTGACCTTGCGACTTGTTGAAAAGCCATTTGGATGTTTTAAGAAGGAATCTCTTTTGACCTTGATTGGGAGCATAAATTGTGGCAAGGGTTATCACCGTGTCCCGGATGGATCCCACTATTACTATAGTACTATGCTCTGCACTCTGTGTCGGACCAGGAGTTTAGGATCTTCATGCGGAGCCTCTTTCGGATCAGGATTGCCACCCCAGCTTTTTTGGTGATGCCCGAACTCCAGTAAGCGTGCCCCACCAGACTACTGGGGATCCCTTTCTCGTTGCCCCTCTGGTATTTTGTCTCTTGTAGGAACATAATATTAA